>NC_140953.1:7163996-7756496 GCF_014529385.1 Adiantum capillus-veneris | reverse complement strand
CTGTCGGTCAAGCACTACATGTCTAGGTCATAATATCCCATCTGTGCCCACTTCAAGCATAGCTCTTTTTAGCATCATTAAGGCATGTTTTGGCCCTTTCAGCCGCATTTGACATACATTCAGGATTAAACTTGGCCTGTTACCAGTCCCTAAACATTGTTCATTAATCATGTAATCTTTAAACAAACTTGATGTGCATTTTTTTGGCATCTTTCTTAGCATGGGAGCGGAGTTGCATGACAGCGTGCGCAACCAAGCAATTTGGGTTAGCTCCCACTCTTGTTGATAAAAGGTGGGGTGCGAAGAGTCCCTCTCTGTATGAATACAATGTCCCTTGTAAGTCATAGAGTCTAGGCATCACACCTTACTTAAGTGATCCATCTTAATTATATTTGAGCTTGCCCTCGTCACATTTTTAGCCCACGGATCACTCTTACATATGTTCTCTCCCAATCACTTGGTGGACTCTAAATTTCCATCCTGATACCCACAGTCTTCAAACGTCATCTTGCCATTGATCAATGCAACAACACGGATGATGTGACATGTTTCATATGGTTCCATAGGTCATATTTGAAGTTTGAGAGATGTAACATAGTCTATATATATATATATATATATATAAAATTATATATATATATATATATATATATATCTCACACACACACACCACAAAATTAAGGATGCTTGCTTGTTGATACTACTAGAGTACTTAATTAATGATTACAAGGGAAATTTCCCAAAATGAAATTTAAGGCTGCATTACAGAGTGGAAAGAAGAAATTGACATGCTTAGGGTAGTGATGCGTTAACACACTTAGGATCATTGGGGCACTCCTGGCCCTACTAAGAGCCCAGCCCCCCCCCGCTTCCCTTTCCCAATGTATATGCACCATTCGAGGGCTAACTCACCTTTCTACTTGCACATTGAATAGGACACTCTTTGTTTTGTGCCTTGAGCTTCTTACGCTTTTCCAAGTTGCGTATACATCCTTGCAACCCTAATTCCAACAATTAGTATCAAAGCATGTCACGTCCTGCCGGCACTATTGCCTACACCCTTTCTCTTACATTCTTAGATTTTTGCAAGCTTTGGCAAGCGTCAGCTGGTTGACTAATAATTTGGGTAAGCTTGTAGAGCTTAGTGAGCTCAAATTCTCATTTGGGCTCATTTCGGCATTCGTTTCCACTATAGGCAGAATTATGTAGGCAATTTCATCCTTTTGTGCAATATTTTTGTCATTGCAATTTTTGTAGAACAGGTCCCTTACAATTTTTTTTCCAGATTGTGCTATATAGCATGTGTTACTCCTACTTCATTTTTCCTCTTTTTTGGGCAGTTTTTACATCAGATGTAGTCATTCACCATGAATAAGAACAACAAAGATGTTTTCAAGATATTTGCTATTGAGGAAAAACTAGATGGGGATAACTTCCCAATGTGGACTTACATGATGACGCATGTTCTTGTCAAAGCAGTGCAAAGCATTGATGTATGCACACCTTCTATAAATACAAGCTCTATTGAAAATAGTTGCAACATATCTGTTGTTGCTGTTAGAGTTGCTTGTCTATGGATGAGCAATTTTGTCAGGATGTAAGAGGTGCACATGCTCATGCATCAAAACCAAAAAAATAGGCTTGGGGATACTCTGGCTGGTGGTCTTTATGCAAGTCGCAACAATGAGGCAAAAATCGCATTGTTGGGTAAAGTGTTGGAGGCAAAAATTATGCAAGAGAAAGATAACATGGTCACTTTTTTTTGATGATATCAAGGATATCAATGAGGAATTCATTTATGTAGGTGAAGTTATTTTTGACAATTTACTTGTACAATTTTTTCTCGATGATTGCCAAACTCTTACGAGACCTTTGCTAGTACTTGGAAACTTATGAACCAAGGAAACTCTCAAGCTGTCAATTTTGATGCACTAAGAACACTCGGTCATCAAAAATTACAACAGGGCGTGAGGTGTAGCTTTGACTGTCATAAAAAAACCCACAAATAGCCCAAAAAACTAAAAAATGAGCTTTCAAGCTTGCAAGTTTTTTCAATAAAAATTATGGCTAAAAAATCTTAAAATTTCTATGTTATCCAACATTTAACAATGAAAGATCTTGAAAACAATGAAAAATTGACGAATTTATAATCACATGTTTAATTAAAAAATTCACATCTCCATAATCACATCAATTTTTGACCAATTAATAAAACATAAACTTTGTGCTTTCACTATTGTGATAAAAAATGCAAATAAATAACAAGCTTATAATTTACAATCCCCAAAGTTTGTATCTAATTTTAGAAAAGGTGACTAACAAGATTACCTCTACTTTTGAAATAAAGCTTCATAAACAAAACTAAAAACTAAAATTAACTTTTAATGCAAAACATATTTAAACTTGCACAAAAACTAAAGTTTTTCTAAAAGTTAAGAGAAACCATTAGAATAAACATAGGCAATCTATTTGCAAAATCTTCACAACAAAAAATTCAAAACTTGGTCTTAACACTAGAATGGTAACCTAACAGGACATAAAAGTGTCCTTTCAGGGTTTTGGGAAAAAATTCCAAAATCATAGTAGATCCACTCATTTTGAAAAATCCTTTCATGAGCTTATAGTTCAATAACTACTACATATGGGTAAAATGAGAAACTTGTAATTTTTCTCATCCCTTGGTCACTAGAAGCCTCCAAAGTTGATGGACCAGTGCATTTTGCCCAAAACAGCAATTTCTTACGGTTGATTGCATATAAATAAGAGTGGAGATTTTTGTAGGACATGAGATAAAATGCCCCGTTAACTTCAATGGGTTGGTGACCAAAACATATGTTTGCTTTTACCTCACTAAATGTTTTTTGGGCAAAAAAAATAGGTACAAAAAAGTTGCATTTTTGCCATTCTGCGGACCTATCATAAAAGTTTCTATAGTCACGCTCAATACAGATACTATATACATGTTTTCTTAGTTCCCTTTGGGCCTCTGTATTAAAAAGGAGCTATGGAGCATGTCAAAAGGATAATGGATCTCTTACAATTGAAACCTTGGGGGCAATGATAAAGTGCTAAATACAGCAAACATGAAAAAATTGGGTTTAGCATTATGACCTCTAGAAACCCATAGAAACTACTCAATATCTAGCCAAGTTTGTATTCTATGATTAGATATGGTCACTACCTACAAAATACACACAATTGGCCTAAGAAACTAGCAATATTGAGAAAGCTATACTTGCTACTCTAAAATGTATCGTATTCTTCAGCAATCAAAAAACTCAACCATCATCATATACTATGCTATATAGCATATTAGGTCCCCCAAAACTCAAGGAAGATTAGCTTTATGTTATACATTACACTTACACAATCAAAATTGAATTTGGATATCAAGAAAGCCACCAAAAAAATCATAAAAGTGCTAATTTCGGCCAAAAAACAGGATTATGCAATTCTTGTAAATTGGTCATAACTTTCAATTTTAACACTTAGCTCTCTCTACAAGCATCAAAACATGTTTAGAACTATGAAGGCCTAACCTCTAGCCATCTAAACCTCACAAACATGAAGTTTAGAGTGGTATAGTTGCCAAAAATTGAAAAAAAGCCAAAAATAGGACCCGTTTTTTCACACAGTTTAGGTTCAAAAATGTTGCGCAAGAGTAAGGTTAATCGTGAGATCGATACTAAAAAAAAAATGCTAAGTTTTTTTCAGCTCATAAGGCAACTTTGTGGATATATAGAACCTAGAAATTCATTTTCATACTCTTCAAATAATTCAAGCAAAATGGTCACTTAACAGGACACAAAAGTGTCCAAGGACATAAAAGTGTCTTGTTACCATTCTAGTGTGAATACTAAATTAAGCCCAAAGATCTATGGATTGATTGGAAACTCTTCTTCTTCTTCCTCTTTGTCCTCCTCATCCTCTTTATGATTAGTTGGAGGAGAATCACCTTCACCACCATCACCATGACCTCTCCCATCTCCTGTATCCACAACATTTGGCTCCTCATAAGGTTCCAGATCAACAAACTGCATCCCTTCATCTGGTCCAAAGGGAGGTTGTGGTTCGCCTGATGCATCCGCAACCCTTGGATGTGTGGCCATGTTTTTCATACCAACTTTTTGAAATTCATCTGACAATTCCTTGAGTGCAGTAACATGTTGTTGGATGAATCTTACTTGTAAAGGATCCATCTCAACGGCAACAACATTTCGTCCTTTCTTCAAAGCACTCACTTTAGTTGTTCCTATATCAACAAATATACAAAACGTGACATACCTTTATCAAAACAAATATCATCAATGTATAAATTTCAAAATTGAGTAGTACCTGCTCCTGCAAAAAGATCTAGGATCCATTCTCCTTTCAGTGAGAGAAGATCAGTAAAATCCATCATCAACAGTTGTGACTTTTGATACGGATTCATGATCTCACTTGAATCACCAGAAAGATCTCAAAGTTTTCTGCACATCCCTGGTCTATAAAAAATATTTGTGCGATTTGGTTTTGCAGCAAAATTGAAGCTACCTCTACAACTAAGACCAGAGGGCGAGAAAAATCCCACGGTAGCAAACGCTACAGCAAAGGATAACCTATCCAATTGATAGCCTTTATGTTAGATTTTGTCCTATTAAAAAGACAAAACTACATCATCATCATGCAAAAAAAAAAGAATACTAATAAAATTATGAACCATCTGACTTACAAATGCATAATTGATGGGTCATGGAGTTATCTGCAAAAGCCTTTTCAACAACATAAATTTGACCATGAGCATGAAAGAATACTAACACCCAAGATTCAACGATTGTGACTTTTTTGAAAGCTTCTATGACCTTTTTGTAAGCATAAGACCATATTTAACATCATCATTTACAAAATGAGGTGCTTTGAAGCCATAAGGAGCATATGCAATTCCAAGTGTGTAGTGGCCTTTGAGAACAAAGCTCTTCATGTTCTCAACTTTGCCTTTAAACACAGAGTATTGGACAGGTAATGTAGTAACATCATCTGAAATAAATGTACAAATGTCAGCAGTGCTAACAATGTTTTGAGCATCCTCAAGTCTTCTTCTCTTAGCTCTAGCTCATCCTAAATGTTGTTCAAATTCTTGAGGAATGCTTTTGATTGGGGCTCTTGAAGTACGATTCTGTAAACGATAAAAAATAATAAAAAACAAAATAAAACACTATCATGTATTCTGGAATACTTTCAACATATTACATCGTTATTTAAAAAGATGAGAACACGATGTTTGTGCTTAAGAATACAAAGATGTGCACAAAATGATTGTTTCAAACTTAAACCAAAATAAATTAGTTGTATTTCAAAATGCAAAACACTTAAACAATCAAACACTTACCGTATTTTTAAAAAGAAAAATAGAATGCTCCAATGCAGAGTGGTGACTTGTAGTTGGATGATGAGTTTGCACCTCGGTTCAATCCTTACAATTTAGCTTTTCAATCATGATGCGTTGCATGTAAAGAAATGTCTTTTGTCTAGAGAAAAGAAAAAATAATTTGGACAAATAACAAAAAACAATGTAACAAAAGAATTTTCTTGAAACTTAATTTTCAAACTCTTTAGACATCTCATTAAGAGACAATGCACCTCCTTTGACTCGAGCAAGGATTGGAAGAATGATACGTTTTTCGCGGATTTCTTGTAGCGAACACCAGGGAGTAATCTTTATCTCTTCAAGAATGGGTTTTAAGGCTTCTTCACTACCACCTTTTGCTCTTTGTGATGAAGTACGAAGCTTCACTCTTTGGCCCTTAATTTTTCCTTCTTCCCACAGCTTGAAAATATCTTCTTGATGCTCCCAAATGTCACCATCACAAAAATCCAATTAAAAATAATAATCATATCCTCGGATGTTATGCTTAGCACCAATCTCACCCTTCTTCGACTTCTTTGTTGCAAGTCCTACTTGTTCATAAAGTCTGACTTTGAAAGCTTCATCTGCCTTTTTACCTTGACTTAAATGATTGATCCACTCATTATGTAAATAACGTATCTTCTAAAGAAATGACATGGAAAGTCGCATTTCTAAATCCACATTATGATTCCACGCCAATGTTTTAGCATCCTCATCAGAAAGACCTGCGTAAACCCATGCTAAAACTGTCTTGTAGCTCTCAACAAATAGATACTCTACACAAGTCCAAAGAACTTGTATTTTAGAATACAAGTACAAAGTACTTGTCTTCCAAAATACAATTCTAGAGCACTTGTTTTCTCTAAAACAAGTAGCATGCAACTCTATTTAACATATACATGAAAATAGTACTTGTTTTTCAGAACACAAACTTCAAATATAATTGAAAAAAGTTTATTTTCACTTACTTGTTTCCTAGTGAGCATGGCATCTTTGAATTCGTTTTGTCGAAAAGTTGTATACACTTCTTCTATCTTGAAATCCTTGCGTGCAAGTTTGAAAGCATATTTCTGCTCTTTGTCATTGTACAAATTGTTTTTCTTTTCCTTCTACAAGGCAATATACAATGTCTTGCGAAGTATTTTCTCTGACACCAACAAGACAACCTACCACTTTGAAAACACTTTCCTCATTGATGGGACCTTTATCGTCAAAAACGACACAAAGAAATGGAGTGAGAGGTTCAACAATTGTTCGATTCTGCCCAAAAATACCTACTTAAATTGACCAAACATGACCTTCATGCTTCTTGTGTCGTGCATGCTCCCAAAGGACTTGAACATCATGAGCTGATGGTTTTTTTTTTTGTTTTTGAGAGATAGTAAGCATACGTCTAGGGGGAACAATGGCTCTGTCTAAAGGTAACGTCGATAAAGTACCATCAATACCTTGAGCTTGTTCTAAAAACTTACGAGGAGCTAACAATTGTCGTCAAGGAGCACCACTTCCAAAAGTGGGAGGAGGTGGAAGAAGCTGTTTTCTAGAATTTGCTCCAGCAATTGACACACGTACTCTAGGTGCTCGAAAGTGAGGGCTGATGGGAGCAGGTTTATGATGCGAGGGAGTGAGTGAACTTGTACCACATGAACCAACTGGAGTAGATGAAGATTGATGAGCAAGAGTAGATTGTTGTCCTCTTCTTTGTTTCTCGGAAACACGAGCATCACCAGAAGGAGAAGCCATTCTGAAGAAGAAGCTGCAAACATCGACAAAAGAACCATAAATTCTTGTAATCAAGCATACAAAAACCAAAATATTTACTTAAAAACAACAAGAAGCATATTAAAATTACAAAAAATTAAACAAAGAAGATAAAAAATCTCTCATATTTCAATGCTTTCTTAAGAAGAAAATTAAGAATTTATGTGTATTTAAACAAAAAAAACCAAAGCATGTCTTTATGTCTTTATTTATGGCACATTAGATCTTTTATCTGTAACAAAATGATACCAAAAGCAAGTGCATCATGCTAATCCCATCTCCTTTGCTCTAGTACTGTCCCAACAACAACAAGTACTACAACAATACTCACACTATCTCTTTGCGGAGTGGCTAGAGCAACACTCAACACTTCAATTTCCAAGCCAACCACATAATCTCACAATTTCTTGGAACAAGTGCTTGCTTAAACAAGGAAAACAAAAGAGAGTAGTTAATACTATCCAACCTATTCTCATTTGGAAGTACATCAAGAATAGAGGAAGCCCTATTTCTTCGTTGATATGTCCTTATGCATATAACAACAAATTAGCACCATGTGTACAAAGATCCACACAACCAATGGTAATTTTCTTTGCACAAGATTGCCAAAACATAGCTCTCTTTGTACCCACAATCCATCATACATGAGTACTTCTAACCTCCACACTAATACATGTTTTCTATAAGATATATACAGGAAGATTTTTTGTATGGCTGAAAACTATCTTCTGTTGTGATGCTCAAAACAAAATTTTGAGGGCATAAACAACTCCAAAAGGGGGGTAAAACAACAGCACCTACTCAAAAATCTCACGGAATATGCAGATCCAAGCTTCGGACCCGAAAACTGTCTGTAAATTCCGCATGCGCGCAAAAACGCAAAAATGATTTGCACACAGGAATGCAAAGTACACACATGAAGATAAAGCAAACTCACATAGAGAACAAGGAGATGGAGAACATGAAGATGGAGATGACGATTAAAAAAGACATGCCTATATACGACCTCTAGAGAGAGAAAACCCTTCTCATTGTGTTTTGGATTAGAAGAGCATAACAAAGTTGTATTCTAATATACACCTATGCTACAAAGTTGTATTTTGGAATACACCTGTGCTACAAACTTGTATTCCAGAATACACCTATGTTACAAACTTGTATTCCAGAATACACTTGTGGTGTATGTTTGTATTCTAGAATACAAGATTGTTGCAATCTTGTGTTCTAGAATAGAAAAGTGCTAAAACTTGTCTTCTAGAATACAAGATTGAAGTACTCTTGTTTTCTAGAATGAAAAAAATTTGAATCCTAGAATAATTATACACAATAAATGATTTTTTTTTTAACACTCGTGTATTCTAGAATACAAGTGTATTGTAAAGTTGTATTTTGAAAAAGAAATCCAGTGCAAGCTTTTATTCAATAATACAAGAAGCTTGCACACATGTATCCTAAAATACAAGGAAAGTACTTGTACACAAAGTTATATTCTAGAATACAAGGAGCTTGTACACATGTATTCTGGACTACGTTTGTGCTGCAAAGTTTTTTTCCAAACCAAAAATTGACGCATAGATCGTCAGTTTGTTTTTTAAAATCACATGAATTGTATTTAAAGAAATAAAATTTTTATTTTTTAGAATACACTAAATAAACATGCCGTGATAATTACTTCAAAATTGTATTCATTGTTTTTTTGGTGAAACAACACTTTCAAAAAACAAATTTGTATTCCAGTATACAAGTTACTAATATGTCAATATAAAAAACTCAAAATTAATGCTTTATTGTAGTAGATTTAACAATCTGGTGAATTTTTATTATTTAAAATGGTCTAAAACATTCCAAATAAATAAAAGACTCTAAAACTTACAAAATTTATACTTCAAAATTTTTTGAGACAATATTGAACCATTTTACGGGTCTAAAAACGTCTTAAATACAAACTCAACATTTTTCTTGCCAAAAACAAGAATCTTTTTGCTTAAAAATAATCAAACTCAAAAAGCTTATTTTTGTATAAACAAATTGTGCAACAATACAAAGCTGATATATAAAAACATGAAATTAAAAATCATACCTTAAAATAAACGATGGAGCAAAAAGTATTGTTTTGCAAAAACGTGCTCTAGAGATCAAATGCACAAAACTCTAAGGAAGACTGACTCAAAATGAGACTTTGAGATCCTTTTTAAGGCATAAATAAATTTTTATTTTGTATATTTTTTCTATTTTTCTTAAAAAAAACTACATTTAAATAGGGTAAGAAGTACCTAGGACTGTTGAGACTCATTCTAACAAGAGCCAAAGCTAAAGATTTCCTTTGTGGAATCATTTTATTATCATTTTCAATTTGTTGCCTCAAACATGTCATTTTCAAGCACTTTTGAATCTTTTCACTTACCTTTTTCCTTCATTACACCACCAATGGAGAATAATAGCGGTGAAAAGACAATTAGCCAAAGGTTTCAAGAAACGTCGGACATGGAGTTGGATAGCGCTTTTGGTTCTCAAGGCAATGTTGAAAGTGACGATTCAAACGCTACTGTGAGCAAAACAAAAAGATTACTCAAATGAGCAGCTATGAAAGAAACTTGTCGAGAGTATTGCTGTGCAAAGGATTGTTTAAGAAGTTTAGGCTTCAACGAAATCAAGCAAGAAAGAGAGATATTCTTGGGGATGAAGTGAGTCTAACCAAAATAGTTTCTTACGTGCATCAATTGGGATAATGAATGAACACATAAGATATACAATTTTGGATGAAATTGTATGTAGAAGATGTTTTGTAAAAGTTTTTTTCTTGAGCAATGAGCGTATGAAATTTTTTTAGCACGTTCAAGCTCTGGAGAGGAGGTTATGTAGTGCTCATACACAACACGTGATACTCTAGAGCTATCGTATTTAAAGAATTGGTTGGATCAATTTGTGGGTTACAATGGCAAAAATCTTCCGAACTATAAGTTTACTCACTTACCGGATAACTTTACAAAGACAGAGGTTTACAATCTTTATGCTGAAACTCTCAAGGAATGGAACATGCCGATTCTTTCTCTTTTCTCATTTCTAAGAGTTTGGAAAAAACACTTCTCCCATGTAAAGATTCAAAAAAACCAAGAATGGGTGTGTGTCAAATTTGTGCTGAATTAAGAGCAAAGCGAGACACGGCCAAAACATCAGAACAAAAAGGTAAGCTTGATCTAGATTTTGAAGTTCAAATATAATTTTTTGGATCATTCTATTCAATAACTAAGACTGTTCTTTTGTTTTGAAGCCCCTATTCAACTTGCACTCAAAATCCACCGAGAACAACAAAGCACAGAGCGACAAAAGCTAGCAAAGCGTAGGAAAAAGTGTCTAGAGCACAAAGATCAATACTTGGGATTGGTCATTGATGGGATGGATCAGAAGAAGACTTTACTACCTCATTTTTTACGTGCTCCAAAAAATCTCAAAGAAGAAAATTTTGTGCAGCTACATGTGGTTAAAGCACTTATCTTCAATGGTGTCATAACATCCAAAGTTTTCATCAACTTACCTAATCTAAATAACGATCCAAACCTCACAGCCACTGTGATCCAAAAGATTTTGAATGAGAGGGAAGTAGAATTACCAGGAACATTGTACGTGCAGCTTGACAACACAGCTTGAGAAAACAAGAATAAAGTGTTGATAGCTTACTTAAGCATGCTAGTGGAAAAAGAGGTTTTTAAGAAGGTCAAACTTGGTTTTTTATTAGTGGGACATACTCACGATCAAATTGACCAAATGTTCAGTAGATTTTCAGTGTGCATTTGACCTTCTTGAAATTTGTGAAGTCTTTAGAGAATCTTACGAGCCTCAACCAGAAGTACATGTTCTTAAAGGAACATATGATTTCTGTGAGTTCTCGATTGGTGGAGATTTAGGTACATCATCCTTTGTACAACTAAATGATCATAGTTTTCAACATCAATTCAAGATGAGGAAGAAAGATGGTGAAACTCGACTTTGGTGCAAGAAATATTCTAACACAGAACCATGGCATCCTGCTGATGGTTTAAAATTCATATAATTTGTTCTAGAACAATAGATTGTGCCATCTAGATACATGCTATTAGGATCAACAAATGAATCGGTGAAAGCTCTAAAGGAGAATCGAAGTATCAATTATCTACAGTGCTTATATGAAATCAAAGACACAGTACAAGCAACACATGTATACTTTCCAGCATGCTCGATGGAGTGGTGGTTTAGTCCTTTTGAGGAGCAAAAACAATTAATTGAGGGCCTCGAAAGTAACACATCTAAAGTTATAAATTTCGATCCATTTTTTTGGCGTGTGCATCAATCAAACATTATTCCTAATGATAATGTTATAGAAGGTGGAAATCAAGGGACTCAATTAACAGAGGAGTTGGAGCGATTGGTGCACAGAGAGACTCGAGAAGCTTATGTCGGTGCAAGAAAAACAACACAGAGACGACAACAAGAGAAAGGGATGTGGAAGGAGTATGTCAATGAGTTGGTTGTGGGTGTCATGATTGCTGTGTAAGCATCAGATGATGAGAGTAGATGTCCATTTTGGATAGCCAAAGTCATCAAGATCTATGAAGAAAATCAATGTATTCATTCGATTGATGTTCACTGGTACAAAGCGTTTGGAGAAGATGAAATTACTAGTAGGTACTATCTTGAAGTGATCAGGGTGAATAAGAAGAAGAAAAAGGAAAAGTAGCGAACGACGTTTTGATAATCTAAACTTGGAGGATGTGAAAATTCTTGTTTATGGTTTCACCTTGAAGAAGGCTGGTCATCTTCGTCAACAAACCATAAAAATTTTGATGGAAAAAGTTCAAGGATTGTAATGAAAGCCTTGAGTCTTCAATTGTAAGCTTTCAAGGATGTAATTGTTTTTCTAGTGGAATGTTGTGTAATTTTTTCAAAAATATGTGCACCTTTTTGTCTCAAGAAACTTTCTTCATTAGTACAAAAAATTGAAGGTTTTTTGGTAGTGTTCACTGTCATTTTTTGAAGTAGCTCCAAAAGTTGATGGTTTTTTAGTTTTTTGACAACTTTTGGCCAAATTAAAGGTTTTTGCGATTTAGGTGTACTTTTTAATGAACAAGTGTTTGTGCACATTGTTGTTACTTGAGTCACTTTAAAGAAAGAACAAGGCTAAACAACATGTAGTTGAACATGCTTTTTCAACTCAAAGGGAAGTAGTAACTATAATGTAGCCACTCCTTGAGGTTCTTCTATGAATAGTATGTCACCTATGCTTGATGCTTTTGCAAGTAGAAACTCGTCTAGGAATTTTGGTGAAAAAGGCAAGAAGAAGATGTGTTTCCATTGCAAGCTATTGCAGAACCTTTTGTAAATAGAGATTGTGATGTTGATGTAGATGTAGAATGTGCATTTAGTGTAGTGCATTATTGATTTTTCTATCCATGATGCATATATGCTAGTTGATGCAAAGTCACATATTTAGTACTTTGATAGTGGTGCTACAAAACACATTACTTTGCTCATGACTTGTTTATCTCTCTCGAGGCTGTCTCTCACAAATACGGTCGCTTGTGTTAACAATGCCTCTTATGAGCCATGTGATTTGAAAAATCTGTGCTAGGATGAAAGCATGCATCGGTGGTGCAAAAGAAGGACCTTTTTTTGTTCCTACCTAGTTGGTACTTCTACATATTTCTAGGTTGTTCTGGAGGGAACCTTTTTTGTCCTCTAAATTTAAGTACTATAGGAGGGAATGTATAATTTTTTTTTCTGAGAGAGTAGGAATTTGAAAATACAATGTATTAAAAATTGAAATACCACTCCTTTCAAAGAAAACCTGGGTGAAATTATGGATGGGAGTTGCACATTTGCACTTCGGCACTCATGTGACGTGACCACTACCACTCTCTGTCCCGCATGAGTCACTACACCCTGTACCTCTCAGCGGCTCTGCACCTCTCTCACATACTAGCATTGCCAAGCCTTTTTGAGCAAAGGCTTTGCACCTCTCTCACATGCAACATGTTCTTCATTTTGCTATGCAGCTAGGGAGGTCTCTGACTGTGCACCATCGCAACTATGAGGATGCCTGCAAGGAAATCTATTGCCAAGGCTTCACCAGACAAGGGGAAGAAGCCTAGGACCATGGATGCAAGGTCCCCCCTCACAAGTACAAAACATCCTCGGAGCATCAACACCCAAAACACAAAAGCTAGCAAGGAGGAATCAACTAAGTTTAGAGCGCTTTTTGGTGAGGATGAGACTCGATCATCTACAAAGTCCAGAGGTTGGTGTTCCTCCTTTCCATGCGTACATTGTTGTTTTGTGCCATTGGTTTTGTTTTTCTTTCTTGAATGGTAGCTATCGTCATTTGAAGATTTTGAGGTTTTGAGCCCGATCTTTTTTCTTGTTAAATTGCATGCATGCAAGTGTGTGTATGGTATCTTGAGAGCTCTGCATTTTTTTCTGTGCTTTTCATACATGCAAGTATATGTACTATGAGCCGAACACAAATTTAAAGCTCTATAGGACGATGAAGGTTAACATATAAACTGAGGCACTTTATAGTACCAAATTTGGTACTTTATAGTTTTGGTACCACACAATTTTAAATTTTGCATTGGCAAGGTCATCCATGTGCTAAAGAGCAGTTCAAAATCTTTGTGTTGAGTTTTGCATTATTGGAACGCGTTTCCACATTGTAGGCAAAAAGAAAATGGAGGAATACCCTCTTTTGACCAAGTTTTGATATATAGCCGAAGAGCTGCATGAGGAGTATGGTCTGAGCATGGAGGGTGTGCTTCCAAAGGATCTTACGGAAGAAGACCTCTTGATGACCAATGGATGACAGTTTTCAAGCAACACTACTAGAAGAATGTGAAGATTTAGTTGAATCATGTGTAGCCAAGACTGGTTGAAGATTGCATATATACAAAGCACGATGGGGGAAAAGCCTTTTAGAGTGGGAAAAACGTTACTTGGTGGTCCTAAGTGTGTTCACACAGATCACTACCATATACATGGTAATAGATCTACGACCATCAAAGGAGAAATTAGATTAGCTATTGGTTTCTAAGAAAGGGAAAAACAAGTAGGGTGGTTCTTGATTTGAACTCTCATGATCCCCATGATCCCAAGCAGCCAATGCTTTACCATCTCAAGTCTATGTTGCATCATGTAGCCAATAATGGATAGTTGTATCCATCTTTTTTGTCTTCAACAGAAAACATCTTAAAAACATCATTGCTTTCATCCATAGTGAAAGACTAAACTTGCTATAGAAAATGTTCAATTCTAGTAGAAATTAATGGGAAACTCTATGTGCCATATAGCATGAACCATAGTAGACTAATGAAGAATTGTTATGCAAAAACTTGCAATGGATGAAATTTTTTACAAAAGGATGAAATTTCCTACATAGTACTTATAGTATGTGAAGCGGAGGTCAAAACAAGCCCGAATCAAAATTCTAAGCTCACCAAGCTCTACAAAATCTTCGAGGATCTCCCAAAGTATTTATGGACCTACTCATGCTTGTCAAAGCTTACCAAAACTAAAGAAAGTGAACAATGGGTGTTGGTGATGTCGGGGACCATCCCCGGGAGGACGCTACCTACTATGAAACTAATTGTTTTAGTTTCATTGCAACAATGCACACATAGCTTGGAGATGGAGAAGGAGCTCAATGCAAAAAATAAAAAATTTATTACTTGGTGTGAAAATACAAGATAATATACCCTAGAGTGATAGGAGCATATACAAAGCACAGGGAAGAAACCTCCTAGCAAGGGAGAAACAACTTTCACTTCTCCATATTGAAAGAACATACCTACATAAACACACAAATTGCTACTATAAACAGGTTTTATGAATTAAATCACATATTTTACATATATAAATATGACAACAAAAAATACAATATCAAAACATTAATTTTTACCTTATCAATTTTTGTATTTAGAACATATATATTGGATGTGTCACCTCCAATACCTTGCATATCCTAAACAATTGAAGAAAGAAGGCTTAATACTCTAAAATTTGGATTAGTTATGACACATGAAAGTCACTTTTCAATGCTACCTTTATCTTTTATTTGATCTTTTTGTAGGATTGCTTTACATACTCAACAACAAGAGATTGTCTAAGCTTCTCACTAATCTGGGAATTAGACAGATGTCATGCATAAACTACATATTTATTCCTTAAATAATTTAAACGAGAAATTTTCACATTATTGCAATTCCTAAAAGTAAAATCAAATTTCTTAAAAACTTTAATAGAGAAATAATTTATTGCAATTCCTAAAAGTAAAATCAAATTTCTTTAAAATTTTACTAGAGAAATAATTATTACCATCTGTTCTTTGGTTCTTTTTTGCAAATCCTCATGATAGCCTTCTTCACATGATGATGAAAAGGCACCCAAGGTCTCATACCCTAACTAATGAAACGATATATATTAGAATTTTTCAGTACAATAAAAAAATCACACATATCTTTAGATAAATCACCTTCAATGGCATGTCATTGAAGAGAAAATTCTTTTGATGTGGTATGGTACTTGTTACTCATTGATAGACAAGTTTTGGTGTTAACAAAGTAGTGTGTATATGCATGGACATGTGTACAAATATATGTAAATACATGCATGAACATGTGTACAAATATATGTAAATACTTGCATGAACATGTGTACAAATAAATGTAAATACATGCATTTGGAATCTTTGAAAATGTACTATTGGGTTTCAACTACGGTGGACAATGTATGCATTGTAGATAGTCCTGCTTGCATCTTAGCAGCAATCGTGCACATGTACATACCCGAAGAGGGTATCAAGGCCTTGGATGTGGTGCCAAGTGGAATTTTTTGGATCTAGGGTATCCTCTTCAGTTTTCTATAATGTAAATAATGCAAGTGGAAAGTGTGGGTATGCTCATCTTCCCCTGGAGGTTTGATACGTGTGATAACTATCTATTTTTAGTGCCCAATATGCAATGATGTGTAGATTGATGTAGAAGTGGTCAAAAATCAAATTTTGGTATGTGGCCACGAATTATGAGTATCAAGGATTAATCCTACAAGTGTTTTTGGAATTTGAAGTCCGTTAGGAATTTTCCCCACCAAAAATGCCTATCAAGAGGTCAAAACTAGCCAAAAATGGCATAAAAAGGTCAAAAAATGGATCAAAAATGTGTGAAAATTCATATTTTTGCAACATCTCTCATGATTCCACGAGTGTCCAAGCTGAGGGAGTGTGTGGGGAATCCAATATAAGAACTTTCATCTCTCTATGTATTTAGGAGAAAGCAGGGTTTCTATTGGTAGTCCTATGCAGTCGAGTCGTATGTTTTAGGGCGTGGAGGAGTGAATGAGGATTTCTTCTCATCAATTTTGCACTTTGGAGAGTCTATGGAAGTTTTGAGTTTTCCATGGATGTGTGTGTGTGAGGAATTGAGGGTAAAAGGTGCAACTTTATATAAGAATAACTAATCCTATATCGGTGCTATTAGGGTTGAGGCTACACCAAAGATTCCACAGCGGAGTGGAGTTTGGTGAACCTTTTGCAATGGCTTGAGAGGGGCATTTTGTGGCTAGAGTTTTTTAATGGTATTTCTTGTGTCTTTTGGTATCCATCAAGTGTGATTCCAAGCCTTGATCACCTTAAGTCACTACGTAATGCCTATGGGTAGGCAAGGGCTTGTAGTTTGAGATGTTTGGAGCCTGAATTGAGTTTGGGGGGAGGATTTTCATTGAGCTCTTTAGTGGTTGTGTGTGAGATGGGGAAAGTAAGGGAATTTTCTTGTGTTGTGTTAAGGTGTGAGGGTGTGTGAGTGTGTGCACAATGTCGTTTTCTCCATCATCTTTTGGCCATCCTATTGGGTGCAAAATTTTATTGGTTATGCACCTAGATGAAGTGGTTTTGCTGTGAAGTTTTAGCATCCTTGAAGAGAAAGTGGTGGTGTGGTTGAAGCACAAGACTTCAACTTTTTTGAATAGAAGAAACAACAAATTTGAGGGGCTTGCAAAAAAATGTCCCTTATAACTTTCAGAGTTTTTGAAACACTTCAAAGGGATTTGGGTGCAATTAGAGGCAACATCCCAAGTATCACCAGGGGATGTCTTTGAAGTACACCAGTTTATGGATTGTGTTCATTCAAGTGTAATGGGAGAAGGTCAATCAATAGGAGTTTGATACATTTAAAAGAGCAATGGAAATTGCCATGGCCAAGCTAAAAAAGATCAAATGAAGTTGAGATCAAGGTATGACACATGTTGAGCCAATGGTAGTGAAACCAATGGTTCGCATGGTAGCGGATGATAGAATGGATCAAGTGGTTCAAGGTCCTAATCTCGTAATAGCAAGGGCTTTGCATGATCTTGCTAGGCAGCTACAAAAGTGGAGCAAGTGGTTCAAGGTCCCAATCCCATTACAACAAGGGCTTTGCATGATCTTTCCAAACAACTACTACAAGAGTTGAGGATTAACATAATGGATACAAGTCAAAGTGAAGAGAAACCAGCTAGGAGAGGCAAAGGATGAAGGCTACATGGAAGATGCTACAATTCTGGGGTGAAGAGGGTCACTACACCCCTGATTGTCCTACAAAGAGAGATGAGGGATGTATCCTTCATATGGATGCAATCAAGGAAGAGGGGATGAAAATCATCAAGAGCGGGAACTAGAAGCATCACCGCATCACCAAAAACCTCAACCATTTCCTGCAAATGGAGAAGGTAGGGCTATCAACATCATTACCCTTTAGCAACAAGATATGTGGATGTCTTGGCCAATAAGAGAGCCAAGCATGATAAAGAAAAGAGACAAAAGAAGAGAGGAAAACAAGAGAAAATAAGGGGAAAGCTAAAGTAGAGGATCAACCAGAGAGTAGCAAGAGGTGGCGATGAAGAAAAATAGGTCCAATGGACTTAACCTCTTGGGCAAGGTGTTGAAGACTATAATATTGGTAATGACATATGAAATCAAAAGGCTAATATATCTTTTGGTCAGTCGGTGGTTTTAAATGCTAAATTGAGGAGGCAGTGGACAAAATATGTGAGTATGCGGATGTGTGTGTGCAAGGAATTGAGGGAGGAAGGTATGGATTTTGGCAAGACTATTTGACCCTGTAGCGGAGCCATTAGGGTTGAGGCAACACCAAAGAGTGTTGTGGAGTTTGGTGAAGATTTTCCAATGGTTTGAGAGAGGCCTTTTGTGGCTGGACTTTTTAAGTTTTTGATGGTCTTTCTTGTGTCTCTTGGTAGCCATCAAGTGTGATTCCAAGCCTTGATCAACTCGACTCACTACATAATGTCTGTGGGTAGGCAAGGGCTTGTAGTTTGAGACGTTTGGAGATTGAATTGAGTTTGGGAGGGAGGGATTTTCATTGAACTCTTAAGTGGCTATATGTGAGGTGAGGAAAGTAAGGGAACTCCTTGTGTTGTATTAAGGTGTGTGAGTGTGTGTATGGTGTCTTTTGCTCCATCATCAGTTCATGTTGCCACTTGATAACAATGCACCAAAAGATGAATCTATCTGCAAGATTCAAATTGAGCTTTGAAATCCCTACAAAAGACATTACAAAACAGTACACAAAGACTTTCTTATAATGCCTTGATTGATATTCAAACATAATATTTGTGAAAAATTATCTACCTCTTCACACAAAGAAACATTCCATCTTTCTTTCTTTCTGGTTTTCTTCTATAGTTTCCTTCCACATAGAGACTAATTATTTTCTCAATAATGAGTAAACCATTTCACAACCCTTCAATTTTATACTTAACAACATGTAAGTATCTAAAAATATTTTTTAATTCTTTTGAAGACACTCAATTCATGAAATTTTAAAAAAGACTCACCATCTTTAATGAAGGAACTAATCATGATCCACCCTCAACTGGATTTTGTGTCACCTTCAGCATATAGTCCACATGGTTCTCCTCTACCACATCATTACATTTTGGTAAAGGTAAAAAATAGGTATTGTTGCTATGGTTCAAGCTTCTAAAGCAACAATATCACCATCTTCATTTTGCATAGTACAATGTGTCTGAGTTCCAAGCCGGCATGGTTGGATGCAGAGGAGTGCGCGGGGATTGCACAAGAGATACAAGACAATCCTCTAAGATTTCAGCAAGCAGAGAGATGTAGCTAGAGCACATTTGGAGTCTGCTAGAGCGTCACATCTTGGGAGTGGAGGCTACGATACGCTTCAACATGAGTTTGTAAGTATTATATGTATGCTTGTTAACCCTCACGGCTCACGGACACCCCATCACCTACGATGGACGTGTATTATGTATTTGGTAGAGTCAGGTACCGGGCTTGTCGGACCAATAGGAAAAGGGTAAGAGTGATCGCCGATGAGAGGCGCACTCTAACCGGGACATTCAAGGGATTAGTTGGCTAACCATGGGCGCCCAAGTGTGAATGGGGTGAGCTCATATAAAAGCCAACTAAACCTAAAATTCACTCATTCTCTCATTTGTGCAATAGAAGAGTGCTCTTGCTCCATCTCCATCTCCATCTCCATCTTCTTATTCTTCACCTCCTTGTGTGTGTGTGTGTGTGTATGTGTGAGAGAGAGAGGGAGAGTGTGTGTGCGATCGAGCATTACGAAGGCACGACGGCGGCGAAGCGGTTGAGCGTGGCACGACTGCAGCTTCTTCTTCATCGCGGCGAGGAATCCACCACGAAGGCGAGCGTAGAGCGGTGAGTGACACACCCTTTGCTCTCTTGAGCTTGCTAGTTTAGGCTTGTTGTGTGCTTGGAGCCATTTGTGGCTCGCACACAGTGTATCGGCAAGTCCCTTGCTTCGACAGTGCGGCAAGGAGTGCACATTTTTGGCGCCGCTGCCGGGGAAATGCCTTACACTAAGCTCGGTTAAGCACTTTACACTTTCTTGTGATGCAATTTCAATTGAAGGATTTGTGAAGAAGGAAGGTGTGTGGTTGTGTGGAGAAGATTTTTGTTACACTGTACCGTCTTTTTTGTTTTCTGTAAAGAAGGAGTTACAATTTTTTTGCAATGTGTTGTTAGAATTAAGGTATTAGCTATGGAATGTTAGTTCTGTAAGGTTAGTTTTGTAGATCTGTTAGCTACTGTAGTACTGTGTAAATAGTGTTAGAGTGTGTGTGGCAGTATCTCTATTAGCTGTAAGTAGATAAGTTAGGTGTAGGTTAATTGTGTGTGTGCGCGTGCGCAGCGCGGCCGTGGCGACTTAAAAAAAAATAAAAATCTTTTTAAAAAAATAATTTATTTTAAAAAGAAGGATCGGGCTGGGGATCATTCCCCAAGCTCAAGCCCAAACCCAGACCTGAGTCCTCAGTTTTAAAATATAGTTTATACACCTTTTTATATTTAAAAACTATTTTTAGGATTTCGAGGACTATAAAGACTATTTTTAGGATTTCGAGGGCTTCACGTAGCCGAATAGGGAGCTGTAAAGCATGACACGTTCCATTAACCAAAACGCTCGTCTTGAGCTATTACACACCATATTTTGTGGCTTGGTTACGAAAAATAACCAAGAATAACGAAAAACTTGGGTTATAAACACCTAAAAAAAAAAAAAAAACTAAGTGAGCGACCTTCACGGGCACTTACCAATGCGCTTAGAGTGTGGAAGTCATATGAACCTACGCTCTGGACGAGTGTTAGAGCACGAGCATATTGGTAGTGCCTCCATTTACGCGGGCACCCATTATTCCTCCACCCTAGGTTCTGGACCTTCGACCGGGACTCAAGGTAGCGCGACCCAAGATCCTCATATCGCGTCTAGTGATTCTTCCTCTGACTACGAAGTCATGGAGGGGTATCCTACACCAAACCCTGATAGTTCAAGTCAAGACATGCATGCCATGGGCCCACGGCCCAGGTCCAGCGTGTTTAGCCGCTTAAAAGAGACCCTTAGTAGAGCTACTCACTCTGAACATGCGGTTAATGAAATAAATGAAGGGAGTGGGGAAGTAAATTCGTCATTCATGCCTAAAATAGACTCTATGCTTCTTGAGAGTGTGCATGTGAATGTTCCATCCACTGCACCTCCTGATCCTTTAGGACTATCTCCCTCTGAGGTTTTACTACCCGATGGTAGGAGTCTTGCCGAAGTACAAGAGATCGAACGCTATATGCAAGCAACAAGGGAGAGGGAAATTGAGAACCTACGAGGGCTAGAACAAAGTCGAGCCCTGAAAGCAAAGGCTCCTATGACAACAATCATGCCAGCCGAGCAACCGAGTGCTCCCAAGGTAGCAGTCACGGAGGGGCAAGCTATGGGGAGCAATAATGCTTCCACTTCAAGGGAAACCTCCAGCACGCCAGGCCTAGATGGGATATTCCTAAACAAAAATTGGGAGTATGACCTACAAGCAGAAGCTTTAACTGATCGGTACACAGGAAACACCTATTATGTGGGTTGGTTAGATGTTCTACAATCCACATCGGGTGCTACTAGCATAGATGAGCAACAACAGAAAGTCTGTGATGTCCTCCATAGGATTGTCGAGTTAGAAAGACAGAACACAAGGATCAACATGCCTTCAACAGGCCTAATGAGATTCTTGGATACGGGAAAGGCCAACCAACCAACCCTATCACAAATGGAGACTCCCTTAGTGAGCCCCATTGATCCTCCATATGTTGTTTCGCCAGGAGCCTCAGTACAATCTGAGCCCACAAGTGGTAGCTTTACCTTCCCAGATCTAGCTCATCTTTCTCTTAATGACACTACGGCTACCATGCATATCCCAATGGTGAGCATGACAAGAAGTACACCATGGAGTTCATTTGTTAATACTGCGCCGATGCCTAGTAGCATAGTGCCCCCAACTATACCTACATGTATGTATCAATCATGTGCACCTGTCGTACCTCAGCCTCATGTAGCTCCTACACCTCCGATTATTCCAAGAGCTTACAATCCACAATGGAATTATCCAAGCTCCTATACAAGTGGAGCCATGCCATTTAATAATAACATGCCATATCAGGCACCCCCTATGCCTAGGGCCATGCCTGTAAACTTTGGACCACCGTCTGGTACACCACCATACGAAATATGGGACCCAAGAGCCGCGCGTATGCCAAGGCCAAGGCCAACTCCCATCTCACATGTGGTTCCAGGAGCACATACACCCATTATACCTGCTCAAATAGGAGATTTGGCAGCATTTGCTCAAATTATCGGTCGCTCTATTGCAGAAAACATGCGTAGTGCACCTGATAGAGAGCCTAGGAGCAAGGCAGTTCAAGTAGCTAAGCTCACACAGAAATTCAGTGGAGACGGAGATGCTAGAAAGCATATGGAAGTCTTTGAACATGTGTGCGATTCCTTGGAAGAGCACAATGAGCTACATAAGTGTAAGGCTTTGAGTTTGACCCTAAGCGGAAAGGCTGGAGATTGGTATAGAACCTTAAGAGTAGAAGAGAAAACGATGTACTCTACTCTTAGGAGACTGTTCTTAAAAGAATACATACGAGAGGGAGTACTTTGGGGTGTAGCCTCTCAGCTCCAGAAAGCCCAACGAGAAGAAGGTTAATCCGTGAGAGACTTCATTAGTCGCCTAAAGAATTTGAATTCTCGATGCAATCCAAACGAGCGATTCAACAACAACCAATTGCTCGATAGATTCATTAGGGGACTACGACATGAAAGTATCTATAATGGCCTAGTCATTAGAGGTATCACTACTTGGGAAGCAGCCACCATGAATGCAATCCAATTGGAGGATAATTTAATAATTGCAGGAGAAAGAGTGTCCGCCGAGCCGAAGTCTAGTAGCTCGCAAGCGTCAGGGCATGATCCAATGATGATAAAGCCAATCGTGAAAGAGCAAACGATATCTGAGATAACTTTGGCAGATCTCACCAAGGCCATCCAAGAAAGCCTTAGGGGTAATCGTGCTCCACAAAACACTCATATGTATCCAAGAAGGGAGCAACAATGGTGCTCAATTTGCTTGGGCCCACATACTACGAGTGAATGCCCTACTTTCAGAGTAAAGTTTAAAGGGACTTGTAACGCGTGTGGTAGGTATGGCCATCAAGCGAAGGATTGCCTAATGCTTAAACGCATCATGGAAAATAGACCGCCTATAGCTTGGGCAGACTCACCTCGAGTTCCTGCATTGATGCCTACCCCACCCATGGAGCAACAGTTGCCATTACAGCACATGGTCCCTAGAACCCAAAATGTGGTCCAAACCACACCATTGCCACCTCCAGTGCTAGGACCGCAACCCCCTCATCCAAGAGTTACACCTATGAACCAAATAGGTTGCGAGTCATCTAGTACTTATGTAGATTGCGAAGAGGACATAGACTCTAGTATCACCTATGGAGTCGACATGCTTGAGGAGTGTCCCATGTACTATATGGAAGACCATTGGGGACAAATCAAACCGGTATATCAAGCTACTGCGCTAGCAGCAAGAAGCCAAAACATTAATAGTTTTGCCAGGAGACCACCTCTTCAGTGCTACGAATGTGGTGGACCACATCGAGTAGCTGAGTGCCCCATTAGAATGCAAAAGAATGCTGCACTAATGCAAACAAGTCAAGGGAGTGCATTGGCAGTGCCAATACTCATTTGTAATCGTTGTGGCATAGATCATTTGATCGCACAGTGTCCTAACAATCCAAACACGCCGAAAATCACACCATTGAACATAATAGAGATTGTTGATGGGACACCACCAACTATAAACATAGCACCAATGAATGCACTCACATGGTCGATGCTCCAAAAGCAAAATTACATCCTCGAAGAGAGAGATGCTGCATCCATTGGCCGAGCGAGAAAGAAGAAAACACGAAGAAAGAAATCCCTTAATGCTTCTAGCTCAAAACCTAGTTCAAAGACTAACATAGGGACAGGAGAGGATCCCGTGTATATGAATGACCTTGAGGATGACTCAGATTCGATAGAGACCACGGAGACCAAAACTGTTACTACAAAGGAAAAAGCCAGTGAGGAGGATCACGAGAGGGAATTACGACGAACACCAAAAGAGTATTCAAAGTTAAACCACCCAGTTGCGAACCCCCAAGATAAGCCACGAGAGACAAAAAATGAGGATTGCAAGAGAAAGATTGGAACCTATCCAAACCCAACAGTGGAAATTGAACGAGTCCAACAACTGAGGGGTTTGGTGGAAGAAACTCAACGAACATTAGAACTTGAACCCAAACATATCCAGATGTCGAACACAGTGTTTCCCACACAAGTTCAACCTCACAAGAACTACAGGCCGTTAGCTATACCCAGTATCATTCGGGAAGAGAGTGAGGGTAGGACATCTGAAAGTGGACACATACCTTTCCTTCTAGAGAGAATGTTTGGTGAGGGAATGCCCGACCCCCTTGAGGAAGTGGAGATTCCATCTTCACCATTCTCTTGTTAGGGTCCTACGTCCCACAAGATGCCATTAAATGTTGCCAAATTGATGGATTTCATGTCTTCAGAAGTTAGAACCACCATCATGTCCAAACTATATAAAGACCCCGAGCTAGTCTCAGCTCTTCAAGCCTTCCTCAATGGAGAATTACAAGCCGGATTACCACACTTTGCACATATGAACAAACCTGACTCGGTAATGAATGATGAGGAACATTTAGCACCACCATCTGACCTAGCGGGACATGAATTTGTAATTGAAGTACCCGTTAGCAAGTTGGGGCAATACTTTGAAGGTGATGAATCTAATGCTACTCTACCAATCACTACTAAATGATTAACTGTAAAGGGGGTCCTTGACGGTGGTGCAGGAGTCAGCATGGTGACAAAGAGTTGTTGGGAGTCTATGGGGCGACCTCACCTTGAAGCCACAAGCGTAGTGGTAAAAATGGCTAATGGATCTATTGTTACGCCTATTGGAATGCTAAAGGATCTCAGAATCAAGGTCTTGGGACACAAGGTAAGGCAGACTTTCATTGTTATGAATTTTTCCAAGCATCCTATGTCATTTGAGATGATCTTAGGGCGTCCATTCATGAGGGAAGCAAAAATGGTGCATGACTGGTCCAAAAACCACGTCTACTTACAGTTCCAAGACTCTGTCATTCGAGTTGATCTTTTAAGTGGTCGAACGCATCCTCTAGGAAATAAATTCATCATTGATAATCGATCAGACACAACAATTCACTCAGCTCCATTACAGTATTGTTACACATGTAACGAAGACACGGATATTGGGGAGAACTCTCCTTATATGGATATCCTACCCGGAATGGCTAAGTCAGACAATGTCGATTGGGTACACCTAGCGGCAACTATACATACATGGGGAGCTAGAGGAACAACCTGGGTAACACCAGATGGGGAAGAGATACCACACATTGCACTAGTAAACATGTTAGGTGTAGCGCATGTAACATCCGACGATAAGAAAGAGGCACACCTACCTGAGAGTGAAACCGATGATTCCTCAAAGGCTTTAGGCCATTACACATCGGAAATGGAATCTCAGAAAGAAATGGATTCAAAACCTGAGGAAACATCGAGTGAACCAAGTATAGAAACTGAACACTCAAGGCCTAGTACGACCATCTATGGTAATTCATATGAGAGTGAAGAAGATACAAGCGAAGACTTATCAGGCGAATCGAGTTCAAACATTTACCAAAATCAAAACCTTAACAAGAAACAAAGGTCATATAAGAGACGACGATATCGAGAAAATGTGAGAGCTAGGATAAACAAGGAAAGATCTACTGCAGAATGGCTTAGCTATCTAGGGGCATGTGATGCTCATGAAAAGCTAGTAGACAATTGGGGTGAACATCTCCAGAGTGTCATGTGGTGCAGCCCGCGACCCATTGACCTCGCTCAATTGGAGGTTACAGAGCCGAAATTGAGTCGAGCTATAAGAAGACGTCAAAACCGAGAGTTAGCTCAACAACAAAAGGAGGCAGAACTAAAAGAAAGGTCCCTGTTAGCACAAGAGCCTGCTGACTTACTTACGGCTCCTGAACATTTTAAATCTTATACCACGGGGGAGCGAAAGGTTGTGTATGCCAAAGCCCAACGAATACCTACCAATGGAAGCAGTGGAGTCTATGATGGTCCAGCGGTAGTTAAAGAGATAGAATTAGCAGAACCAGGTGAGGAGTCTAAACCAGTCTTTATTGCTCAAGACCTTACCGAAACTGAAGAGGCTGTACTTAAGGAGCTCCTCAAGGAATACAAGGATATCTTTGCTTGGACATATCATGACATGAAGGGCGTTCCACCTTCTGTGGTGCAACATACAATTCCCATGATCAACACTGCTAAACCCGTCCAGCAACGACCCTATCCAATGAATCCTAAGTACGCCAAAATTGTACAAGAGGAGATTGAAAAACTTATCCAATGTGGATTCATATACCCTATTGAGCACTCAGAATGGGTTTCTCCAATAGTCATTGTGCCAAAAAAGAATGGGAAACTAAGAGTGTGCGTGGACCTCAAGAAAGTTAATGCAGCCACTAGGAGAGATCATTATCCCTTACCATATTCAGAACATGTGCTTGAAAGAGTTGCGGGCAAGGAAGCTTATAGCTTTTTAGATGGGTACTCTGGTTACAATCAAATCACAATTGCATTAGAGGACCAAGCTAAAACTGTTTTTATCACAGAGTTTGGAGTGTTTGCATTTTGTGTTATGGCTTTTGGCTTAACAAATGCCCCTGCTACATTCCAACGATTAATAAACATTGCGTTTAAAGAATTTCTAAGGGAGTTTTGTGAAGCTTTCCTAGACGACCTTTGTGTTTATTCTTCTTGGGAGAAGCATTTGTTATATCTACGAAAAATATTTGAAAGGTGCAGATTTTATCGCATCTCATTGAACCCTTTCAAATGCCAATTTTGGGTTAAGCATGGAGTCATTCTAGGGCATATAGTGTCCAAGAACGGGATATCCACAGATGAGGGTAAGATTAAAGCCATTGCCGATTTGCCACCACCTACGAACTATAAAGGAGTTCAAAGATTTATGGGCCATGTTGGTTATTATCGAAGGTTTACTTTAAACTTTGCCTAGATAGCGCGTCCATTGTACAAGCTTCTTATCGAGTTTCACTGGACGGAAGAATGTCATCAATCTTATGAGTTATTAAAGAAGGCCCTAACAAGTGCTCCAATCCTGCGAACACCCGATTGGAATGTACCTTTTCATGTGCATATTGATGCATCAAATTTTGCTATTGGGTGTATTCTAACTCAACCAGGAGAACATAAATTGGACTACCCTATTAGCTTTGCAAGTCGCCAATTAAATGATGCCGAGATGAACTACACTACTACAGAGCGCGAAGGTCTAGCTATGATTTACGTAGTAAAGAAATTTCGCTATTACCTTCTTGCTACCAAGTTTGTGTTTTATGTTGATCATCAAGCATTGCTATATTTGGTAAACAAGCCGTGTTCCACAGGTCAAATTACACGATGGTTGTTGATTATTCTTGAGTTTGACTTCACCGTTGTTGTGAGGCCTGGGAGGAAACATGTCATGGCGGATCATTTATCTCGTATCCCTAATGGCGAAGCTCCTACGGGGGTTGATGATGAATTGCCTGATACTCCTTTGTTCATTGTTGAGACAATGCTTGAATGGAGTGAAAAGATTGTTAACTTCTTAGTTAATGGTTTTCCACCCAAAGAGCTGCGAAAAGATATAGCTCGAAAATTAATCAAGGAATGCGAACCCTATTGCTTACACATTAATTTTTATACAATATCAAAACATTAATTTTTACTTCATCAATTTTTGTATTCAGAACATACACATTGGATGTGTCACCTCCAATACCTTGCATATCCTAAACAATTGAAGAAAGAAGGCTTAGTACTCTAAAATTTGGATTAGTTCTCACAGATGAAAATCACTTTTCAATGCTACCTTTATCTTTTATTTGATCTTTTTGGAGGATTGCTTTACATGCTTAGCAACGAGAGATTGTCTGAGCTTCTCACTAATTTGCGAAGTAGACAGATGTCATGCATAAACTACATATTTATTCCTTAAATAATTTAAACTAGAAATTTTCACATTATGGAAATTCCTAAAAGTAAAATCAAATTTCTTTAAAATTTCAATAGAGAACTAATTTATTGCAATTCCTAAAAGTAAAATCATATTTCTTTAAAATTTTAATAGAGAAATAATTATTACGTTCTGTTCTTTGGTTCTTTTTTGCAAATCCTCATGATAGTCTTCTTCACATGATGATGACAAGGCACGCAAGGTCTGTTAGGAAATAAGACGTAGCTAAATAGATAATTGAGTAGATTACTTAATGGAGAGAGACAGATTTATATACACGAGATTATAGAGTAGAGAGAGAGAGAGAGAGAGAGAGAGAGAGAGAGAGAGAGAGAGAGAGAGAGAGAGAGAGAGTACACACGATATACGTGGTTCACTCAATGTGGGCTACGTCCACGGGAAAGCAGCCACTCAATGGCTTTAGTACTTCAAAACAAGAAGTAGTTTACAAAGGGATTATACCCTTAATGGAGCTCCCGCCTTGCTTCACTCTCACCACCTCACACTCACCTTGTTACATCAACTTCACACTATGAAATGTGTGTAGAAATGGCCTCCTTTTATAGGCCAAAAGGGCTGCCCTCTCTTATGAGAGACAGCCATGTGTAGCCGCCCTTGTGCGAATAAGTCCAAATCGGACCCTCCAATCCGCCCATGTGTGGCCGCCCTTGAGAAGACAAGTCCGCTTTTGAATTCGGCCACCGGCCACCGGCCATTGACTTCCGACCACCGGCCACCGGCCATTGACTACCGACCACCGGCCATCGGCCATTGACTACCGGCCACCGGCCAACCGACCGGTTGTTTTCCGACCACTTTCCGGCCGCCGTCCGGCCATAATATTCCGGCAAAAAAAAAGTCTCGAGGGCCTCCGCCCCCGAGGCCTTTAAAGTTGCCCATGATTCTTGTCCGTGAAAATTTTGGTTTTCGGTGAGTGATTTTCCTTCACGCACAATGGCTTCTCCTCATAATGGGGGCTTTACAAATGTGCGCTTTTACCACAGAAAATTACAAGGGTAAATCAGGCTCCATACTTAACAAGGTCTCATACCCTAACTAATGAAAAGATATATATTAGAATTTATCAGTACAATAAAAAAATCACACATATCTTTAGATAAATCACCTTCAATGGCATGTCATTGAAGAGAAAATTCTTTTGATGTGGTATGGTACTTGTTACTCGTTGATAGACAAGTTTTGGTGTTAACAAAGTAGTGTGTATATGCATGGACATGTGTACAAATATATGTAAATACATGCATGAACATGTGTACAAATATATGTAAATACTTGCATCAACATGTGTACAAATAAATGTAAACACATGCATTTGGAATCTTTGAAAATGTACTATTGGGTTTCAACTACGGTGGACAATGTATGCATTGTAGATAGTGATGCTTGCATCTTAGCAGCAATCATGCACATGTACATACCCGAACAGGGTATCAAGGCCTTGGATGTGGTGCAAAGCCGAATTTTTTGGATCTAGGGTATCCTCTTCAGTTTTCTATAATGTAAATAATGCAAGTGGAAAGTGTGGGTATGCTCATCTTCCCCTAGAAGTTTGATACGTGTGATAACTATCTATTTTCAGTGCCCAATATGCAATGATGTGTAGATTGATGTAGAAGTGGTCAAAAATCAAATTTTGGTATGTGGCCAGGAAGCTTGAGTATCAAGGATTAAGCCTACAAGTTTTAGTATCAAGGATTAATCCTACAAGTGTTTTTGGAATTTGAAGTCCGTTAGGAATTTTCCCCACCAAAAATGCCTATCAAGAGGTCAAAACTAGCCAAAAATGGCATAAAAAGGTTAAAAAATGGGTCAAAAACGTGTGAAAAGTCATATTTTTGCAACATCTCTCATGATTCCACGAGTTTCCAAGTTGAGGGAGTGTGTGGGCAATCCAATATAAGAACTTTCATCTCTTTGTGTGTTTAGGAGAAAGCAGGGTTTCTATTGGTAGTCCTATGCAATCGAGTCCTATTTTTGAGGGCGTGGAGGAGTGAATGAGGATTTCTTCTCATCAATTTTGCACTTGGGAGAGTCTATGGAAGTTTTGAGTTCTCCATGGATGTGTGTGTGTGAGGAATGGAGGGAAAAAGGTGCAACTTTATATAAGAATAATTGATCCTATATCGGTGCCGTTAGGGTTGAGGCTACACCAAAGAGTCCACAACGGACTGGAGGTTGGAGAACCTTTTGCAATGGTTTGAGAGAGGCATTTTGTGGCTAGATTTTTCAAGTTTTTTAATGGTATTTCTTGGGTATTTTGGTATCCATCAAGTGTGATTCCAAGCCTTGATCACCTTGACTCCCTATGTAATGACTATGGGTAGGCAAGGGCTTGTAGTTTGAGATGTTTGGAGCCTGAATTGAGTTTGGGGGGAGGATTTTCATTGAGCACTTTAGTGGTTGTGTGTGAGATGGGGAAAGTAAGGGAATTTTCTTGTGTTGTGTTAAGGTGTGAGGGTGTGTGAGGCAATGGAAATTGCCATGGCCAAGCTAAAAAAGATCAAATGAATCTGGGAGCAAGGTATGACACATGTTGAGCCAATGGTAGTGCAACCAATGGTTCCCATGGTAGTGGATGATAGAATCGAGCAAATGGTTCAAGGTCCTAATCTCGTAATAGCAAGGGCTTTGCATGATCTTGCCAGGCAGCTACAAAAGTGGAGCAAGTGGTTCAAGGTCCCGATCCCATTACAACAAGGGCTTTGCATGATCTTTCCAATCAACTACTACAAGAGTTGAGGATTAACATAATGGATACAAGTCAAAGTGAAGAGAAACCAGCTAGGAGAGGCAAAGGATGAAGGCTACATGGAAGATGCTACAATTCTGGGGTGAAGAGGGTCACTACACCCCTGATTGTCCTACAAAGAGAGATGAGGGATGTATCCTTTATATGGATGCAATCAAGGAAGAGGGGATGAAAATCATCAAGAGCGGGAACTAGAAGCACCACCGCATCAACAAAAACCTCAACCATTTCCTGCAAATGGAGAAGGTAGGGCTATCAACATCATTACCCTTTAGCAACAAGATATGTGGATGTCTTGGCCAATAAGAGAGCCAAACATGATAAAGAAAAAGAGACAAAAGAAGAGAGGAAAACAAGAGAAAATAAGGGGAAAGCTAAAGTAGAGGATCAACCAGAGAGTAGCAAGAGGTGGCGATGAAGAAAAATAGGTCCAATGGACTTAACCTCTTGGGCAAGGTGTTGAAGACTATAATATTGGTAATGACATATGAAATCAAAAGGCTAATATATCTTTTGGTCAGTCGGTGGTTTTAAATGCTAAATTGAGGAGGCAGTGGACAAAATATGTGAGTATGCGGATGTGTGTGTGCAAGGAATTGAGGGAGGAAGGTATGGATTTTGGCAAGACTATTTGACCCTGTAGCGGAGCCATTAGGGTTGAGGCAACACCAAAGAGTGTTGTGGAGTTTGGTGAAGATTTTCCAATGGTTTGAGAGAGGCCTTTTGTGGCTGGACTTTTTAAGTTTTTGATGGTCTTTCTTGTGTCTCTTGGTAGCCATCAAGTGTGATTCCAAGCCTTGATCAACTCGACTCACTACATAATGTCTGTGGGTAGGCAAGGGCTTGTAGTTTGAGACGTTTGGAGATTGAATTGAGTTTGGGAGGGAGGGATTTTCATTGAACTCTTAAGTGGCTATATGTGAGGTGAGGAAAGTAAGGGAACTCCTTGTGTTGTATTAAGGTGTGTGAGTGTGTGTATGGTGTCTTTTGCTCCATCATCAGTTCATGTTGCCACTTGATAACAATGCACCAAAAGATGAATCTATCTGCAAGATTCAAATTGAGCTTTGAAATCCCTACAAAAGACATTACAAAACAGTACACAAAGACTTTCTTATAATGCCTTGATTGATATTCAAACATAATATTTGTGAAAAATTATCTACCTCTTCACACAAAGAAACATTCCATCTTTCTTTCTTTCTGGTTTTCTTCTATAGTTTCCTTCCACATAGAGACTAATTATTTTCTCAATAATGAGTAAACCATTTCACAACCCTTCAATTTTATACTTAACAACATGTAAGTATCTAAAAATATTTTTTAATTCTTTTGAAGACACTCAATTCATGAAATTTTAAAAAAGACTCACCATCCTTAATGAAGCAACTAATCATGATCCACCCTCAACTTGATTTTGTGTCACCTTCAACATATAGTCCACATGGGTCTCCTGTCCCACATCATTACATTTTGGTAAAGGTAAAAAATAGGCATTGTTGTTATGGTTCAAGCTTCTAAAGCAACAATATCACCATATTCATTTTGCATAGTACAATGTGTCTTAGTTCCTTTCATAAGACTAAAGTTAACAACAAAATAAGAAGATGGAGGTTTGTGCTCCTCCCCTTCCACAGTAGAGTCATGGTGATCGATGCTTTCATGATACCGTACATTTCATTTGTATCGCTGTTGCTAAAAATGACCAAATCCAATTGGAAAGAATTATTGAAGCCTATTAAGCAATTTTTATGGAAAAGCAACATGAAAGACACAACCCCTTATCAATGGGGGAGATGGGAATGGGTAGCAAGACCTAAGAATCATGACAAAATTGGGATTATTGACCCCCTTGGAAGACTAGGCTACAAGTTAGCCTTGGAAGACCCCCTTCATCTATTTTGCAAGTGCCCCCGTAAGTGCCCTACTTCGCGGGGACTAGCCGCCAGAGAGTGCAAGTGGGTAAGGAGGACTTGCAAGATCACTTGTTTTACGGATGACTTGATCTTGGGAGGGCATGATATCCAAAGAGCTAGGCCATTATGGTATGCACTCAAATGATCCAATTCCACTACTTGAACCAAGTATGGAAGTCCACGAACCTTCGACTCTTTGAGGGCAAACTGGAGGTAGCTCTCTTTGGATGATATTATGCGATTAAGCACTGATATCATTCACATGGTAGGAGCAAGAAGAGGGGTAGTTGACAAATATGAAGGATGGATGCATGCTTTGAGCTGTTTAGAACACCCAAGAGGATAGGAGTAACACAACTAGTAGGTTTTCTCTGTGTACAAGTCTCTAATGGAACCCTATCCCCTCAAGGCACATGTAGTGCTTGAGGGCTGTTGTATTCTTATAGGGTTAATAAAAATTCTCTCAACTCACAATTGTGAGTATGACAAAAAAAAGAATAAAAAAAACCAAATATTTTTTTCTTAATATAAACACTTACATGTTTTGTAGTTTTTTTCCTTTTGTATTTTTCATGGGATTGTGCATAAATTAGCACAAACTAAAATGTCTGTCTCCTCCCACTAATAGGGTTCCTTGCCAAATTTCAAAGGCACAAATTTCCCAATTTTAGATGAAAAAAGGTCGTATATTTTGTTGTTTAGGGAAATCATGGTGCAAATGATCCATAGAAAGGAAGTTTTTGAACCATTGTCTAACCAAATGATAGTTGTCTAAGAGCACCCTATGTTACTCTTTAAAATACACCTTCAAAAGACTCTTGCCACAGATCCTTTTTGGTTCTCTAAACTTTGGATTGGATAGGAAAAAGTCATCATTTTATGAAGGATATAAACTCTATTCTCTACTATATGTAAGCTCTATGGAAAATAAAGATATACTATGAATTCACGAAGAAATTTGGCACTGCTTAAATACTATTTTACCAAGAACAAACAAGTAGAGCTAGAGGAAAAAATAATTATTAAAGCTTTCAAATTTGTATGAGCATAAAGCATTAAAAAATCATATACTTTAAAACTTACAAATAAATCATGTCTCATGCTGATCACTCTTGAAAGTTGAGAAAAAAAGTAACAAACAACATAGATCAAGAGAGAAATAATATCGCTCATGGTGCATGTCACGCTTGCTACATGCATGGTAGGATTTTCACTTTTCCACCTTCTACAACTCTTCTTAGCTGAACACAACATGGTGAGACTCTATATGAGCTTCCAACTGTTCTCTTCACTAGTCATTCTTCATTGAGCATTAGCCTCACCAATGAACAAGGTGAGACTATATGAGCTTCCAAATCTTATCCTCACTAGTCATTCTTCACCCTTGGACTATAGTTGAACAAGGTGAGACTCTATACGAGCTTCCAACCCTTCTCTTCATTAGTCGTTCTTCGTTATTTTGTTGAAGTTTTTAAAGCCATACCCTCATTCAAGAAAGTTCCACCTCTCAAATGTTGGTGCATGCAAAGTTGGTCGGAGCTAAAAATGGTGCCAAGAAGAGTAAAGGGTGCCTACAGGTGTGGGTCCAAGTGTTAAAGCTAGTATGCGAGGCCTAGGCAAGCAAAGGCTAGTGGAAATGTATGCATGATGTGGTATTTTGGGCCAAGAAGGCTCGAGAAAGGCCAATTGGGAAAGCAGATCCAAGTGTCCAAAGGACTGCTTCAATGCCCAAGAATGTAGTGTTCAAAGTGCTCAAGAAGCCCGTCTAAATGGCTCATAAAACGGAGCCAAATTGTGAAAGATATCAAAGTTCAAAGCTAGAAGTATTTGCAAAAACCTGGTAGATGGGGAGAAATGGCCAGAGCTAATGTCAATAGATAGGACTTAAGAGCTCAAGTTAATGGAGCATGCCGATCTCCTCGAATTATCGATCGGAGCTCCAGAGAGAAAGTTATGGCCAATTGAATATTTGCCAGGGGCCAATTATGGGCCAACTTTCCCGCCTTAGAAAACACATGCCTACTAAGAGATTTTAGGCCTTGCCTAGGTTCCAAGATGTTATATACATTGTATGGGGCTAGCCAAAATTGACGGCTCATCAAACGGGATCATGAGGGCCAAGGTATGACTTGTTGAAGTTTGTTCCAGTTGGTGGCAATGTGATGCCAGCTTGCTTTTCAATTTTTGATCAGCTTGATTGGAAGACCGGAGATAGTTGGACTGTAGCTAAGATGGAGGGGCTTGAGGTTGACAACATAAGTTTTCAAGGGTGCTTTTTGGCTCGGTGATTGGAGTTTCACGCAGGGTATGGCAAACAATGCAAGTTGCTAGCAAAAAATGAATTTTTAATGCTTTGATGTGTTTGTTTCTGAAGTCCAAGGAAGCCTTGCGAGTGCAATGCACCTGATAGTGCCATGTGGAACGAGTGATGGGGTATTGAAGCCTGACATTGCGGGGTATATGACCTGAAGGGAGCACTCCCAATAGGCAACACAAGGAGCTGCCCTTGGCCTTGGATATGGTGTCCGTAGCGGGCAATTCTCTAGGCGTTGCGCGTGGTGTTGGTGTAGCCAAAGCCTGTTGACCCTAGCAGAGGGCACAAGCAGTGATATGTATGCTTATAGATGCATGGCAAAGGTCTAGAGCAGATGGGAAGATCCTAAACATGCAAGTGGCAGCAGAGATGTAATCATTATGTGGTTTTTGGCCAAAAGTGCTACAGAGAGGGTGAAATAGGGTGGCAAGTGAAGGATGTCCAAAGTGCTAGTTGTTTGCTTGGTAATGAAGGGCTTGAAGTGCTAACCGAGCAGGTCTATGTGGCTCATCAAACAAAGCTACAAAGCCCAAGATATGGCACTTTGAAGCTGGAGGTGTTTGCAGATCTGAGACGGACATGACAAGTCGTGCTAGATGGTCAGAACTGGTTTCAGCATATGGCTATGAAGGGCTCAAAATGTGGAGCATGTCAATCTTCTCAGATCATCATTTGGAGTCTCGAAGGCCAAGTTACAGAGGGTTGAAGTTTTGCCAGGGGCCGAGTCTGTGCCAAAATGGTTGCCCCAATTGGTGTGCCATACGGTGGCTTTTGGAGCCTCGATAGGGTTTGTATGCAAAGTATACATCTAGTGAAGGCCATACGAGTTTACAGTTCATCAATCGGACATTGGATCAAAAAGTTATGACTGATCGAAGTCGGTAGTTGGCAATGATGTGGAGGCGACATATGATTTTTTGCCATTTTGGCGGCCTTGATTGGCAGGTTTGGAAGGATCAGAGTGCAACGGGATTTGTGGAGACCAAAGATAGAAAGGCATGTTATCAATAGGAATTTGCGGCTTGACAATTGGGCTTGTGTACAGGAGATGGGAGTTGAGAAGTTGGGGGAAGAAAAATGGTTTGTTTTGATGGTTTTTTGTTAATGAGCATGAAGTTTTGGGGGTGCCCGGGCTTGGAGCCGCTACGTTCCAGCACGATAATCTCGTGGGAAGGGGCTCTAAGATGCCCACTTAATAAACATAAGGTTTTATGTGTGAAAGAGGGTAAAATTGGCTAAAAACAAAAGGGGCAACGACGGCCATCTCAAAAGGAATGTAAACAAGGTGAGGACTCACAATGGCCTGCAGAAAGCAAGGGAAGGTTAGTTTTTGGCGATGAGGAGGTATGTGGTGGAGTGGTCGGACCAGTAGTTATAGTTAGTTCCAGATGTGGTTTGTGGTATGTCATTGCTAACCCATACATGGTCTAGTATAGAGTTGTGTATTGTGGTTGGATGGTGTATCAATTGGTGGAGACCGTGCTGGAGAACGAGGTTGGAAAGGGTTCTATATGTGCTAGTTTCTTGAAGTGCGTCAATGTTGAAATCTCCCATTATGATTAGTGGTCGCATGGTGCGGGTTGAGTTAAGAAGATTGGAGATGCTATGCAGGAAGCGTGGGAGCGATGATGTCGGTGCCCTGTAGAGTGAAATGACTGTCGCTAGGCACTTGTTGGTGCAGTGGAAAGTTGCATGGATCATTTCAAGTGTTTGATTTATGCAAATGCGTATTTGTGTAGGTATTAGGTTGTTTTTATGGAGAATGGAGATGCCGTGTAGTTGTGTTGAGGATACGCTACAGAAGCCTGGAATGGTTGTCGTATGTTGTTGAGTCTCTTGTAGGCAGAGGATGTCGGAGGCCATTAGGCTTTTGTCGTGGATGATATCGTTTGCATGCTTTCCAAGGGAGACGACGTTTAGTGATTGCACAATGTAATGTGTATCTTGGTGGAGATGCAGATGCTTCTGGATGGGGGAATAAGCTGCTTCTGTTCGCAACTTGTGGAGTTCTTTAAGGACAGATGCATCGGTGTGAATGTTGCAGGGTAGCAAGCTCTCTATCAAATATAGATTTGCAGTGTCACGAATTCGTGTGAGAGCAGTGTATGCGAGGCCGTGAGACCTAATTCCTTTGGGGTTGAAAGCTAGTGTGTTGAGTGTAAGCCCTTGTGATCGGTGAATTGTGCGGGCTGCGGCAGGCTGAACTGGGCATTGCTTGCGTGTGAGGGTGTTGAAGTAGTTCTTGCTAATTTGGAATTCGTGTGCGATGCGTAGAATTGGCGTCCAATTAGGCATTGTGAGTGGGTTGCAAAGATGACGGTGGTCATACCTTTGTTTTTGCCCTATGCTAGGGTTGGTGAAATGAATCCAGAGGCATGTCGTGTCGAAGAATGTAGTGTACAACTTGTAGACGCCTTTTGCACCGTTGACGAGGCCGTCGAGAATGTCCAGATTTCCAGTGCATAGCTCGACCACTAGGCCTGGCTTTAGGCGCAATGTTGCTTGGAGACCCGCAATTTGTCTGGCATCCAATAAAATTGCTATTGTTTTGCTGCATGAAGCGGCACGCTTGTCAGTCGCTTTGAATATGTGTGGCTCACCGGGCAATTGTGCAAAGACCTTTTCATTGTGTTCATCCTTTGCCTTGTTAGAGTAGAATAGGTGTGCTATGGTTATGTCAGCAGGTAACTCTTTGTGAAAGGAGCTGTTAATGTAATCAAGGTCGCTGATGGTGTGTGAGCCAATTCTCATTCGGTTGAGGACTTCTATAAACTGTCCATCGGTTTGTCTCATTGTCGTCGTTAGTTCGTAGCACTTAGGGAATTCATGCCAGTACGAAGGTGCAACCGCCTCTAGAAGAGGTTGCTTGCTTGTGAATATCCAGGAGTCTTTGACTGGGCTAGCTTGGCAGAGGTCACCACAGAGTATGACATCAAGGCCACCAAAAGGCTGGTCGTGTTTTCTCTTGATGGCACGAAGACGTGAGTCAGCCAATGAGAAGACACTTGATCCTATCAAGGAGACTTCATCAAACACTACAAGCTCCAAATCTTGATAAAGTAAGGACAATGCATCTAGCTTTTCTGCTCCGAGACTTGTGTGTGTCGTAGTTATCAAAGGCAAATGTAAAGCTGAGTGTATAGTCGTGCCACCAATGTTGAATGCTGCCTTGCCTGTATATGCCTTTAGGAGTGCCTTAGGAAAGTCAGGATTGTGGCCTGACTTATGTGTGTAGAAACGAATGAGGGTTTCGACTAGCAAGAGCAACGTGAATGTTTTTCCAGTGCCTGCTCCACCTGTGAGGAAGAGATGTATCTTTTCTGACGGTGCTATGCGTTTTTTGAGCATGACGTCATCGAGGATGAGTCACTGTTGTGGGTTTAGCTTCTTTATTGATGCGTGGAAATCCTCATTGGTCATGCCAATATGTTTGGAAAAATGTAAAGCAAATGGTTTCTTCGCCGGTTGCTTTGATGGGGTGTTGATCATCACGTTGGCATTGTCGAAATCGTTCAAGGAGCTTACACTTCTCGTGCTGCGTGAAGTTGCGATGGCTGTTGCGAGCCTGTCTAGTGGAGCTGTTTCGACAACGAACTATGATTCATTGTTTTTCACTGTGTCAATGTTCGAAGTGTAGACATCGATCCAAGACGAACCTTCGAGCAGGTGCTCATTCTCATTGCTTGCCCATGGCAGGAAGAGAAGGCATTGTTCTCTATAGTGGTTGTCAGGGTTTTTGGCTTTATTGTATCTAACGTACCGTATGATGCGTGCCCTCCGAAGCAACGTGTCAGGCTTGGAGGGATTTTTGGTTGTGGAAGCGAACTGGGCCAAGCACATGGGAAAGAATGAGTGTGGTCTGGAGGCGTATTTGTCGATTATGGAGGCAGAGAAGATATCTGTTGTGTTGGGGTGCATTTTTTGCAAGGCGTTCTTTTTTTTGAGAATGAGAGCACGTTCTTCAGGCGGATTAGTATTTATGTATATGAATTCTCTAAAGGAGCTATGCAACGGAAGCGAGAGACATATATAAGCAGCTTGTTGTGAACTAATTTGCTGTGTGTTAAGGATTGTGCTACCAACTTTTCGCAGTCTCTCCAATGTTGTTGCATTGTTTGCGACACAGTGATCAAGCTGTGACTTGATTGCTCCTATTAATGTGTTGTCCATTTTTGTCATGTATGAGGTGCAGTAGCTCGCAGCTCCATGTGCGTTTAGCACGAATTGTATATCTGTGTTTGCATTCCAAAGAGAAGCTATTGACTTATGAAAGTTGTTCGTGAATATATCGCTTGGTTTGCGCTTGAGGAAAATAGTGGGTCCCGAGATAGTTGCTTGCAATGCAAGCAAGTACTGTTCCATGGAGAGTTGTGCTTGCTCTAGCCATTCTTCGAATGTGGGCGCATTTTGTAAATCAATTTGGCTGAGTTGTCTTCGAACTTGTTGCAAGTAAACCTTACCTTGTCTAGCTATGTTCGCCTCAAGTATTCCTTGCCGGATAATAGTTGTGAATGGCATGGGAAAACGTGGAAATCCAAAACGACAACTTTTGCTCTTCTTTTGGCAAGTCTTATGGTGCTTGTGCTTGTAATCTTCAGAAAGGTCATTGGGCAAGATGTATCCATCTGTGCTAATGTGGGTATCTATAAACATTACAATATCTTGATCTGAGTGCGTTGTGAGTGATGGAGCATTTTCTAGCCACAACAAACCATGATCATGTTGGCTACCGTGACTTTGGAACTCCGTGATGAAAAAGAAATCTCGTATTTTGCCACATATAGAGGAATCAGTCCGTAATAACCGTTTCATTGCATTGAACCTGTTGACGTAGAAACGAGCAGTTATAATGGGGTCGGCACGAATGAGGCGACGTTGGTATGAGCTCAAACTCTCCTCAGGCTCTTGGCTCAGCGGGACTACCTTCTCTAGTGCAACAAGAAGCTCTTTCCATCTTCGCTCTACGGAGGAGAACGTGACAAAAAATGTGGGCGGTCCAAGTTGTCGGATCATTGCAAAGACATTTTTTTTCATCTTTTCCTTGTAGTCGGGGATGTGAGTAGTGCCTCGAAGTCTCTGAAGCCTAATCTTGAGTTGAGAAGGCTCTCTATGTTTGTGTCTTGTACAACTTGCCTTGCAGTCAGAGTTGTACCTGCTAGCTTTCCCTTGTGCATTCGCACCCAAACAGAGGAAGCAACTTGTTGTGACATGATTTTGATAGACTTGAAAAATAAATTTTCGATGTCCAAGGCGAATCTTCTGTCAACGTTCAGGAGCTCCCACTTTGCAATCGTTTGATAATCTTTGCTTGCAGCCTCTCTATATCTTCTAGGGGACCCGAAGAAAAGAGTTGGGAAGCTCAACTCTTCGAAATAATCTTCCGTGAAGATGCTCAACGGTGAATTGCCCTCGTAAGGTGCAACATGAAGAATCTTGCCACTGTAATCGACAACCTCTGCCGCACTGGTGACCCCGTGAAGCATGACATCAGTCTGTTCATCCTTAAACTCAACATCATGCGCATTGGCATCAACGGTATTCGTAGGAGGCATACTTAGACTAGAAAGGTGTGCAAGCCACTTGTCATTGATCGTGACACCTTCTCTCGTGTAGAGTGGTGTGGACAATAGAGTAGTGGTTGCACGCGTTGTGAGCAGGGGTCGCACAACACCGCTTAGGTAACATCTATCGTATTCGAGCTTGCGTTTGATGCCCACAAGGACAGAAGCCTCATCCTCAATGAAGCGAGGCAGGACAGCCTGGCTCTTCTCCAAGTTGGCAAGCACATTGACAACGCTACCTCTAAGCCCATACTGACCTTCGTATGTCAGTTTACGTATCTTGGCGAAGGGGATACAAATGGAGGCCAAGCGTGCCTCTACGGGGTTTAGATCTGACACAAAGGGAAGCGCTGGATTGAGCCCTGTCTCTTACAAGCTCCACAGATGATTGCTATCGCTTGTCGAGTGTTTCTTGCATTGGCTACAGACATACACATCTCCATAGCGTCTTCGCTTTCTTGAAGTGGATTTCGCAACTGGAGGCAGAAGCTGATGTGTTAGCTGGCGGCGGAATAGCAAGCGTCCACATTTTCCGTAGGGTGTAATGGGCTTGTCCTTGATGCTTTTGTTGTATTTCTTAATCGTCTTACTCAAGCTGGCATGGGTGCGTTGTATTTGAGCACCAGTGACCAGGCCCCTCTCGTTCTTCAGGCGTGAAAGCTTGCATTTGACGGCCTGGGTTGTGTGCAACGTGTGTGTGTGCTTGGCTTGGAACATGCGGACCACCTCAACATTAGGCAAATCCTCATGTAACAAGCATAGCCTATGCAAAGTGGTCACCTCATCTTCTTTCCATCCAACACGTGCACGGCTTGAGCACGTTGTGAATGTGGGAAGGTATGTGATGCCATTTCTTGTTTCGAAAAGCAGAATGCCCTTTACAAGAAATGGTTTCGATGCCATCCCCAAGATGATTGTTTTCACGCTTCCATTTCTTTTCAAATACACTTTTAACCTTCAAGTCGTAAAGCGAGAGAAGGCCGTTAACACGTCGAGGCTAAGAGCAAGTGAGTTGGCGCATGTTGAATACAAAGATGAGAATTTTGTGACCGTCATTGTGCTAGTGGACCCATCAGTACAGAAGAAGTGGCAAGCACCCGGGACAGCATGTCTTTCAAGCAAGAAGCTCTCAAACAAGTCATTGAGTAAATTCGATCTAAGGTCATGCGGTGTGCCTGTTGAGTTTCGGAGATGGTGTAGTGCGAGGAAGATGTCTGAATTGTTCGGAAATTGTGCCGAAAAAATAGTATCGGCATCGTGTTCGGCCAAGTGAGCCATTGGAAAGACACGCAAAGATTGTAAATATTTAGTCACCTTGTGTGTTCGTTTGCGTGTGTGTGTTAGAGCGAGAGAGAGAGAGAGAGAGAGAGAGAGAGAGAGGAGAGAGAAGAGAGAGAGAGAGAGAGAGAGAGAGAGAGAGAGAGAGAGAGAGGGGAGAGTGAGAGAGTCTGTGGTTTGGAAGGTTGAAAAGATGGAGAGCAAGGAAGAATAGAGAGCGAGTTATGGAGAGACACCACGGCAACAAGGCTCAAAAGCAAGATACGATTTTTTTATGAAACACGATATACAATGGACAAGCCAAAATTTAGTTCATTGATTGTAGAGGGGTCTAGATAAGGAAGCATAGTTATTTGTAGTGAAAGGCCAAAAGCTATGGAAATCGATGCTCTCAAAGTATCTAGGTTTCCAACAGAGGAGTGAAAGATATCATAGACCCATTTGTGCCAATTTTGAACACACCCTTGACAACAGATGTCAATAAAATATCCCTCGCCTCTGGAATGCTCTCCATGTATACCTCCTTGAAGCTCGTTGGCAAGCTTAGAAGACGATCCACCATAGACTCTGACACTTGAACCACCACGACACGTCTGTCAACGCTTCTTCGGATCTGTGCCTCCAGCCTGAGAGTCGTGTTGATGACGTGATATTTATCGCAAAGAGAGCAACACAGTCGGCCTTCAACCTTCTTCACCTTCGGCGAGTCACAAACTGAGCACTGGGAATGCAAGAGAGCTCTATTGAAGTTCACAAAGCGCAAAGTCCCCACAACCTACAAAAGAAACAAATGTGTGAAGACCACTAAAGATGTCTTTATGCGGTTGAGTGCAAACCATGCAAAGTCACCTCTCTATTAAAGCCGAGAATCTCACACTGTCTATGAAATGCTGTGGTCAACTCTTCCTTCAAGTGTGATCCTCGCACGGGGGCCAAAGTTGTGACATCCAAAACAGACAATGTGCGCACCTTGCCAACAAAGAGGCCAATATTCCTAGCCACAAACATAACAATGTCCTCCCTAGCCATCTGGGCCATGACTCGATCATAGTCATACTTTCGAGAGTTGACAAAGCTGACCTACATATGGCAAAAGGTCTGTCAATATCGAAAGAAAGAAAAGCTGAAGCCAATGCTTCTGATACGTACAACTGCTTTGTCGTCTGGGGTTGGGCCATCAGAAACAACCAAATCCCCAAATGTAGTGCCAATTCTCTGATGGAAATTACGGCTTTGCAAGACAACAAACGCCAGTGTCGCCAAGGGCGAACATGGGCTAGTAGTCTCAAAAATTGTTGCGTCAGCAAGAAATGTGCTTATCTTGGTCTCAGGATAGAATGCTAAAGCAACAGGGAATGGGTCACAAGGTCGAATGGTTGTTGACGCACTGACGTGCAAGGAGAACAAAGCTGACCCAGCATCATTATGGTTTTTAGCCCTCACAAGAGGACGGTCAATCCTTACGAACAAGCCGATCTTGAGCTTCTTGGTCTAGGTCTCAATGAAGGGATCCATAAGGACGACCGTGATCGTGTCAATGCAATCGGCATCGACGATGTCGAACTTGAAGTAGCATGCATTTTTCTTTTGCCCAGGGGAGATAGAACGATATGTGCCATACCAATTCAAGATTTTCCCCTCTATGGAGAAAGATTTACTATCCTCATCTATATCACTAATCTTGAATAACGGCAAGGTTTCCTTGACTAACAAGCTTTTCCCTTTGTCCAGTAGCTTGCCGGTGTCCACGATATTTTGAGCGGCTGAAGATTGGCCAACTTCAGAAAATGAGGCTGGAGCTTTGCCCAATTCATGAGCTCGCCAAGGAAGTTCTTGTTGAGACGAAGACGATGCTTGTATCCTTTGCTTGCAAAAAAAAAAATAAAGCACCATCTTAACGCTGTCAGGAGTTTTTTGGAGCAAGGGATTGCGCATATGTACATACACATGCATGGTGCATCAAATAAAGGATTGCCCATTTTCCTTAGCCAGGTGGTTATGTGGGGCCCACATGTGTACAGGTAGGACAGGGTGTACATAGTGCATCGATTTTCACTATTACCAGTACCACTGTGTTTTTTCTACAATAAGGAGGAGTTGGTAGCGCGTAAAACTTCTCGAGGAAGCTATCCGCGGGCCGACGACGTGAGGTCAACAGGTGCGTCAGATGGCATCTAGTGGCGTCAGGAGGCGAACGAGGTCAATATTGCACGCGGATGAGGACGGACACAACGTGGGTGTTTTCTGGTGAGAGTTATGCAGAAAGGTCATCATTAGGACCACTTTTTGGGGCCACTTCACGTGGTGGCGAGATGCATTATTGGAAAAAAGCTGAGTGCCAGTGTGCGAATGATGCAAAAAGTGACAACTATGCACTGCGAGGTTAGTTTTTGGCCGTTCGTCGGGTCCGTTTGAGGTCATCTAAAAGGCCAAGGGTGCCCAACTAAAAAAGCTAAGTGTGGGGAACTGAAAAAACAGAGAGAAGACCAGAAAAAAACATGAGAAGAGAGGAGGAACAGCCGCAGGTGTGTTTTTGCTCATTTTGGAGCCTGTTTTGCCGTAAACTGCTCATCGAGGTCGGATTTGAGCACTTTGACATTGTAGACTGGGTTTTGGGCCGTTCCGGACGCGATGGTGCTGTCCATTTTGCCAAATTCCTCACTCTTTTCCTGCTGTTTTCTGTGGAAGTATCTCCTATGAGTGAAGTTTCTGCTCTAGTTTGTGATTGTATCTGGTATCTTTTACCCATATTGTGTGAGCTGTTTGCCCATTGGTGTTGCCCAAGCTCATTTGTATCTAAACATCAGAACTTCTCCTCTTTTGAGCTGAGTTTTTGGTGTGTGTGTGTGTGTGGTGTGTGTGGGTGTGTGTTGTGTGGAGTGGGCAAGTGGATAGTCTCTTTCCTCTCACTCCAAAGTGTGTTCCTTGTCTCGGCCAGGTGTGTTGTGTAAGCCAGTGGTGCCCCCTAAGTGTGTGTTATCTCCCAAGAGTGTGTGTCGGGTCGTTATAGAGGCGCTGTGTGTGTTTTTCATCCCGCTCACACTTTTGGTGCCCCCACTGAGGATCTTCTTCGAGTACCTTCTGCTTCGAGCTTCGAGCTTCGAGCTTCGGATTACAAGTTACAGGTTACAGGTACAGGTACAAGTGATTCACACAGGTACAGGTAGCTGGAGTACAGTGATATACTAGCAGTGATGTCACTTGCAGTTGTTGTGTGGAATTCATCACATGGCGCCTATTTGAGCGCATTGTCTGCTGGATTGTACGTTACTTGTGGAAACTGCCATTGTACGCATTTGTTGAGCCATACTTGGTTGTATTTGTTGTATGTTTTTTCCCCAGCCATTTCTGAACTTGGTCTGGAAGATAGTCATTTCTGAGACTTGACTATATGCGATTTGCATTAGCCTTCGTGAGGGTCGATAGCGTGAGGTTTTTATTGAGCTGGGGGATTCTCAAATGTGGAGATCCTTTCGGTGATACAGGTAGCTGGAGCACCCTTTTTGTAACCTCGCCATAGCTATGTACTAGTGAGTCCTACTTGATGCTCGGGTTCTATTGTTGACAGTTTATGCATACATAGCCATCTATATTTTGGGTTCCTACTGCTCTACTTTTGGGGAAACTCTGTCGAAATTTTCCCAAGTTATGATGGCTAGTTTTTTTGGTATCTTGAGCCATTTATGCTGTTATGCTGCTGAAATTTGGCAAAATCAGAGGTTGAGTCAGGTGTGCCTTCTTGGACTTCATGGTTGGCTTTAATGGATGATCAAAATGGCCCTCAGTTCACTCCTTTTCATTTAACTCAAAGAATTCAGATTAATGTTCATGTGTCCAGGAAGATCTTTTTCCAGCAGCGCATAGTCTTTATGTTTGGGACAAGAAGATTGAGAGAGATCCTGGAATTCCTTTGCCTGTTGTCATTCCGATGATTAACTATGAAAACTCATTGATGTGCATGTGTTTGTTTCCTTATCTAAAGTTGAGCTCCATTGAAGTTTCTGGGGATTGGTAGTGAAAAGTTTTGGTTCTTGCACGTGTTCAAAGGGGTTCTCAAAGCATCATAATTTGGTAGCCATGGCTTTCTCTTATCCCGAGTTTCATGAAGAATGATGAATATGTGGAAGAATTTTTGAAAAGATGGAGGTTGCCTGCATTAGCAACCAGATTCATGACCCTACGCAAATGTTTCCCTTCTCCAAATTTGTTTGAAGAGTGATGCACGAGTTTGGTCTAAAGCATTGAAGAGGAGTTGCGTATGGTTGATCCACCTGTAAGTGAGTTGGGACAATCTACAACATGGGTTGGAAGTGGAGTTTGTGAAGATAGAAGATCCTGACAAGGTGTGGCAAGACGTATAGGCTTTGGTGCAAAAGGAAGGTAGCCAGTAGATGCGTACATACGTAAGTTTTCATTGGCATGAGCGAATGTGCAAGGATTTAGCACCACAGGTACCCCCGCCTGACATGATGAAGAAGGACAGGTTCTTGCTGTCTTGGAGAATAACGTTGGAGAGTGGAGACTAAAGAAGCCTAGGACATATGAGGATGTACTAGAGGTACAAGAACAAAGAGTGGAAGCTGAGGAAAATAGCCAGTTAGGGTGGAGTCTTTGCCAATGAGGTCTGAATTTCAAGCTATAGAGTCTTTAACAAGTTCGCATGTCAGGGTTCATCATGACGCAATGTCTGGTCTTTGGGAGAATATACGTTGGAGAGTGGAGCTAAAGAAGCCTAGGACATATGAGGATGTACTAGAGGTAGCAAGGAACAAAGAGTGGAAGCTGAGGAAAATGAGCCAGTTAGGGGTGGAGTCTTTGCCAATGAGGTCTGAATTTCAAGCTATAGAGTCTTTACAAGGGCGCATGTCAGGGGTTCATCATGAACCAGTGGTTCCTATTACTACTCAGGTTATGCTAGCAGTGGTCACTACAGCAGTGCAAGATGATGGGCTAAGGCAAGACATGAGGCAAATGGTAGATTTGATGAAGAATCTCAGCCTAAACATGTTAGGTCAAGTGGGAAATAATCGAGGTCGAGGGAGGTTTGCAAATCAGCCAGGAGGTGAAGAAAGGCCTAGGAATGGTGTTGGACAAAGCAATGGTAGGTTTTGGAGGCAGACGCCCACATGTTATAATTGTGGAGAGTTGGGTCACATCAGCCCGCAATGTGATAAGCCACCAAGGATGGGGGGAGACATGTATCCATTGCCAAGACAGGTGCTAACAAGGTCAAATGATTATGGCATCGAAATTAAGGGAGACGAAGGAACCAGTGGACTGACCCAGGAGGAAAAGGGAAAGACAAAAGTGCTAAGTGTAGTCACCTTGGAGAATGCATCAAAGCTAGAGGATACATTAGTGATGCCTATTGGGAAAAGGACCACAGAGGATAAGGAAGGAAGAAGTGCCTAGTAAGAAGAAAGGAAAGAGCCATGAAGGCGAGGATGTCAAGGCTAAAGAGGAAAAGGAGAGCTCGTTGAAAGTTTCATGTTTCAGATTTCCACTAGGGGATGGGCAATTAAGCTATGACTTGAGGAGGATCTGCAACGATACGAGCAGGAAGGCAGATGTTACTTTTGGGCAGGCTGTAATAGAGATGGTGCCTAAGCTAAAGCGACAGTGGAGAGGAGGATGGTGTTAGCCCAATGGAGAAAGAGCCAGAGAGAGGTTCAGTGAGGTGTTGGCAATGGAGAGCTACAAGACATTTGTCCAATAGTAGATTGTGTGGCATAAAAGGAGGAAGTAAATTTGTTGACGTGATAAGGGGTTGGTATGTGGAATGGCGGAGCCCAAATATGCATTAACACACTCATGCGTGAGAAGATGGTGTCACAGTGGCTGGGGTGTCAGGTTTTCGGATCAGATTGGCAAACCATCAAAAAAGTAAAATGCTTAGGTGTTGTAAAGAGCTTAGAAGTGGAGGCATATGATGCAAAGGCAGTGGTTGATTTTCATGTGATGCCAGCAGGGTTGGGAGCATATCCTATTATACTGGGCAGACCATGGTTACGTGCAGTGGGAGCTGTTCAAGATTGGCGACATGGTACGATTAGCCTCTATGGAAAGACAGGTACCAAGAAGCTTTATAATATGGACACAAGGAAACGATTAGAGGAGCTTTATGAAGATGAGGATGAGTCTAGTGATGAAGACTCTTCCACGGTGACAGATGAGGACAGTGATAGCACTACCAGCAGTGATGAGGATGCTGATGTTGCATTTCTTTTGATGGACAAAGAAATCCAAGAGATTGGTTTAGTTGCATTTGCGAATGAGGTTGAAGATGAAAGTGAAGGGCCTTATGAATTGATTGAAGGGCTGATGCAAACCAAGGTTGAGTTGTCAAAGAAGCAGGAATTAATGACGCAAATGATTAGTGGAGACCTCTCAGCTATGGAGAAGGATATATATTTGCACATGCTGGCTAGTTTTCCTGATTTGTTCATTACTTCATATGAAGAGATCAGAGGGTTCAAGGGCGAAGAGATGCAAATAGAGCTGAAAGAAGGTGCTAAGCCAGTGCGGCAAAGGCTAAGAAGGATGGGTCAAGAGCAAATGGAAGCCTTGCGGGTAGAGGTGGACAAGTTATTGAAGGCAGGGTTCATAGTTCTAGTGGAGACCACAGAATGGGTGAGTCCAGTAGTAGTCAGCCCAAAGAAGGATGGGAAGTGGAGGATTTGTGTAGATTTTAAACCCTTAAACGCAGCCACTAAGAAGAACCCATATCCTCTTCCATCCATCGATCATATCTTGGATTCAGTGGCAGGTTATGAGAGGTACAATGTGTGTGATGGTTTTTCAGGCTATTTCAATTGAAGATTGCTCTTCAAGACCGAACAAAAACAACTTTCATTATGCCATGGGGCTGCTATTGCTACACGGTACTTCCATTTGGGTTGTCAAATGGACCTTCCTTCTATCAAGAGAGAGCAAATTGGGTGTTGGAACCATTCATTGGTAGTTGTGTTAAAGCTTTTATGGATGACTTCTGTGTCTATAGCAGTAGGGCTGATCACCATGAGAAGCTACAGATGGTATTGGCTCGATATGATGAATGTGGAGGACAACTAAATCCAAAGAAATGTCATCTAGCACAGCCAAGGGTGAAGTTATTGGGCCACATGGTGTCAGAAAATGGCATTGAGGCTGATCCAGACAAGGTTAAGTCTATTATTCTTCTTCCATCACCTATGAGTACGAAGCAATTGGCAACCTTTATACACAAAGTGAAGTACATGGCACGGTTTATTCCATTGTCTTCGCAGCTTCTTTATCCATTACAGCAAGTGGCAAAGCATGATCCATTGCAATGGGATGACAAGTGTGAAGAAGTGTTTCAAGAGGTGAAAGAGGTGTTAGGGGGGTTGTCAGCCATGCAGGCTCCTGATTGGGAGAAAGTTTTTTATGTAAATCCATCAGTAGGGGATGATGCCATTGGAGCCATGCTATTGCAAAAGGGGAAGGGCAGCCATTATATGAGGCCAGTGTATTGTGCAAGCCGAGTGAAGTTGGTAGCGGAGAGAAAGTTATCGGAAGTAGAGCTAGTGATGGCCAGTGTAATATTTGCTTGTCGACGATTTTGTCATTACTTGCTACCACGGCCTTTTGTTTTCTTGACGAGTTATGCTTTTTTGCCACAGTTAATTAATGGTATTAACATGTCAAATGTGGTGAAGAAATGGGTAATTGAGCTGCAAGAGTTTGAGTTCTCTTTTCTAGTGGAAGATAGTACAAGGGCTACCCTAGCTTATTTGTTGACCTACAAGGAGAATCCCCTTATTGTTAAGGAAGAGGTGGTGAGAAAGGTAGTTGAAGAAGTGCCACAGATCAGCAATGCACATGTGTTGTTCTTTGATGGTTCATACAGAAAGAGCCATGATGCAGCTTCAGGGGGTATAGCACTTTATGATCCAGAGGGGAAGCTAGTATGCAAGAGAGGGTTCAAATTGGATGCGCATAGTAACAATGATGCTGAATATGCTACATTGGAAGCCGGATTACACATTTGTTTGAAGCATGGGGTTCGAAGGTTGAGCATAAAAGGTGATGCCTTGTTAGTGGTGAAGCAAGTGCTGGGTGTGTGGAAGAGCAAGAACACCTCATTGAAGGAAATGTGCTTTAGAATTAAAGGCCTGTTAAAAAAGTTTGAAGCATGGAGCATCAGACACATTGAACGTGCTCTAAATGGAGAGGCACATGAAGCAGCTCAAGGCATGATTGGGGAGCTATTCGTGTTGAGGACCACTTTACCTCTTTATCATGGCCGGGAAAGTTTGGCTCAAGAAGAGGAGTTTTTGCTAACAGGAATCATTCCAAAGGAGATTCATAAGTCTAAGAAGTATGGCTTTGTGCGTAGAGCATACATGTACAAATTGATTGGTGATGTCTTATACATGAAAGGGGCCGATCTCGTGTTGAGACGTGTACCTTGGCGGGAGGAGCTTTACAGAGTGTTGGAAGAGAATCATGAAGGCGCATGTGGTGGCCATTTTGCTCTAAAGATCACCTTGCATAAGATTTTGCAAGAGGGGTATGTATGGCCTAGTTTGCACAAGGATGTTCACCATTGGTGTAGGTCTTGCAATAGGTGTCAAGCATTTGGGAAGAGAGTGTTGAAGCCGGAGCTACGAAAAACCATTATGGCGTTTGATGTGTTTGAAAAGTGGGGGATTGATGCAATAGGCCCGTTACCTATCACAAGCAGGGGCAAAAGCTATATTTTGACGGCAGTGGACTATCTTTCTATAGCAGTAAAACAGATCACTGCAAAGGATGTGGCAAAATTTGTGTATGATGAAATATGTTGCAAGTTTGGGGTGCCATTAGAGCTACTTTCAGATAAGGGGCCAGGATTTCGAGCTAAACTGCTAGATTTTTTATGTGCAAAGATGAAGATTAAGCACCAGCATACCACTCCTTATTACCCACAGTGTAATGGATTAAATGAAAGATTCAATGGTGAGTTGGTACAAATTCTTTCTAAAGTGACAGAGCACCAAGGAAAGAATTGGGATTTGGAATTGCCTAGTGCATTATGGGCTTACCGTACTTCGGTGAAGACAGGTATAGGGTTTACTCCATTTCATTTGGTGTATGGAAAGGAAGCACTATTGCCTGTGGAGGTAGAGTTGCCTGCGGTCAAGATGTTAGAGAAGTTTCTTGGGCCGCCTAGTGATGCATTCAAAGAGAGGCTCTTGCAGTTACAAGAGGTCCAGTTGGATAGGATGAGCGCATTGGAGCATTATGGGCACATGCAGGATAAGGCTTTGGCAAAGATAAATGAAAAGGTCAAAAGTAAGGGTATCAAGAAACATGACTTGGTTTTGCGCTACAACAGTAAGCTGGACAACCCCTTCCAAAAGAAGTTTCAAATTAAGTGGGAAGGCCCTTTCAAGGTAGTGGAGTGTTTTCCAAATGGCACATATCAGCTGGCTAACCTGGATGATGTTCTACATAAGTCAAGGATAAATGGGTTGCGTCTTAAATTGTATCATGCTAGATTGATGATGGTGGAGCAAGATGAGCTGTCTGTGGATCAAGGAGTGTTGGTGAGGGATGAGGAGACCTGTGATGCGGCGAGTCTCATATCTCTCTTTGCTGCTGCTGATCATGAATGATCTAGCAGGCTAGGGGATGGGCAAATTATGTCAGGAGTTTTTTGGAGCAAGGGATTGCGCATATGTACATACACATGCATGGTGCATCAAATAAAGGATTGCCCATTTTCCTTAGCCAGGTGGTTATGTGGGGCCCACATGTGTACAGGTAGGACAGGGTGTACATAGTGCATCGATTTTCACTATTACCAGTACCACTGTGTTTTTTATACAATAAGGAGGAGTTGGTAGCGCATAAAACTTCTCGAGGAAGCTATCCGCGGGCCGACGACGTGAGGTCAGCAGGTGCGTCAGATGGCATCTAGTGGCGTCAGGAGGGCGAACGAGGTCAATATTTGCACGCGGATGAGGATGGACACAACGTGGGTGTTTTCTGGTGAGAGTTATGCAGAAAGGTCATCATTAGGACCAATTTTTGGGGCCACTTCACGTGGTGGCGAGATGCATTATTGGAAAAAAGCTGAGTGCCAGGTGTGCGAATGATGCAAAAAGGTGACAACTATGCACTGCGAGGTCAGTTTTTGGCCTGTTCGGGGTCCGTTTGAGGTCATCTAAAAGGCCAAGGGTGCCCAACTAAAAAAGCTAAGTGTGGGAACTGAAAAAACAGAGAGAAGACCAGAAAAAATGTGGAGAAGAGAGGAGGAACAGCCGCAGGTGTGTTTTTGCTCATTTTGGAGCCTGTTTTGGCCGTAAACTGCTCATCGAGGTCGGATTTGAGCACTTTGACATTGTAGACTGGGGTTTTGGGCCGTTCCGGACGCGATGGCGCTGTCCATTTTTCCAAATTCCTCACTCTTTTCCTGCTGTTTTTCTGTGTAAGTATCTCCTATGAGCGAAGTTTCTGCTCTAGTTTGTGATTGTATCTAGTATCTTTTACCCATATTGTGTGAGCTGTTTGCCCCATTGGTGTTGGCCCAAGATCATTTGTATCTAAACATCAGAAATTCTCCTCTTTTGAGCTGAGTTTTTTGGGTGTGTGTGTGTGTGTGTGTGTCTGTGTGGAGTGGGCAAGTGGATAGTCTCTTTCCTCTCACTCCAGAGGTGTGTTCCTTGTCTCGGCCAGGTGTGTTGTGTAAGCCGAGTGGTGCCCCCTAGTGTGTGTGTGTATCTTCCCAAGAGTGTGTGTCGGGTCGTTATAGAGGCGCTGTGTGTGTTTTCATCTCGCTCACAACGCAACTCAACAATCAAGAATGCGTTGTGGAGAAGAACATCGTAGACACGTCAAGACTATTCGACCAGAAAGAATGCTTGTGCACACCGGCCATACTTGCACTGCCAACGGGATCGCTAGCAGGGCTTCCTTGAAGCAAGGCACGCCTACACCTCTTCCCAGCTACGATTTCCTCGAAGCCTGAATTTGGCGGCGACCCGGCAGAGCTCGACACTACCATGTGCGATGAACGTTTCCCTGCAGGGCATGGAGGAGACTCAAAGAACCTACGCAGCTCTGCAAGAGGAAAAGAAAAGGAAGCATCCAATTAACCATAGCATTGAATAGTTGAGCAAAGCAAAGAGGGCGCAAAAAACATCCTAGGAGCAGCACACTTATAAAAGGAAAGTGAGAACGAGGCACGGGAGCGAACTTCTTGAAAGGATGCAAACAAGCTTGCGCCAAATATGATTTCTTTTTGGATGAGCAAGCAAACAAGTTATTTAATCTTGGAAAATGTCACGTTTCAAAGCCCTCGCCATGTTACATACACAAGAAGATTTAGAAATTTTCTCATGCAGGAAAACGAAGTCTCTCAATGTTTTCCATACAATGCATAACATCATGAGCTTCTGCATGAGAGGCAACGTATATGGAGGCCTCCGAGCCAGGTAGCAAGATTGTGAGCCACTCAAGCGAGGATGATCATAAAGAGCGCTAGGTCGAGTCTATTGATTCACTCCCCTCAGCCAATGGGCAAATGTGAGCATAGGTAGACATGCATAAGCCAAAAGCTAATGAAGGACTGATGCCCAAGGTTGGGCTTACTGAGCTTTGTGAGTTGTTGGAAGTAGAGGCAGCTCAGCAAAGATATAACCACAACATAAAAAGATTGCGCCTGTGAGATACGAGACAGCCGTTGCATGTGCGTAATGCTAGTGCTATCATTGGCAAAGGCAGAGGGTCGTCGAGTGGGTGTATGCAAAGTTAAAGAAACTAGAGGCAGCACCTTTCGGGTTGTTCTCAACGGACATGCGCCTTGGCAGGTAGGGGCAGATTATGGCGAGTGTGAAATTCCACTTCGATGAAGATGTAATGAACCACCAGTTTCCGGATTTGGCACTCAAGATGAGGTGTCCGTTCGTCAAGTATTCACAAATCCTGGCCATCAAGAGTTGGGCTTTCCAAACATGGTTCGGTAGATCAGGTATGGTGCGGTTGGAGGAGTCAAACTCCCCTCGACTGAGGCGGCCTGTGAACTAGTGAACGGCCAAGCATGTTGTCGCGAAAGTTTGGGCAGATGAGCAGCCATTAGTAAGAATTGGTGTCCTGGTCACAATCATTGTACTCACTTGATACACGGGAGAACTATCCATTCAATGATAAGCATGGAGCAAAGTTTCGACTGATTTTTTTTTTAGGACATTGAGCCCCCAGAGCTGGCTTGACTGGCCAGACATGATGCAAGCAAAGGGCTGGCTATGCCTTTACCTGAGCCGTCCTGCACTACAGTGGACGATCTGGTCGAATGTCAAGATGGCACGAGCGAGTGGAGCCTGAGCTGGAGGGGCAGACAAAATGCAAGGAGGTAACATGGTGCGAGCCAAGTTTGGTTTCAAACATGACAATAAATGAGTGTCTTGGGAGGTCAAGGCCAGATTTGTTGTGATGCTCGTGCTATTGTATTGCGGCCTTATGCTCACGAGGAGCAACGTTGAATGCACCAGCCATCGAAGTCATGGATGCCGATTAGGAACACCTAAGTTTCTTGATAAGAAGCCCCCTAGCGAGGTACTCGATGCGATTGAGCAGAGCCTACTGAAGGTGAAGACAGATTACCGCCCCTGGTATGATACAACGGGGAACCCACAATACTCCAACAATGATCAACACACGAGAGCTTCTCGAACCTGAGAGCAACAGTATGCCCGGGTCTACAGTAGCCGACAACACCTAAATGACAGCCAAGTACCAAAATAGAGAGAGCGATCCAGAATCCCTTGAACCTCGGACCCAACTCCGGGTCTCAAAGTGTAAGCCAAACACATCCAGCAAATGTCTAGCTCGACACAGCTCCACAACCAAATTACATTGCAAAAGAAGGAGACAAGCCCTCAGTCAAAAAGGGCTGCTACCTATGTGAACAAAGTCAACGAGATTTAATCACCCTGGCCCTGCACAGTTTAGGCGATTGAGCAAAACAGCCCCTAACCTCGGCGCAATGGTACAGTACCAGAACCCACTGCAGGCATCTGGAGTAGATGGCCAGAATGCGTACGCAGGTGCTGAGGCACACAACTGAATAAAGCTTAGCTTGCTCTCGGCTCCTAGGTGAGCAACTCCCCGATGGCTACTCGCGGCTCCACGCAGGGCAGCTCACGACCTGATGCCAATCCCACACTAGAGCGATGAGGGTCCAACCCCTTGTAGCGTGACCTGCCAATAATGTCAGCAAGGGCCCATGCACCCGCAGCCCTACTGTTGCGCTTTTTTGGACCCAAACACGTGACCACCATCACGAGTGCATCACTTGCAAGCGCAACAAAAAGCAAGCAGCAGGATCAGGAGAACAAGACCAGCGCAACAAACTTTTTGAACTGCAACGCTCACAAGCACAGACAAACCAAGACCAACAACGCAACACAAGAGCAGCGCACGAGTCAAAAAAGCAAACCTCCAGAGAAGTCCATGCTCTCACCATCGTTGGGCGAGGCATTGCTTGCACTCCCTTCACCGCCACCGACAACGCCATCATCAGATGCCATGGTAAAGATGATTTGCAAAGAAATGTTATTCCAAGTACTTTGAGACGCAAGAAAGAAACTCTCAAACCAATCTACAACGCACTTTCAAATGCTCGATTGATTTAAATTTATGATTACAGCATATAAGCAGATACAAATTGAATAGTAACAGATAGGTAAAATCTCAAACATGAACAGAGAATCTTGCACTGGATAATGTAGCTCAAAAGCTCACACATCAAAACAAATTCTCAGACTTGCTGCCATGACACAGTATAATGATAACACCTGAAGCAAGAAGAACTGAGACTTGAGGACACATGTGCAAAAGCAAAACAGAGAGAGAATCTTCCACTAGGTAATGTAGCTCAAAAGCTTGTACAAAGCAGGACAAACAGAGAATCTTGCACTAGATAATGTAGCTCAAAAGCTCACACATCAAAACAAATTCTCAGACTTGCTGCCATGACACAGTATAATGATAACACCCAAAGCAAGAACATATTACAAAGCATTTTTCTCGCTTTCTGGCCTGTCATATAGGCTACAACAACCACATGCAAATTACATCTCCTCATTGTCCTGTGCTCCATTCAACACGTGCACTGAACCACAAAGACCAACACGAGCAATCCTCGTGATCTTAGACTGCACGATCACCTTCAAAGACCTTGAGAAGCCCGCCTGCGGCATGAAACGAGTAGAACAGCGCATGGAAAAGCTTTTGCTGCCACGTCCTCGCCGCCTGAGCCTGCAAAGCAACCCCCTTCAATGCAATCACCTTCCAGAGCCTTGAAAACCCCCCGCCATTAAACAAAAAGCTACGCATGCAACAACTACGTCCTGTGGTAGGACAATACCTGCTGTGCAGCAGTCTTCTCGCAAGGACAGCACCCGCTGCGCGCGCGCCACATCCTCTGGCAGGAGTAGAGCAGAAAGGACCGAGGCCCGCCAGGAGAAGCACGAAAAGGGATTCCACATGGGTCAAATGACCCTTGATAAAACAACCCTAAAGGCCTTGATACACGTGGCAGCCATCTAACAAACCATCGGACGGCCTACAGTTTGCAACAAACTTGCCACTAAAACCCTATTCCCTTCTGCAGGCCAAAAAGCCTAGGTAAAAGGAGGAGAAAAGAAAGAGTAAGGAGAGAGCACCGTCCAAGAAGAAGGGACGCGCAGAAAAGAAGAACAAAAAAAAAGAAGAGAAAGAAAGGAGAAGAGGAGAATTGAGAAGAGGAAGGGAAGAGAGTTTTTGCCTGCTTGCGGTGGTCAAGATGGTACAAGGGCGAGTTTTTGACAGATTTGAGGGGGAGGTATTTTGGCCAAGGGGCAATGCTCAATGAGGGGCTTCCAGAGGTGGAATTTGTGGACTAATTTTGTGCCAATGAGGGCATCGGTAGGAGGAGGTTTGTTGCCACTCTTAGCGAACAGAGCCGCATGAAGGCGAAGCTGTGATTGCCAAAGTTTTTTGCGATCGTCGTGCTCGTGCTGACGGAGCTAGTATAGTCAAGATGCATCGTGTTTGTTTAAGGTTTTCTTGTGGGAATTGAAGTAAGTCATAGCCAGATTGTTGCCGTTTCTTCCCCCTTTCCTTCCTTCTCTTTGCTCTGCTCTAGCTGTTTGTGCCGGTTTGAGATGTGCATTCCTCCCCAAGCATCTGTGTGTGTGAGAAAGACAGAGATGATGAAGCCAAGTTTTGGTCCCATATTTACAGGTGAAGACCCCGAGGATCGGTTAGACAATTTTGCATTATCGATGCTATCGATGCGTATGTTGACATATGTGGAATAGCTGTAAATGGCACCATTGTTGATACGTAGATGAGCAAAGATATGGGTTGATGATCTGAAGCATGATGATCAAGGTTCGTGGTGGGAGCCGCAATATCATTTCTTGAATCGGTTTCAAAAGGTGGTTACGTTGAAGGAGGCTGGTGCAAAGCTGAAAGTAGTACGCCAAGATGTAAGTAAGATTTTTTCAAATTTTCTTGAGCAATTTGAAGTCAATTGGAAGCCAATTGGAAGCAGTTAGAGGTTGTTAATGGGATCAAAGGCAATCAGTATACCTAAAGTTGTCAAAGTTTCTTGAGTGCTTGCATCCAAAGATCAGAGAAAAGGTGGAATTAGGTGTCGATACCTATGATGATACGGTCTATCTGGCCAAGATGAAGAGAAAGTGGAAGCTGGAGTTGGGCTTGCTAAAGCCTACGGATTATATGCATGTCCTCTGAGCACTGCACATGGTGCTCAGTGGTGCTTTGTGGTGGTGATGGTGGCTTTTTGGTGGCACTGTCCACATGGTGCAGGTGATGACATGGAAGTTTGAATGGCGATCGTGCTCGCGGGCTCACAAATCACCAAAACCTTTTATTGGAGGCAAGTGTGCACTAGATGGGTTGTTATGGTGCCGTGACAACCAAAATGAGCTCAAAGAGATTCTCTCAAGGAGTGTGAGGGGGAAAGAGGGGCTGAGGTGTTAGCAATTGACAAAGGGTGCTAAAATGGTACCCCCCAAGTGGATAAAAATCAACTCAACTTCAAAAAATGAGCTCTCCTAGAGGTGTACGAGTGGTACAGAACCCACCTTTTTAAAATTTTCCAAGTATAGCCTCCCTATAAGAGGGATTTCAAAAAATTGTAAAGGGCCTTTTTGCCAGTGAAGCTTGAAAAGAGTTAGGGAGAGGAGTTGTTATCCTCTATGTCACCATGGAGTCAGTGTAAGCTTGTGCAAGAAGACCCTCGCCTGTTTTCTCCCTTCTTGGTATTGTTTCCCCACTCCCTTCCCCCCTTATGCTGGTATTCTTTGCATGTGTTTCTAGTTGCGGTGTGGTTGAGTGCAACCGCGAACCAAAGTCCATGTGTGCAGAGAGAGAGAGAGAGAGAGAGAGAGAGAGAGAGAGAGAGAGAGAGAGAGAGAGAGAGAGAGAGAGAGAGAGAGAGAGAGGTTTGTGCAAGTTTTCTTTGTGGAATTGAGGTATTGGGAGTGTAACAGGTGCTGGAGCTTTCATAAAGCATGTATGTGCATATTGGTGTGGCAAACTGAGCATATATAGGTGAACTTTTACGGATTTTGAAGGTGAATCCCAGTGGATTGGGGTGCTGTGCTTACCTTGAACTATAGAGAGGCGCACATTCTGTGTTCTGGGTGTGTACCCCCTTCTCCCTTTCCATCTGCTGGTGCCCCCATGGAGGAGCACATTGATTGCTCCCGTTGGTGAAGAGAACAAATTTTTGCATTGGTAAAGATGGTGTCTTGGTGCTATGGTCTGATTTTTATAGGTAATGAGAGTCCTAACAAATGGATTTTGGATTTTGAGCTATATATCCTGTCACTGCGGATGCCAAATGAGGACAACAAGATGCTTTGAACTTTTTTGTTGGTAGCAATTTCGAAGGCAAGAAGGGCATTATGTGCCACACTGTCCTTATTTGCCGAGGGAGAGAGGTGGTATCTACCCATTTTTTGGTAGAGGGAGAGGTCAAGCACAACTTAATGGCCTGAGAGAGCAAGTGGTTGAGAATCTAGTGTAGCTAGCTCCTCTAGATGGCGGTGAATTCCCTACTGGTAGTATAATTTATTAGTATAGTTCTATATACTATATACTTAGATACCATATATCGGTACAATATAATGTCAGTACCAGTATAGTATCAGTAACGTTGTATTTTGATACTCGTACTGGTACTGTACCAATATTTGTACTCGTACTATTTTGGATCTGGTACTAGTATTAGTATTGGCCGGTACTGGTATTGTACTAATATAGCAATCAACATACCAGTACCAGTACCAATACGCTCAGTCCAATATAGTCCTAGTTGAGTACAATATCAATAACGTTGTATACAAATATTCGTACTATATCAATACTGGTATTGATACCAATACTAGTAAATGTTGTATACTGATACTAGTAATGTACCAATACCAGTATTGGTAATGTATCAGTCTAGTATTAGTACTGTACCAATATTGATAGTGGTACTATACACAGTATTGGTATTGGAGTGGTACCTAGTACTGGTATTGTACTCAATATCCTGGTACTGGACTAGTACCAATATCAGTGCAGTATCATTACGAGTACGGGTATTATAATATATTAGTATAATTCTATATACTATATACTTATATACCATATATCTAAGTATATATACCTCAATATTGGCACTATGTTGGTATAGTAGTTAGTATAGCAGTACCAGTACCAGTATTGTCACTCCAGTACTGGTACTGGTAGTCAACAACGGTTTTGGTACTAATTACTGGCATTGTATATTGATACTATATTATATTAGTATAGTTCTATATACTATATACTTAAATACCAAATATTTAAGTATATACATCTATATACTTAAATACCATATATTCTATGTATACTATGTTCATTTTAATTTTAAAGCGCTTGATTGGGGATATATAAAACTATGCTCTATATATATATACATGTATTACAAATAATTTTTAAAACATCGTATATTTTATATATACTATGTTCACTTATTTTATATGTGCGTATTTGGGGAGATTTTGAAAGCTTGATATGTTAAGAGATGGATTTGATGAAATGTTGATTCAAATATATCTTAATGGCTATGATTGTGTATATCTGAAAGAGTGAATATTCCAAATGTACCTAGAGCAGTTTCCAATGAATGCATTGACGGCCGGTTTTCGAAACCACGACCGCGAGAACCAAACCCCAAGAAGAGGAGATCATATTACCAAGAAAAATGATAAAAACTGTTTTTAAAAAAAACATTCACCACCCCTCTAGGCTTAACCACTGGCGGGATGCCACCAATTTGGCCACATCTCTCCATTATCGCCAGAAGACAAAGCCCTCTCTCTCCTGCTGCTTGGCTCCGCCAACTCTCTCTCTCTCTCTCTCTCTCTCTCTCTCTCTCTCTCTCTCTCTCTCTCTCTCTCTCTCTCTCTCTCTCTCTCTCTCACTTACCCTGCTTCTACATCGCCTGGCCCAATGGGCGCATAAAAATCATTGCCACTGTCTATATTCCCTGGTGGGCCACCAATTTTTGTCAATTCTCTCTCTCTCTCTCTCTCTCTCTCTCTCTCTCTCTCTCATTCTCTCTCTCTCTCTCTCTCTCTCTCTCTCTCTCTCTCTCTCTCTCTCTCTCTCTCTCTCTCTCTCTCTCTCTCTCTCTCTCTCTCTCTCTCTCTCTCTCTCTCTCTGCTCATCCATACCTTGCCTAGCGGGCCGCAAGCCTCAACCCTCCCTCTTCCCTCTTGTCCACACTCCCTCGACCTCACTCTCCGCTCCATTTCTCCCCTCTTGTTTTCTTCCCACCGGCGGACCACCGCTCTATCTTCCCCTATCTTCCCCTCCCTCAATTAGCTCTCCCTCTCGCTCTCTTTGGGCACGACCTCGCCATAAACAAAATTTATTTTTTCCTCTCTCTATGGGAACCCAATCCCCCCATTGACCTCCTCCCCCCCCTCTCGCTCTCTGTCAAACAGCGAGCCCCCCCCTCTCTCATTCTCCCTCTCTCGCGCTCTTGTCAGCCCACAGGCCCCACAGAATATGAGCACTCTCTCTCTCTCTCTCTCTCTCTCCCCCTCAATCAACACACGCCACACACACCCTGGCACTCTCACTCTCTCTCTCTCCTTCTCTCTCTCACTCCCGGATCAGCCCACACGAGTGCAGCCAGTCCACAGAACCATACTCTCTCTCTCTCTCTCTCTCTCTCTCTCTCTCTCTCTCTCTCTCTCTCTCTCTCTCTCTCACCCACACACCCACTACACACACACACACACCCTCACACGCTCCCACTGTCCCGAGTTCTTACTCTCTCTCTCTCTCTCTCTCTCTCTCTCTCTCTCTCTCTCTCTCTCTCTCTCTCTCTCTCTCTCGCTCGCTCTCTGTGTCGAGCGGCCACGCGGGCGCATCCAATTAATAGGAGCACGCTCTCTCTATCACACACACACACACACACACACACACACACACACACACACACACACACACACACACACACACACACACACACACACACCATCTCGCTCTCACTCACACACCCTCCTCGTGTTCTCTGCAGACAGCAGGAAACCGAAAAAAGAAGAAAAATATAAGTATATATATATATATATATATATATAAATAGCTTACACTCCCTCGTTCCCACGCACACACTCCCCCACCTACAGACACACATTCAGCACGCATTTACACACTCACATTACACACACTTACATATATACATAAGTACACGCACACGCACCCAAACAACCAAACAACATGCACGCATATACGCACGCACCAAAAATAATATAAAAAAAGAAAAAACACACGAAGGACATCAACGTCATCAACTAAAAGAAAGGAGACGGCCAAGTCGCACCGCCAACACTGAAACAAGAAAAGACGCCGAAGGCATGCCCCCGAAAATGATGAATGTGCCACACCGATGCACCAGCTAGGTCGCCATTCACCGGCATTGCATCCACAACGCCCTTTGCAGTAAAATCCGTAGTTTGTCGTCATTTTTCTAGTTTCAAACCAAATCTTGTAAAAATCCCATTTTTGTAAATTCTCATCTCTCTCTAGGTGATGGTCACAAAGGCCCAACTAGAGGTTTTCCTCTATAATATTTCCTAAGATAAAGCATGGGTCAACCACCAAGGGCCCACCGCCTTGCTTTGTCTCCCCCGATTAAAACCCTAATCTAATCAGATTACCCTAATCTAAAGCATCCAACACCTATAAAAGGCAACGAGAGGTCACTATCGGGGGGGGGGGGGGGGGCAAGTTCATCAGAGGTCAGTACTTGGTAGTATTTTGGTGGGAGGGATTGATAACATTTGCATCACGAGAGAGGGGACTTAGTGTAACGATTTCTTTTGGAATTTGGTACTATATAAGAAGCTATGTCTACATCTCGACTCCAATGGTCGATACACACACACACATACTCATGTTAGCAAGGTTTTCGTGTCGATGAGTCATCTCTAGAGAACGCACCAGTAGGCTCAGTATCTCTCCCTCTATCTCTGTATCACCATGATTGCCACCTCGCCGAAAATAAGGTTGCTATAAATATTGCAAAAAAATAGTTCTCCCTCACACTCTGAGGGTTCTCATTGCCTGTCATATATTCTCTCTCTCTCTCTCTCTCTCTCTCTCTCTCTCTCTCTCTCTCTCTCTCTCTCTCTCTCTCTCTCGCTTGGTGTGTAGAGTCCGTAATATTTTCAATCACCATTGTCTGCGTCCTAGCCGCTCAAAGCTAGGTGGTGCCCCTGTTCGCTTCACCATGACCGGCTTGTGGCATGCATCGGCTCCCTACGTTTTCGAGGCCGTCGGGGCCGTGTCTCACTTTGCGCTCGTCATTTGGTGCCCCCACTGAGGAGGGCTTCTCGAAAACCCCCAGTTTACAATGCTGAAAGCAACGTACATCATCAATCTTGGATGAATGGCTGAAATAATTCTCTAACTAGAGGATGGAAGAGGAGGAGACTAAAGAGGCACTAGCTGCCTTCATTGAAGTACTACTGCTAGGCTGTAGTGTCGTCAGTATTCAAGAGGTAAGCTCCCCATCTTGTGTTGCTCGTTCTAACCACAAATTGAGAGCATCATGTGGGAAGTCTATGAAGTGCCATCACTGCTGCCAACCAAAGCACACTATCAATGAGTGCCAGCAACGAAGGTAGCGAAGGGGCTGAAATCAGCTACATCGACATTCACCGCGAGGAGGTTGTCCATATCAAGGGAGGAAAGGAAACGGTAAGGCCTCTTTTTCCTAAGAAAACTACAATCAAAGGTATAACCTCTACTCAAAAGTGGCCAAAAGAGGTTGCTCGAGCCAAAGGTAAGAAAGGGCTAAACCAGTGTGGAAACACACTACCCCAAAGGAAGAAGCATCTGGCCACACGAGTGCTTCAAGTTCGGAAAGCCGGGTCGTACCCAGTTTGCCAAAAAGAAGGTCATCCGAGGCTAAGCGGCGAAAGGTCGCCTATCGATTCGCACGGCGCATGCGAGTACTGCCCGTCCATTTCGACAATACTGAAGCAGAAGTGGTAAGAAGGTTTCCATGCCCTAAGGAGGAGTGGTTCGGCTACTGCTCTCGCTGTTTTAGAGGACGGGTAGAGGGTTTTCCTCCTCTCCCCGTACAGCTCATCCTGAAGAAGCTCTCCACCACAGGTGAAACCCAGTGGGCTGGAGACGAGCTATAGCTGAATGGAGTGGAGTTCATGCAACGCGCCAACTCTGGTAATTATCTGCAATTGCTGCTAGCCAAAAGGCTAGGAGTAGTCAGACGCGTCACCATTACCCCGTACGTACTGAGCGACGAAGGAAAAGTGGATCCGATGAAAGGCGACGACCTCCTGTGGATGTGCCGAGTCATCAACACTGGCACAGTAAGAGTATAAGTAAGTGCTTCACCCTCTGTGCATGATGGAAAACGGGCCAACAACGTTCCCGTTTAAATTTCTGCAGCACATGCATGTGAATATTTATGTAGATAGGAAAATCTTCTACCAACAGAAGATTGTGTATCTGTTTGGTGCTGCGGTGCTAGGAGAAATCGTTAGCTCCCCAAACCCTATCATTCTCATATATTGGATTACCACCACTCCTTCAATGTTTCCATCTTTATTTTGTTTTAATCTATCCATCCAACCCTGTAAAAAGCCGCTATGAGCCGCTACTGTCATTAATCTTATTAAAAAAAAAGAAGAGAAAGTTTGTAATTTCCTGAGTTACTACCATGGCAAGTGTTTCTTTCCCTACGTTCAGTGGAAAGAAGGGAGAAGACGTTGGTACAGCTGAAGATGGTCGACCTATGGGAGTGCAAGAAGCCCAGGCATAGCAGTTTGCAAGCAAATGACGGGAACATTGGACAAGTATTTGATGCAACCAGGAGACGGGTACACAGGGGCATGGTCGGGTTTTTCGACTTTTACAGGTGCTGAAGATGCTGAGGTTTGGCTGCAAGACTACGGCCTTTTTTTGGTGGAGAGCGGCTTGTCAGGAGAAGAGAGAGTGGCCCAAGCTTTCCCACTCCTGGTTCGTGGAAAAGCAAAGATATGGTACGAGGGCTTGAAGGCTGAAGAAAAATAGGATTGGAGCACATTGGAAGCGGCATTCCGAAGCCGATATATGGCCAACACGTAGTGGAGTGAAGTGAAGCAGAGGATGGACAACCTAAAGCAGAGTCTTGACGGTGATTTCCGAGCATTCGTGTGGGAGTTCGAGGCCATATGGAGCAAGTTGGTTAAGGTAACTGCTGTAGAGGATGCAGATTTTTTGAAGATGACCAAGTTTGTGGACTGCTTGCATGTAAAAGTGCGGGATAAAGTCGAGATAGATGGACCGCGCACATACGAGGAGGTAGTAGCCTATGCGCAGAGCAGGACGAAGAAGGTTTTAAACAACAACAGGCAAAGCAGGTTCTGGCGAGTCCATTGGTGCCAAGGCCAATTGCTAGGAAAGAGCTTCAGGTAATTCGACCCTTTGTTGATGCACATGTGGTAGTAGCAGATATGCGTGATTACAGAGTAGAGACGATACCTTGTAGGCCTATGAGGCCTCAACAACTGCAGAGAGGAGTCTACCGAGTACCGCCTAATGTGATTGACCAAGTGGCTTCCAAAAAGCAAGCAGTGGAGAAGATAGCTGAAGTGCCAAAGCGGTGAGTTTTGTGGAGAAAGCTGAGGTGTATTCGAGCTATAGCAGTGCCTTGGATATGGACAGCACATGGGAAATGGATTTTGCTTTCTCAAGGTATGAGACATATGATGTATGCATGTCAATAAGGTGGTCAAAGAGCAACAGATTGCAAGTAAAGAGACATTTTGTGTGGACCAGGGGATTGGGCAACCCTCTCTCTTGCCTTGTGACGATAAGGCCATGTTGACTAAAGAAGAGTGCTTCGATGAAGCAGACTGGGGGTTCGATGATCTAGTGGTCGATGTAGATGACGAGTCGCAAGTTTTGATTGCTAAAGCTATGGTGAGAATACAAGGTATGCAAGGCTTTCCACCTTTTCCAGTGCTTTTTAAAGGGACTACAGGTGAAGGTATGCCAGGGTCTGCTTTGGATGATCAGTTGCCGCAGGTTGCCTTGCTTAAAGACAATGATGTTGTGGAGAGCTCTCTAGCCGTTGGCGGGGAGACATGTGATGCAAAGTCTTTGCAGGATGTGCAGGCTTGTGATGGGCGTGGAGATGGCTCATGCATGCAGTTTTTTGAAGGGTTGTGCTATCAAGATCAACAAGAAGGATTGGTTTACAGGTTTACCAATGCAAAGCAAGGACGGTGTGTATCTGTTTTATAGACGGATGGTGATGATCAATGCACAATTTTTTGATCCAGGTGGAGTTTGCATCACAGTTGGGAGAGCCTATGGCTTTCCATTTGATCGGGGGGGATTCTGCAGCTGATAAAATCTCTCTCTATCTATCTACTGCTTATGTACATACATTAGGAGATTTCGAAGGTCTTTTGGAGGGCCTTTTGGAAGAGAGAGGAAAATAAGCTCCTCCAATGAGAGAAGAGCCTACGTTACGTAGAAAAATAGATTGATATTAACAAAAATATAAAAGGTGTCCCTCTCCTCATTTAATAATCTAGTGGTCCTTGAAGACGATCACTCTCTTTCATTTAATGCGAGCACCTTTTTCAGAAGGTAGATGCGGTGCATTTGATACGGCTTACGTCATCACTAGAATTCAAAAAGTTACAAAACTATCAAGTGGTGGAAGATTTTGAAACTTTTGATACTGTCAATGCGTCCGGAACGCCCAAATATCCTAGAAATGAATGTCCAATTGCCTGGCTCCGACATCCAAAGAGGCAAAGAATGTCAAAAATCCCTAAAAGAACATTTTACTAACGGCACGCGAGGGGGCATTCCAAAATTTTGGAATGCCTCACCGCGCGCCGTTAGTAAAAAGCCCCTTTTTTCCTCTTTTAGGGAGCTTTTTGAGAGCAAAATGTCAAAAAATCTCTAAAAAGGCCTCCATCTATCACATAGGTTTTTTCTTCATCATCTTAGCCTTAGAGATCATAATTTTGGGTCTATAAGAGTGAGCACGCACACCCATTGTTACAATTCTACAAAGTGCATTTTGATCACACACACACACACACACACACACACACAGACAAATAAATATAACATACACACAAACACACAGAGACACAAATATAACATACACACACACAGACAGACACACACAGAGACACACACACTCACAAACACACAGACACACAAATATAACATACACACACACACACACACACACACACAGAGCCTCTCTTTCTCTCTCTCTCTCTCTCTCTCTCTCTCTCTCTCTCTATACTAAAGGAGCGCGTAGAGAGGCACAACTGGTGTGCATGTCTCTATGCGTGCCTTTAGTACTGTGCATCCACCAGTGTATGTGTTTATGTGTGTATGTGTGAGTGTTATAGAGAGAGGAAGTAAGGCGGGGGAAAGAGAGAGAGAGAGAGAGTCTTTCTGTTACCTTATACTAACGGCGCGAGGAGGTGTTTTTTGAGGTCAAAACATGCTCCACGCGCGCCGTTAGTAATGGGAGTCTCTCACTCTCTCTCTTTAAATATGCTAAGCTATAGAGAGAGAGAGAGAGAGAGAGAGAGAGAGAGAGAGAGAGAGAGAGAGAGAGAGAGAGAGAGAGAGAGAGAGAGCATGGTGCAAAAGTGCAATAGAGAAACATGGGTAGGCTTTCTTGAAAGATAATTGTCCAAAAATCACTAAAAGGAGCTTTGTACTAACGGCGCGCAGAGGGGCATTCTAGTATTTTAGAATGCCTCCTCGCGCGCCTTAAGTAAAAAGCCAATTTTTTGGGGTATTTTGACATTTTTTGCCTCTCCGGATGTCGGAATGAGACAAGTAGACATTCGTTTTTAGGGTATTTTGGCATTTCAGACGCATTGGTGGTGTCAAAAGCCTCAAAATCTATCACTATTTGATAGTTTGTGACTTTTCAACTTTCAGTGATGACGTAAGCTGCCTTGAATGCGCTGCACCTGCCTCCTGAAAAAGACGCTCGCATTAAATAAAAAAGTGACCGTTTTCAAGGAAGATTGGGAGTATAAATCTACTTTTTAAAGTGTCTGGTTGTCCTTTTGGACGTACTCACAAGGTGCAAGTGCATTTTAAAAAAAGTTTCTAGAGAGAGAAATACAATTTCTTACAAGGCCCTCCAAATGACCTCCGAAATTTTCTAATGCTAAGTATCAGTTTTTTAATATGCAATCATCTCTTATCTAAAATAATGCTATGGTTGAGCATCAATGCTCAAAGAGGGGTTGGGCAATGATAATACAGCTGAAGATGGTCGACCTATGGGAGTGCAAGAAGCCCAGGCATGGCAGTTTGCAGGCAAATGACGGGAACATTGGACAAGTATTTGATGCAACTAGGAGACGGGTACACAGGGATGGAGCACTCTCTAGTCGGAGCTGCAATTGTTTCTTCCTATCACAGGTGACATGAATAGGTGTTTACATCATAAGGTTGTGAGTGAGACAAGGATTACTGGATACAGATGCTGTGGGATTTGGAGCGAGATGTTTGCAGGAGATTCTACTTGCGGGGATATGTATGTCAAATGGGGCATTTTGAAGGTCAAGGACGGTTTTTTGGTCTCCATTAGCCAAGGGATTTAAACAAGGATTTAATATTTACATAATTACGTCAAATTTTGTGTGATCACAAGGTCTTATTGACACATTTACATGATCACAATAAACATGATCACACAGAACCCGGTTTAGGGTGACTTGCAAACCCACAAAATTCCTACCGGGCTTTTAAGTTTCCTCGGCGGGGCCGCCGGGGTTTATTATATTCCCTGCAGGCCCGCCGGGGAAACTAAAAAGCCCGGCGGGCTATTAGTGTTATATATACGCGGGCCCGATCGGGCCCGCTGGGTGTATTAGCGCTAGTCTTGCTTTCGTCTTCAAAGAGAGAGAGAGAGAGAGAGAGAGAGAGAGAGAGAGAGAGAGAGAGAGAGAGAGAGAGAGAGAGAGAGAGAGAGAGAGAGAGAGAGAGAGAGCGCTTGCCACCACCTTTGCAGGTAGGTCGAGAGGAGAGAGGAGAGAGGGGGTCGTATGGGAGCGTGCTCTGCGTCGTAGTACACGGCAACAACAGAGTACTTGACCACACGATCTGGGTATGTGTTGTGTGTGTGTGTGTGTGTATGCATTGTGTGGTAGCGTGCCTTTTGTCGTAGTCCACAGAAGTAATAAGGTACCTTACCACACAATGGGAGTGTGTGTGTAAGCTGTTCTACGGAACAATGCTTATCACGGGAGCATCACCTCGGTGACGCGGGGAAGATGGTGTCCTTGTGGTAAGTATTGGCTTACTGTCTGGGTACTATGTCGGTAACGCGGCGAATCTAGTATCCTTATGGTAAGTCAACTTCCCTTCCCCTTTCCCAAAAAACATATGGGCATCGGTCGATAACGCGGCTATATGATGTTCGTATGTAGGCCATTGTTTTTCCTTAGATTCAGGCGACACTCGATCGGTAACGCGGCTAATAGAGTGTCGTTTGTTAGAAGCATATGTTTTTGCATAACTGTGGCGTTCAGGTCGTTAACCTGGCCGTACGAACGTCATATAATTTGTATGTGCATGTGCAGTTAATTTTTTAAGTATTAACACTAGGTTGGTAACCTAACAGGACATAAAAGTGTCCTTTCAGGGTTTTGAAAAAAACCTCCAAAACCATAGTAGATCCACTCATTTTGTAAAATCCTTTCATGAGGTTATAGTTCAAGGCCTACTACACATGGAAAAAATAAGAAACTTGTAAAATTTCTCATCTTTTGGTCACACCAAGCCTCCAAAGTTGATGGACCAGTACATTTTCATCAAAACAGTCATTTCTTACGTTTTGTTGCATAAAAATAAGATTAGGGATTTTTGTAGGACTTGAGATAAATTCCCTAGTTAACTTCAATGGGTTGGTGATCTGCACATATGATTGCTTCTCACTCACTATTTTTTGTTTTGCCAAAAGAAATAGGTACAAAAAAGTTGAATTTTTACCATTCTGCAAACCTCATCAAAGTTTCTATAGCCACACTCAATACAAATAATATATGCATGTTTTCTTAGTTCCCTATTGTCCTTTAGGTTCATAAGGAGCCATGGAGCATGTCAAAAGAATAATGCATCTCTTACCAAGGGGAATCTTGGGGACAAAGATGAAGTGCTAAATACAACAAACATGAAAAAGCTGGGTTCAACATTATGAGTTGTAGAATCCCATAGAAACTATTCAATATCTAGCCAAATTTGATCCTTATGACTTGATATGGTTACTACCTACAAAATGCATGTAGTTGTCACAAGAAACTAGCAATATTGAAAAAGCTATACTTGATATACTAGAATGTTTCGTTTTCTTCTATAATTGAAAAAATCAACCATCGTTGTCTACTATGCAAAATAGGGTATTAGGTGCCCCAAAACTCAAGGAATATTAGATTTATGCTACAATATGCGACATAGAACATCAAAACTGCATTTGGATATCATGAAGGCCACCAAAAAAATCATAGAAGAGCTAAAATAGGCTAAAAAACAGGATTTGACATTTTTGTAATTTGGTCATAACTTACAACTTTAACATTTATTGCTCCCTAGAAGCATCAGGACATGTTGAGGAATACTAAAGATAGTTCTCTCCTCACAAACATGAATTCTAGAGTGGTATAGTTGCAAAAAGTTGAAAAAATCCAAAAACAAGACCCGTTTTTTCACACAGTTTAGGTTGTGAAATGTTGTGCAAGAACAAGGTTAAAGATGGAATTGATATTCCAAAAAAATATCGAGTTTTTTTTAGCTCATGAGACAACTTTCTAGATAGATAGCACCTCAAAATCCATTTTGAAACTCTTGACATAATTCAAGGAAAATGGTCATATACAAAATGTATGAATTGTTTGATTTCGTTGTTTTTAACTGTCCATTTGAAATTATATACTAGCTAATCATTTTCAAAATAATACTTTATTCATCAATCATTGCTATTTTAAATGTTCCATTTATATAGAATACTTTATTCATCAATCATCACTATTTTAAATGTTCCATTTATATAGAATACTTTATTCATCAAGCATCACTGTTTTAAATGTTTCATTTATATAGAATACTTTATTTATCAATCATCCATATTTTAAATTTTCCATTTATATAAATTACATGTAAAGAAATATTTGCACACAAATTGCATGTTTAATATTCGTTTTTAATCTTTTTAAAGGACTCTCAAGCATTATCGCTATTTTTAATGCTTCATTTACATAAATTCTCTGCAAAAAATCTAAATGCACACAATTTGCATGTTAAATATTCTTTTGTATCTTTTTAAAGAGCATCAATTTCATCGGTTTTTGATTGCTATATTTACATAAATTCTATGTAAAAAAGTGTGTGAATACAATTTGTTAGTCCAATTTGTATACTTCCAATGTTTTAAATGTTTTGAAGATTTTAAGTCGGTGTGTGCTTTGTTTGAATTAGTATGTGCACACGGAGAAAAATATAAGTTAAAAATTCAATATATGCTGAAATATTAAAGACCGTTAACATGTATTGTTTGATCTGAATTAAGTTCTTATAAACCACTTGTTTGAACTGCTTTTTACACGTGTAAGAGATTGCAATTTTAAGTGAAGATTATATTCAATTTTTATCAATATTTCCTTGCACATTTGTTAAAGTCTTCAAGTGGTGGTTAAGAGTTTACCTGAGATAGTGTGAGAGTGGTAGTGTCATTTGCAGCCATGAATTTGTATTGATATGCTGTTTTTGTATTGTCCTTGTGCAAATATGACACCGGATCAAAAGAAATGTATTATGCGTGCCATTCGTAAAGAATGTATTTTGGCAATCTCATCATGTGCAGCTGATCGCATACAGCAGATTAGTGAAAGCGATGTCTACATCAAAGACATCACTAGCGCTATATGGGAGAACACAGAGCACAGGTTGCGACTTAAAGACAATACGAGTTGTTGAGTCCAGCTGGGATACGAGAATTTGACCCCCACCACAAGGTCAGGACAGGGTTGGGCAATATGAAAGTATGTTGCAGAGACTTAAAGGAAGATATCTCACCTGCTTGCGACATGTCAAAATTAGAGCTCTGGGAGAAATTGTGGGAAGAACAGAACGTAAAGATGAAGTGTGTGAAAGCGCAAGACCAAGCAGCCTTACCCAAGAGATTGAAGATGGCCCAAGATGCGCAAGCAGCTTTGGGAGGTCGATCCGATGCCAGTGGCACCGTCACAATCATGCGCACTGCTTTGAATGCAAAGTACGCTCATCTTGTGGGCATCCCTCACGAAGCCTTGGAAGGTATGAGGATTGGAGCAGGCTCCTTCGGTGTGTGCACATTGTACACTATCAAAGGCATCTCATTTTTTCGAGACCACATTACATATGTGGGAAAATGTTACAAGGGAGGGAGTAAGGCAAAATTTGAGAGCTTTCAGACAGAGCAAGGAATGCAAACAATTCACCCCTCCATTATAAGATGCATTGGGTTAGGTGCATTGGGCTTACTACAGAAGCTCCTTGGATCACGATATTCCCATACTACAATGGGGGTACCATGAGTGACATGATGTTCCACTTACTGTTCGCTCACGGATTGTTCAGACGACACATGCACATGCTACAACACGGCTGGAGGTCATTGCCTGTAGCAAACAACCTTGTAAGCGAGATAGACATGGTGTGGATCAAAGCAGTGGTCGAGCAGATGCCAAAAATTTGTCATGCCTTAATCGACAGCATTGCGACTGCCCACTCGGCCGGTATAGTGCACAGTGACCTGCACCCGTTCAAGGTAATGTTGGACTTTACTCGCGCGAATAAACCCTGCGTCGCTATCATTGATTGGGGTATGATGCTGAGAACAGCTGCTAAGTACGTAGCAAATAATGATTTATCTCCAAGCGTATAGTCGGACGAAGCAGTTTTGAATGCACAGAGAGCAGGGAATGTCGCGATGGCTAAGTGACTGTGGATTGCTCCCGAACTATATGATCCACGGTGCGCAGATGCATACACAAAAGCGAGCGACATTTATGCATTAGGCTACCTATTCGACATGCTGGAAGATTTTTGGAGTGCAGCCAGAAAATTTTATTTTCCAAAATAAGTTTTTCACCACCCGGACAAAGATGTTATGAGGGCTATTCGAATTAAAGTAGATTGTTGGATGAAGTTAAAAGAGCGGGACCAAAGAAGGAATGCTTCTGACGTGTTGATATTTTTTAAAGACAGACCCTAACCCTGTCCAACGTCCACTTGTTCAACTTGCAATCAATTCGGTCCTGAAAGTTGGAGTAGAACGTGTTGACCACGTGATAGAAATCGCCTACCACCTTTGTATTGGACATCAGATCTAAATTCCAATACTCTGGATCGAGCATGTAAGCCATGCTATGGAGTGGACTATGAGCGCTCTTCCACTTTGCATGAAAATACTTAGTCAAAATTTTCCGCTGTTTGCCAGAGAATGGTAATTGCCACTCCTTCTCTACTACAGACTCTTTCAGCTCTTCAGGATTTTCAAGACTCTGTTGGACTGACCACCATGTCATCCACACTTTGCCGAAGTTTGGCGTCCTTTGATCAAGATTGCGGATTGCGAACATAACGGACATCATTACATGATATGTATCCATTACACTCCTCCACCAAGCAACCTTGTTTACATTGCCACGTAGACATGTAATTTTATCTTTCACTGTTTTTTTTGCTCAAGCTGCCATTCATCAAAGGCCGCGCAATTGAATGTGTCAATCACAACATATTTATTACGGAGAAGTGATTCCAAGGTATAAAAGTGTGTACAAAACCGAGTTTCAGCAGGAAGTTTCAACATCACTAACATGCGCATCCTATACAAATCAAGCACTCTTTGTCGTTTCAAGATAAATTTCACAACCTGACGTGCTGTATCAATTATTTTGGCGAACCATGTGGTTTCTTCGCTAGTGTACCAATCTTTCAGCACCAAGTTCAAGCTGTGCGTATTACAACCATTGACAAAAATGTGTGGAAAGCACTTCTTTATTAATTTACTGGTATTTTTATAATTCTTTGCGTCGTCCATCACAACTTGAATGACATGTTCAGCACCAATTTCTTTAATTACATTAATCAAGACCTCAGAAATATACTTGCCACTTTTAATTGCACCAGAACTATCAATCCCCTTTATAAACGTTTCTCCCCTTGGACAAACCAACATTACATTGATCAACGGTCTTCTTTGAACATTTGACCAGCCATCACTCACAATCGTACATCCTGAAAGCGAAATATTCCCAAGTGTTATTTTGCTAACACGCTCTTTGACTTCGATGTAATATTTGTCCAAGAAAACATTTCTTATCGTGTGATAAGAAGGAGCTGAAAAGCCTAGACCAAACTCACCAATTTTCTTCCAAGCAGCCTTCCAATGATTGCTGTCTACCCTGACCAAAGCACTTCCAGTAAAGAATATTGCTTTGGCGAGTGCACTTTTAGAGACTGCACTCGAAAGCTTGATGTAATGATTTTTGACGCATTTGACAAAGTCCACCTTCATTGTGACATTTAAAAGGAACATTGCCTGGAATTTCCTCTCCTTGTGCAGGTTGTTCTCCAAGGTTAGTTGGCGTCACTACAAGATCTACGGAGTTAATATTTGGCTCTGGGAACTCTTGATTTGAAGGCACAGAGCTACATATCTGTCATCTCTTGCCACCCTTTTTAGTGAGCTCTTCTCTCAAATACTTTGCAACTGTAGGTGCCTGAGAATGTTTACATTTTTTACAACTGTTTTTAGCGCTACCTAGAAAATGATCTCTAATACGTGGTGCACCGCCAGATTTTGTTGTGTGACAAAATTTACATTGCCACTCCATATATCCGCTACATATGTTGTGAGCATAATCCCACTCTTTGCTATGAGCTTTTTAATTCTTTAGCTTCTTCGTACCACTTGTGCCCACATTTTGCTCCATTGCTTTTAAATTAAAACTGAAGAGAAAAGAACAAGATGTTCAGTTCTGAAAACTTTTTTTTTATTTCAATATATATTATAATTTAAAAACCATTCAATATGAAAGTAACCATGATTCACAGTATGAGATTTTCAATGCACGCTAGTCAATCCGCATATCAATCACCTATATTGTGAGTAACCATACACAACAATGTAGTCTATACATGACGTAATAACCATAACAATGCTATGAATCTCTCTATGCAATTATTATTATAATGATTATTTATATGTCCACTTTGATTTGCAAACAATAAGACACATCTAATTTCATTTTCTACAAAAAAACAAACAAAAGCAATAAAATATATGATTGGTCATTTCATGCACTAATAATCTATCATAATACATAATGCACTCTCTGTATAAACCAATGTATGAACTAACGCAAATAAATCTTCAATATAATCACGCAATTGGGGACTACTTGTACCTAGTGAAGGATTGTAGTCCACCCATGCAACCAATTCAATATATAAAAGCTATTTTAACCCAATCAAGGATTATAGCTCTTATATTGTAAATCAAATCAAATGCAAGACTTCAAGGATCTTTATATGCCCGGTACAGTAGTAGAGGACATCCGAACCTTGACTATCGACTCGTTATTTACATATGCTCATCTTCTAAAACCAATTACAGGCCTCATTTGGACCAATGGCTTCTTCGCAATGAGCATGATTCCCCAAGTTTTCATTTGTTTTGGTTTCGTACCTTTATGTCGGTAAACGAATTAAAATTTTTTAGAAGTGATTACCGAATTAAGAATCACGTTCGGCCCAAAAAAAGGACCTGTGATTCTGTAACCTTAGATCAATTCACAAGGAGATGACAATACCTGCACTCGGATACACTCCCCAACGATTTGCCTAGCTAAAAGACCGGGGTTAGCACACTATTTACTATATATAATTACGCCCGTCGGGTTTTTTCCATTTGCCGGGAAAATGAAAAAACCCGGCGGGCCCCGTAGGGAAAATGAAATAACCCGCCGGGCTAACCGGCTCTATAGGTTTTTGCAGGTCAAAATCAAAGTCACGTTAACAATTAACGTGATCACGTGATGTTTTTATGTAAATACTATAGTTATTTACGTAATCACCCGATCGTGATTACGTTAATGAAATCCCTGGATTTAAAGAGTTCTCCTAGGACGAATTTCAAGCTGTATTGGTGCCTATTTGGCCGTCATTGCATGCACAGGTGCTTTTCCAATCATCAATCAAATCTGAGAGCAAAGATTTACGACTTTACATTGGTGGAAATCGGGCCGATTGTTGCACTTTGTCGGGCGTGGAAAGTTCTTCAGGCAAGAGTCGTCATTGTGGGGGAGTATTTCTACTGTCAAGGGGAAGCTTGGGTGCTTGCAAGCCAACAGTTTGAATTTGTGAATTTGTGTGGTCCGATCATGACTCTGTGGGAAGGCGACCCAAGTCGCAAGCTAACTTTTTAAAAAATATTGCCATGCTAAAAAAAAAACAAGAACAAACTGCAGTCGACTGAGAACAGTGGCGCCATCTGGTGGACGGGTAGAGCTGAAAGGAGAGCACCACCTATTGGGGTCGAATGCCGAGTTCATGGGCATGCAAAGAACGAGCAGCACCAGGGGAAACAAGGTCGCCATCTAGAGTAGCATGGGAGTGAAGAGGGCGCCAGATGGGAGTTTTCATGGGGAGAGGGGTCGCCCTGAGCAGGAGTTGCCAAAATGGGGGTGGACTGCATGGGAGAGGGGACGCGAGTTGAATTGCAGATGGGGACACCAGGTGGTGGGCTAGCCTAGAGGAGAGAAAGGAAGGACCGCCAGTGGGCAGTGGCAGAGAAGGGCTGCCAAGGGGTGGCAGTAGGAGGAGGTGGAGCACCATCTGATGATGGCAAGGAAAGAAGAAGGCTGGCCTAGAGCAGTGAACGAGGCTGCATGACACGAAAAGAGGGCTGGGAGCAGTAGATAGGGGATTGCTTTGATAGCACAGGAAGATCCAGGAGGGCTGGCAGCGATGTACGAGAAAAGATTGGGTACTGCAGACTATGGGCAGATTTGGGAAGCTTAGAGGCCCGTAAGCTGGGGCTTGGGAGCGCTGGGATGAAAAGGACCAAGAGCTATACATTGTGAAGAGCCTCGAGGGCCCTACTGTAGGGGGTGTACAGAAGGTATGCAATTGGTAGAGCTGGCCGCCAAGGAGAGTTGACATGCCGAAAGCAAAAGAAGAAGGCATGCATAAGAAGGGAGAATCGTCACACAAGTGTAGAGGGAAGGAGATCCTTACCTCAAGGGTGCTACAGAGAGGGAGACAACCGAGCCTTGAGGAGGGTTGCTCAAGAGAGTAATCAGAGGAGCTCCTTGGGCGGCTTTGAGAACATTGGCTTGAGGATTCACGTGAAGAAGTTGAGGCCTGCAATTGGGTCGAGGGTCGCCCGTAGCTAGGGAGACACCTACTAGAGCTTTGTGGAGCTGCCACTTGCATGAAGGGTGTGGTCCTAGGTGCATAACGAGGGGCTGCTGAGCTGAGCCACATGCAGAGATCAGAGGAGGTTGCTTTGGATAAACATGCAGAGATCTTGAAGGGAGCTGCTCGGCTAATACTAAGGGTTGGCCGTGAGCAAGCCGAGAGAAGCCAAGCAAGAAAAAGGCCATCATGTGCAGATTGTCCATGGTTTTTGTGAGATATCATTGTATAGTGCTATCATACCTTTGACTTGAATTGAAGTGGCTCATAGCCTGAAGGTTCTCCACCATCTTCTCTATTCTCGGCTCGACAACGTGGTGTGCCTTGGTTTGCTTGTGTGCGTGTCGCCCCCAAGTTATGTGTGTGTGCGTGCCAAGAAAGAGAGAGATAGGGTACGTGAGGGGATAGGAGAGATATGGCAGGTATGAGATAAAGTATGTTTAAGGCATAAGTATATCTATGTGATTGAGTGTCATTGTTTTGGTGTATGAGGAAAAAAGTGGTTGATTGTGAGTGTGTGTAATCGCTGGTGTCCGAGAGCGAGCCGATACAATTGGAACTTGTAAATTGGGCTATATTAAGTGTGAGTTTGTGTGATTTGGGGTGCTCGGTATCTATTGAGCTATAAAGAGGCAAGTCTACAACGTGTTGTGCGGGTTTTCTTCTTCCCCCTTTCCAACGTCACCACCAACTTTCTGGATGATTTCGACATCGCTTGTGTGGTTTCCAACAAGGATGATGACGCCTCACGGCTACAAATTTTTCCTTTATTGATGAAAGTAGAGACCAAGTCTTGGTACAATAATTTACCCCAAGCTACCAAAAATGAATGGGATGTACTACGCGCTACCTTTGTGGAGAGGTTTGGTGGAGGCACAACCTCAGAAAAGCTATGGCAGCTACTGATGAAATTTAAGCAGGGAAGTCTGCTAGAGTATGCCACCTACGAGTCCAAGTTTGTGGAGTTGTGGGAGAGATAGGTTGCCTCACTGGAGGAAGGTGAAGGAGCGCCTAATTTCCTGAAGAAGGACCGTTTCATTGCGGGCCTGTGGTCGCCGCTGAAGGAGAAGGCGAAGGGGAGGTTCCCTGCAACGTATGAGTTGGCAGTGGAAGTAGCCCGCCTTAAAGACAAGAAGCTGTGCATGCAATCAAGAGTCAACGAGTCAGAGGAATGGAGCTCAGTCCGACTAGCCCCAGTGACTGCAACAGCCGTTCATAGAGCCCAACCACAATAGGCAGCAGAAGAGCATCAAGACGTATTGAGTCGCATCACTACCTAACTCGAGAGTTTATCCGTGCATCAGGTGCAGCAAGGGCATGCACCTGTCAGAAATCCAGAACAAGGGAGAGGACAACAAAGACAAAATCAAGAGTACCACTGCTATAATTGCGGGGATGACAGCCATGGCATGTACTACTGTCCACATCTAAGAAGACATAATTTTAATAGAGGAGGAAGACAAAATCAGATCTCTCCGTCAAGGGCAAGACCACCATCACCCAGTCAACCAGGGCCGATTCCATTGGTGCAAATCCTTTAACCACCTATACAACAACCACCACCACAACCTCTTATTCCACCGCTACCCCCACCACCTGCTGTAAACCAAGCAGTGAGTGTTATTAGCTTGGACACTAAAGGGAAGGCAAAGGTAGAAGAACCAGTTTGAGAGAAGCACAAAGGGAAAGCAAAAGTAGAAGAAGTGGATGGCATGGGAGTGAAGCGTGCCAGGCACCAAGAAGCCTCTCAAAAAGAAGAGAAAATGAAAGGAAAAGGCGAGTGTAGTAAGCAGGCATCTAAGCCTCGACAAAAGATCGACGTCGTGGATTTTTCACTAGGTGAGTATGCTAAACCATATGACTTAGTTTAGGATGTGTTGATGCAGGGCTCGAAGATAACTTGGCCCCAATTACTCCATCTTGCACCAAGGATGAGAAGGCAATGGACGAAGATGGTAAGTACAAGAAGATCAAGACCAAGGATAGCTGGGGCTATCTCTAGGAGGGACCTTGACGACATCCTACCAACCATGGATGCCCACATCAAGGGGCAACGTATCTCAAATGTCTACATAGATGGTGGCGTGTAGATATGCGTCATGAGTGAAAAAATGATGCACCATTTAGGCCCAGAGGTGAGTAGGCTGGCACCCTATTGAGCCAAAATGGCAAATAACATAAGAGTGAAATGCGTAGGCATTGTGAATGCGGTCAAAGTAAAGGCATTCAATACAGAAGTTGAGGTATACATTTTTGTCATGCCACACAAAGGGGAGGGCTACCCTATCATTCTTGGAAGACCCTGGCTCATGGCTATGGAAGCTAAGCAAGACTGGAATACCGGAATGATTCAGATGAAGGACGCTAAAGGAAAGTCCATATTTTATGACATAAGAACTGGAAAGCAATGCAACATGATCTAGAGGCTTCAAAAGATGAGTCCACCAGTGACTATTCGTCCACCTCAGGAGAAGAGACAACAACAATTGAAGAAAGTGACAATAGCATCGAAGTGATGGGGTCATCCTTAAAGACCAAAAAAGATTGACACAATCTGAAGCACCACCAACAAACCAAGAGGGACCATCAAGTATGCAATCCTTAGAGGATATAAGTAAGTTACATCGGATGCTCTCCAATGAGTTAACCGATGAAGAGAGGAAGGAATATGTCTCCATGCTAGGTAACTTCACCACATTGTTCATTGATGGTTATGAGAAGATCACAGGAATCACAGTAGTACAACACCGCATAAGACTCAAGGAAGAAAGTAAACCCGTAGTGCAAAATCTCAGAAGACTTGGGGTAATCCAACAAGAGGAAATACTCAAAGATGTGAGGAGTTTGCTACAGGCGGGTTTCATTTACCCCGTCAAAGACTCAGAATGGGTCTCTCCTGTAGTAGTCACTCCAAAGAAGAATGGCAAGTGGAGAGTCTATGTGGATTATAAACCTCTCAATGCAGCCACAAAGAGGGATCACTTTCCCCTCCCATTCCAAAATGAAATCCTCAATGAAGTGACAGGTCATGAGCGCTACACAGTATGTGATGGCTACTCAGGATACTTTCAAATTAGTATTGCAGAAGAAGATCAGAAAAAGAGAACTTTCATAACACCTTAGGGATGCTTTTCTTACAGAGTGATGCCTTTTGGCCTCACCAACTCTCCGGCCACATTCCATCACTATGTGACTTTTGTCTTCCAACCATACTTTGGAACGTCAATACGGATCTTCATATATGATTTTTGCATCTATAGTTCATGCTCCCTCCATTTGAGCAAAGTCTATGATGGCTGACTAGGTTGCAAACCTTGGGTGGCCAGCTCAACGTGGATAAGTGTCACATTGGTGAAAGCAAAGTCACTCTCCTTGGCCATGTAATTTCAGCAAAAGGGATCGAGGCTGACCCTACCAAGATTCAAGCTTTAGTATCTTTGTCATCACCCACCACAACTAAGCAGTTGGTCTCTTTCCTTCAGACGGTAAGATACTTAAGCAGGTTCATTCACTTGCCATCTCAAGTGGTTCTCCCTCTACAACAAGTCACCCATAGGGATGTCTTCTCATGGAGTGAAGAAAATGAGCAGCAATTTACCGAGGTGAAGCAAATCCTAGCCACGCTTCCCACCATTTCACCCCCCAGATGGGACGAGCCATTTTATGTGAACCCTAGTGTAGGAAGTGATACACTTGGAGCCGTACTAATGCAAAAGGACCCCCAAACTTCTTTCATGCGTCCTATCTACTTCTCTAGTCGTGTCATGACCCCCTTATAAAAGGGATTCACGGCAGTAGAACACATACTGCTTGCACTAATGTTTGCCACTACAAAGTTCCGCTCTTATCTACTGCTTAGACCCTTTGTAATTCTGACAATGGAGGAGGTTTTTCCGTATGTAATGCGACACATGGATGTATCATCTAGGATCTCTAAATGGACGGTTAGATTACAAGAGTTTGACTACACCATGCAAGTAGAAAACTCCACCAGGGCTAGTCTAGCTGGTATTCTTACTCATCGCCACTATGAGAAGAAGCTGCAAAGTCAACAAGGAAGAAAAAGAAGAGACACCAATGGTAGAAAGTACTAAGCTAGAAAGAGCTCACTCTTTTTTCTTTGAGGGAGCATACAAGAGAACAGTGGACCGGTCTGTAGCTGGCATCGTCATTTTCAATGAGCAACAGGAAAGGGTATTCTCCATTGGGAAGCTATTACACTCCCACTCCAACAATGAAGCAGAGTATGCGGCTTTAATTCTTGGGTTAGAACAATGTATTTTGCAAGGGATTCAACTCATAAATGTGTTTGGCGATTCTTTGATTTTGATAAAGCAGATAAACGGAACTTGGGTTTGTAAAAATCGGATTTTACTTGGTCAACTACGCCAAGTTATGGATCTTTTAAGAAAGTTTGAAGCAGTGCAATTATTTCATGTCCCCAGGATAGAAAATCAGGAGGCAGATGCTCTAGCCAAGGAAAGAATACAAGACGTTGCAATAGGAGCAATCAAACTAAAACTACCCCTCTTTCAAGGTAGTGATGCTATGCTTGATACTATCAGCTTCTTAGACACAGGAGAATGTCCGGAAGGGTACACTAAGGGCCAGAAACAGTGGCTGGTAAGGAAGGCTACAAGATACCGCCTTGTAAACGACCACTTATATTATAAAGGCAAGGATTAGATTCTCAGGCGAGTACCAACCTCCAGTGAGATCACAGAGGTAATTTCAAGTTGCCATGATGGTGTCTGCGACGGTCATTTTGCTTTAGATATCACCAGTAGGAAGATTCTACAGGCAGGATACTCTTAGCCTAGTCTGAACAGAGATGTGCATCACTGGTGTAAAACATGCAAAGCCTGTCAAGTGGCCAGTGATCGCACACTAACCTATGAACCAAAGACTCCTATCATCTCATATGGTTCGTTCAAAAAATGGGGAACAGATGCAATCGGTCCTCTACCAAGGGCCTAATCAGGTAAACTATACATTCTCATTGGTGTAGACTACATGACCTGATGGGCGGAAGCAGCAGCCACCACCCGCATTACAGCCCAAGAGGTAGCAAAGTTCATATTTGAGCATATCTGTTGCCATTGTGAGCGGGATGGAAACACACAGAATGCCTCTATAATGACATGACACACACTCTTGGGAAGATATACACACACACTATGGGGCACCACTCGGCTTATACAACCCACCTGGCCGAGACAGGGAACACACCTATGGACTGAGAGGAGAGAGACTACCCATTTACCCACTCCACACAGAGAGACACACACACACACACACCCAAAAAACTCAACTCAAAAAAGGAGAATTTCTGATGTTTCGATACAATAGAGCTTGGGCCAACACCAATGGGGCACACTGTGAGATCCCCACCCCGCCGTATCAAACGGCAGATCTGACGGTGAACCTGGTGGCCACTAGATCTATAGCGGAAGCAAACAAAGTGGTTCAGGGTTCAGCTAGCGGACGATCTCTCATCACAAAGTGAGTCGAGTTCGAGTCTACTAGCAATGAGATCTAGCTCCACCTGGCAGGGGAAGCGTACTTAACTTATCTAGCGATCCTAAGACCCACCTTCCAAGAGGAGAGAAATCCCGAGTGCCTTTTTCCCCATGTTTCAGAGGCACGTACACTTGAGACTTCGCCACTCTAGGGGCAATGAGTATTACTAGTATCGATTTAAACATTATGGGGATAGAGAGTTCCCGACCAATCGGGACCACCCTTCTTATAGGCATTGGCAACCTGAGCCAAGCCTCCACTTTCTACCCCCACACTCACACTTTCTTGTGTGTCCTAATTACTATCACAATGATTGTTCAACATAAATATTCCTTGATTAGATTCTGAATCACAATGTTTGTTAAGACAACCTTTCAATCAGTATTGCAAAGCGGCACCAAGATAGAGTTCTAGTAAAAATTCTACTCAAACTTATTCATTAAAATTCCAATGTTCTGGAGGTACAACATCCCCCCTCCAGCGAGAGTTTACTCCTACCGTTGTCGCCTAGCTGCCCATACAGCTAGGTATGTCCACTGCATAGAAAGCATGACATGGACATTCCCACCGCTTAACCAGCAGACGTGGATATCCACCGCTTAACCAGCAGACGTGGATTCAAGAGCCCTTAACCAGGAACTCTGCCCCCTGATCAAGAGGGGGTTCGGACTAGTATCAACATTGGAAATAGAAATGAACATGCCGAGCTAAATTTTCCCTATCAGACATTCTTTCCTATTTCAAATAGTATATCCATCAACCATTCTTTCCTACTTAGAATTTAGTATACAGTTGAATTCAAATGCCGAGGTTTCCATCGGATTTCTCCAATATGTTTAGGGATATGTTCTTTCCTAGCTAATCGTATGCAATGTTAAATTAAACAACTTCAATAAAATTGCGACCTACCTCTTCCATTTCTTCGTCAATGGCCCGTGAGATGGCCGGTGCTTGTTCGTCCATGGGAGCTTTTCCTTTTCCGTTCACATTGCTCGTTTCCGCCTCGGGGTCGTGGGCACCACCGAAGCGAGTTCTCTTAACCGGGGCCATTTTACACTCACTACTTTACATGATAAACTTGAAGAAAAGAGCTAAAGTCCGAGAGCATCATAACAATCCAAATGGCAGATTAGTTTCATTGAACAATCCTCCTTATGCAAGAGGGTTAGATTTTTCCTTCGAGATATAGTAATTTTATGGGTAATACTTTACTTGTCCTATGGGAGCCGGCTCTAAAGTTAATCACTTGGCTTAGATGTTAAGAATTTTAGAATTTTACTAATTAATTTACAAGAGAGATGAATTAAGAAAGTTCAATCACTTTCCTAGTGCAATTAGAAAGATGCAGAGTTACCGCATGCATAGGTGATAGAAAATTCTCTTCTCAGTGGCCTAATGATGGATTAATTTTGCCTTAATCACATCTTAATGTGTGAGAAAAAAAATTTGAATCTAACTTAATTACAACACTATTGAGTGGTAAAAGGATGAATTTCATCAAATCTACATTATTACCGGTTGACAATTAATTACTATGCTGCCTAGAGAGAGAAATCTCTCCTAATCATGTATTAATCATTGATTAAGAGTGATGAATGGCTGCATAAATTAGCTAATTAGATGATGATTATGTAATGGAGTATAGCTATGTAAAATTAGAGAGCAGCTATCGAGAATTATAGCTAGGATTAAGTATAGTAGACGAGGAATCAAGAGAATGATGAAGAGAATTATAGATGAGCATAAATTAAATCATGATTACCGTGATTAGGGGGCTGAAATCCTCTCGATTTTCTGATCCAAATGAGTTCTCAAGATGAGAATTCGGCAGCACTTCTCCTTCAAAAACTGTGTGTGCCAGCAGCACCTCCCCAAGGTGTGTGTGTGTGTGTGAGCACACCTTTAAATAGGCTCCTCCAAGCTGAAATTCGAATTGTGCTACTATATGCATCTGGAGAGCACTCATTTCATGCAAGGCAGCTTCAGTTATACACTTAACAAGTGTCCAACCTGCTCCAGAACTCTCTCTCTCTCTCTCTCTCTCTCTCTCTCTCTCTCTCTCTCTCTCTCTCTCTCTCTCTCTCTCTCTCTCTCTCTCCCCCTTGCATGGATAAGCCCCCACGAGCTGTACTTGTGAGAGAGGGCACCCCCTAGCTTCCAGATTGGGTCTGCAATGCCCTAGAGTCAGTTCCCGCACAATACCCGAGCCCCGGTGCCTCCCCGCACAACCTTAGTTTTTAATCCTAGACGGGCAATTCTAATCAAATTTTGATGCCAAAACTTGCTATGCTAAGCTAGAACTAAGGTGCATGATCCCGAGTACCTGCCATATTTAGCAACCCCCGGCGTCCGAAAATTACATTTTTTCAAATTCGGGATACAGGTGCAGTTTTTCGAGACGGTCAAAACTGGACGGGTCGGGTGACCAAAAACTTACTATTTTTGGAAATTTTTAACAAAATTATTTTATTTCACATTTCGAAGCTTTAACACATTATAAACATCATAGCACTGACAGAATTCGAAAAACTGCTAAAAATAGTAACTTTTTTCATTATATTCATTTCATGGTACAATGGTGCTCTTTTTGGTCGGGGTCAGAGACCTTACATAAACAGCTCACACAATATGGGTAAAATATTCCAGATACAATCACAAATTGGAGCAGAAACTTCGCTCATAGGAGACACTTACACAGCCAAAACAGTAGAAAAATAGTGAGGAATTTGGCAAAATGGACAGTGCCATCGCGTCCAGAACGGCCCAAAACCCCAGTCTACAATGTCAAAGTGCTCAAATCCGACCTTGGATGACCTTCAATGAGGTGTTCTTGCTCTTCCACACACCCAACACTTGCTTCACAACTAACAAGGCGTCACCTTTTATGCTCAATCTTCTAATCCCCCTGAAGCCGCATCATGGCTCTTTCTGTATGAGCCATCAAAGAACAAAACATGTGCATTGCTAATGTGTGGCACTTCTTCAACTACCTTTCTCACCAACTCTTCCTTAACAAGGAGGGGATTCTCCTTGTAGGTCAACAAATCAGCTAGGGTAGCTCTGTACTGTCTTCCACTAGAAAAGAGAACTCAAACTCTTGCAGCTCAATTACCCATTTCTTGACCACATTTGACATGTTAGTGCCATTAATTAACTGTGGTAAAAAGGCGTAACTCATGAAGAAAACAAAAGGTCGTGGTAGCAAGTAATGGCGAAATCGTCAACAAGCAAATATTGCACTGGCCATCACTAGCTCTACTTCAGAGAATTTTCTCTCAGCTACCAGCTTCACAATACACTGGCCTCATATAATGGCTGCCCTTCCCCTTTTGCAATAGCATTGCTCCAATGGCATCATCCCCTACTGATGGATTTACATAAAAAACTTTCTCCCAATCAGGAGCCTGCATGGATGACAACCCCCCTAACACCTCTTTGACCTCTTGAAACACTTCTTCACACTTGTCATCCCATTGCAATGGATCATGCTTTGCCACTTGTTGTAATGGATAAAGAAGCTGTGAAGACAATGGAATAAACCGCACCATATACTTCACTTTGTGTATAAAGGTTGCCAATTGCTTTGTACTCGTAGGTGATGGAAGAAGAATAATAGATTTAACCTTGTCTAGATCAGCTTCAATGCCATTTTCTGACACCATATGGCCCAATAATTTCACCCTTGGCTGTGCTAGATGACATTTCTTTGGATTTAGTTGTCCTCCAAATTCATCATATCGAGCCAATACCATTTGCAGCTTTCATGGTGCTCAGCCCTACTCCTGTAGACACAGAAGTCATCCACAAAAGCTTTAACACAACTACCAATGAATGGTTCCAATACCCATTTTGCTCTCTCTTGATAAAAGGAAGGTCCATTTGTCAACCCAAATGGAAGTACCGTGTAGCAATAGCAGCCCCATGGCATAATGAAAGTTGTTTTTGTTCGGTCTTGAAGAGCAATCTTCAATTGAAATAGCCTGAAAAACCATCACACACATTGTACCTCTCATAACCTGCCACTGAATCCAAGATATGATCGATGGATGGAAGAGGATATGGGTTCTGCTTAGTGGCTGCGTTTAAGGGTTTAAAATCTACACAAATCCTCCACTTCCCATCCTTCTTTGGGCTGACTACTACTGGACTCACCCATTCTGTGGTTTCCACAGGGACTATGAACCCCGCCTTCAATAACTTGTCCACCTCTTCCCGCAAAGCTTCCATTTGCTCTTGACCCATCCTTCTTAGCCTTTGCCGCACTGGCTTAGAACCTTCTTTCAGCTCTATATGCATCTCTTCTCCCTTGAACCCTCTAATCTCTTCATATGAAGTAATGAACAAATCAGGAAAACTAGCCAGCATGTGCAAATATATCTCCTTCTCCATAGCTGAGAGGTCTCCACTGATCATTTGTGTCATCAATTCTTGCTTCTTTGACAATTCAACCTTGGTTTGCAGCAGCCCTTCAATCACTTCATAAGGCCCTTCATTTTCATCTTCAACCTCATTTGCAAATGCGACTACACCAGACTCTTGGATTCCTTTGTCCATCAAAAGAAATGCAACATCAGCATCCTCATCACTGCTGGTAGTACTATCACTGTCCTCATCAGACATTGTGGAATAGTCTTCATCACTAGACTCATCCTCATCTTCATAAAGCTCCTCCACTCGTTTCCTTGTGTCCATATTATAGCGCTTCTTGGCACCAGTCTTTCCATAGAGGCTAATTGTACCATGTCTCCAATCTTGAACAGTTCCTACTGCACGTAACCATGGTCTGCCCAATATAATAGGATATGATCCCAACCCCATTGGCATCACATGAAAATCAACCACTGCATTTGCATCATATGCTTCCACTTCTAAGCTCTTTACAACACCCAAACATTTTACTTTCTGATGGTTTACCAATCTGATCCGGAAGCCTAACACCCCTATCAGGCTTCACTGAAGACCCATCTTCTCAACTCATGAGTGTGTTATGACACATATTTGGGCTCCACCATACACATAACCTTGTCCCATATTTTTTCTTTTATGCCACACATCTACTATTGGACAAATGTCTAGTAGCTCATCCATCGCCGACACCTTCACTGAACCTCTCTCTGGCTCGTTCTCCATTGGGTTAACCATCCTCTTCCATTGTTGCTTTAGCTTAGGCACCATCTCTATAAGATGCCCAAAAGTAACATCTGCCTTCCTGCTTGTCAGATCCTCCTTCAAGTCATAGCTTAATTGCCCATCCCCTAGTGGAAAATCTGAAACATGAAACTTGCGACGAGCCCTCCTTTTCCTCTTGGCCTTGACATCCTCGCCTTCATGACTCTTTCCCTTCTTCTTACTAGGACCTGGGGCACTTTTTCCTTCCTTGTCCTTTGTGGTCCTCTTCCCAATAGGCATCACTAATGTATCCTCTAGCTTTGATGTCTTCTCCAAGGTGACTACACACTTTTGTCTTTCCCTTTTCCTCCTGGGTTAATCCACTGGTTCCTTTTTCTCCCTTAATTTCGATGCCATAATCAATTGACCTAGTTAGCACTTGTCTTGGCAATGGATACATGTCTCCACTCATCCTTGGTGGCTTATCACATTGCGGGCTGATGTGGCCCAACTCTCCACAATTATAACACGTGTGTGTCTGCCTCCAGAACCTACCATTGCTTTGTCCAGCACCATTCTTAGGTCTTTCTTCACCTCCTGGTTGATTTGCATACCTCCCTCGACCTCAATTATTTCCCACTTGACCTGGCAGGTTTAGTCTGAGATTCTTCATTAAATCTACCACTTTCCTCATGTCTTGCCTTAACCCATCATCTTGCACTACTGTAGTGACCACTGCTGGCATAACCTGAGGAGTAACAGAAACCACTGGTTCATGACGAACCACTGGCATACGACCTTGTAAAGAGTCCATAGGCTGAAACTCAGACCTCATGGGCAAAGACTCTACTCCTAGCTGGCTCAATCTCCTCAGCTTCCACTCTTTGTTCCTTGCCACCTCCAATGCATCTTCATATGTCGTAGGCTTCTTTAGCTCCACTCTCCAACGTATATTCTCCCAAAGATCAGCCAAGAACCTGTCCTTCTTCATCATGTCAGGGGGGGGTACTTGTGGTGCTAAGGCCTTGCACATCCGCTCCCATGCCAATGAAAACTTTCGTATGTACGCATCTACTGGCTCACCTTCCTTTTGCACTAAAGCCTGTACTTCTTGCCACACTTTGTCAGGATCTTCTATCTTCACAAACTCCACTTCCAACCCATGCCGTAGATTGTCCCAACTCAACCTTACGGGTGGATCAGCCCCACGCAACTCCTCTTCAAATGCTTTGGACCAACCTCGTGCATCACTCTTTAAACAGATTTGGAGAAGACGTAACATCTGCGCTGGGTCATGAATCTGGTTGCTAATGCAGGCAACCTCCATCTTTTCCAAAAACTCTTTCACATCTTCATCACTTCTTCCATGAAATTCTGGATAAGAGAAAGCCATGGCTACCCAAGTTACTACGCTTTGAGAACCCCTTCGAACACACGAGCAAAAACCCAAAACTTTTGACTGACTCAATCCCTGAAAACTTCAATGGAGCTCAACTTTAGATAAGAACAAACACATGCACATCAAATGAGTTTTCATAGTTAATCATCGGACTTACAACAGGCAAAGGACATTCCAGGATCTCTCTTAATCTTCTTGGCCCGAACATAAAGACTATGCGCTGCTGGAAAAACATCTTCCTGGACACATGAACATTTATCTGGATTCTCTGAGTTAAATGAAAAGTAGTGAATTGAGGGCCATTTTGATCATCCATTAAAGTCAACCATGCAGCTCCCAAGAAAGCACACATGTCTTATCCTCTGATTTTGCCAAAATTTCAGCAGTATAACAACATAAATGGCTCAAAAGACCAAAAAACCAGCCATCATAACTTGGAAAAATTTTGACAGAGTTTCCCCAGAAGTAGAGCACTGAGAACCCAAAATATAGACTGTATATGTATGCATAAACTGCCAACAATAGAACCTGAGCATCAAGTAGGAATCACTAGTACACAGCCTATGGCGAGGTCACGAAAAGGGTGCTCCAGCTACCGTATCACCGAAAGGATCTCCACATTTGAGAATCCCCCAGCTCAATAAAACCTCACTCTATCGACCCTCACACGAAGGCTTATGGAAATCTCGTATAGTCAAGTCTCAGAAATGACTATCTTCCATACCAAGTCTCAGAAATGGCTCGGACTGCAAAAAAAAACCAAGTATGGCTCCACAAAGGCGTACAATGGCAGTTTCCACAAGTAACGTACAATCCAGCAGACAATGCGCTCAAACAGGCGCCAAGTGATGCATGCCCACAACAACTGCTGACACCAGTGCTAGTATATCACTGTACTCCAGCTACCTCTACCTGTGTGAATTACCTGTACCTGTACCTGTCCTTGTAAGCTGTAACCTGTAGTCTGCAACCTGTAATCCAGATCTCAAAGCTCGAAGCTCAAAGCAGAAGGTACTCGAAGAAGATCCTCCGTGGGGGCACCAAAATAATGTGAGCGGGATGGAAACACATAGAACCCCTCTATAATGACCCGACACACACTCTTGGGAAGTTACACACACACACTATGGGACACCACTCGGCTTACACAACCCACCTAGCCGAGACAGTGAACACACCTATGGAGTGAGAGGAGAGAGACTACCACCCACTCCACACAACAACACCAATGGGGCAAACAACTCACACAATATGGGTAAAATATGCCAGATACAATCACAAATTGGAGCAGAAACTTTGCTCATAGAAGAAACTTACACAGCCAAAACAGTAGAAAAATAGTGAGGAATTTGGCAAAATGGACAACGCCATCGCGTTCAGAATGGCCCAAAACCCCTGTCTCCAATGTCAAAGTGCTCAAATCCGACCTTGGATGAGCAGTTTACGGCCAAAACAGGCTCCAAAATGAGCAAAAACACAGTTGCGGCTGTTCCTCCTCTTCTCTCCACTCTTTTTCTGGTCTTCTCTCTGTTTTTTCAGCTCCCACACTTAGCTTTATTAGTTGGGCACCCTTGGCCTTTTAGTTGACCTCAAACGGACCCCGAACAGCCAAAACTGACCTCGCAGTGCATAGTTGTCACCTTTTTGCATCCATCCGCACACCTGGCACTCAACTTTTTCCAATAATGCATTCCGCCACCACGTGAAGTGGCCCCAAAAGATGGTCCTCATGATGACCTTTCTGCATAATTATCACAAGAAAACACCCACGTTGTGTCCGTACTTATCCACGTGCAACTATTGACCCCATTCGACCTCCTGATGCCACTAGATGCCATTTGACGCACCTGCTTACCTTATGTCGTCGGCCCGCGGATAGCTTTGTTGAGAAGTTTTACGCACTACCAACTCCTCATTATTATTAGAAAAACACACCGGTACTGGTGATAGTGAAAATCGATGAACTATGTACATCCTGTCCTACCTGTACACATGCGGGCCCCACGTAACCACCTGGCTTTGGAAAATGGGCAATCCTTTATTTGATGTACCATGCATGTGTATGTATATATGAACAATCCCTTGCTCCAAAAAACTCTTGACACTATTTTGGCACTCCTTTTGAGACAATATCTGATAGGGGACTAGGTTTCAAAGGCGATCTGGTGGGAGAAGTGATGAAAAAGTTAGGCATTACATGCCAACATTCCACACCATACTATCCACAGTGTAATGGCCTAGTAGAAAAGGTGAACAAAATGATCTGCAAAATCATCACAAAGTAGGTGAATAACCACACAGGAGACTGGGATAAACATCTCATGGCCGCTCTATGGGCCTACCGAATGACGTTCCGAACATCATTAGGTTTCACCCCTTTCAATCTAGTTTACGGGAAGGAGGCAATTCTACCCATTGAGGTACATATAGCCAGCTTACGAGTTGTTGGGGTATAAAGCCCAATGTGGTCGCCCAGGTAAGTGGGCGGGCCGCCAGGTATGTACACATATTCTTTTGTAAAAACCTAATAAGAACTCACTATGCTCTACACATTACAGTAGAGCGAGTTCACCATATCGTCGTGCTCTTCTTCTCGCACTCTCTCTCGTGTCGCACTTCCGCTCGTACTCCTTCAACTGGTGTCAGAGCTCAGATCGAGGCTCGGGGCAGCATTGCAAGAGGCTAGAGTCACCAGCTCAGATTGGAGTGAAATTCGACAGGCGAAGACACGGCCCCAAATCCTGCGGGAGAACGCGAAGGGCCTGGTGTTGTCAGAATTTCATTCTGATGTCATCTCGGTCACCGTTCGGCTTCGACAAAGGTCTACGAAGGCCATTTTCGACTACGTGGTCTCAGCGGGGGCAGATCCAACTCTACAAATTTGGGGTTTTCGGCCTACGACTGTAGGTGCTGAGTATATCGACACTCCCAGAGTGTTGATTTGTGGTTGTCTACACATCAAAGGACGGCTCACAATTCTTGGAGGCGTGTCACATACGACACGAGCGCATCTACACACAGACTGTAGGCAACATCCACTAGTTCATCAGGTAGCTTGTGTTTGCTGCTTGATATTCCAGATTTCATCCTGACATTGCAGGTACTTCCACATGGGATGTATTGTCAGAGATGATGTATGTTTGTTGAGGGTTTGCTGGCTGTGAGTCACGCAGCAAACAACCGCCGCAGCGGTTACAACATACAGTGGGAAATTTGTGGATGTATGACTTTGTGGGAAGTCTATGTACTGTCAGATTTACTGCAGCCTTTGTTGAGGGTCGAGTGAGGTTTTATTGAGCTGGGGGATTCTCGAATGTTGAGATCCTTTCGGTGATACAGGTCTTGGAGCGATCCCTCGAGCACCCTTAGATAGGCAGCTAGGATGTATTGACTGTGAGTTAGACAGTTGGGATTGCATCTTTGCTTTACTTCCGTTGAGGCATTGTCGCAGTCTATGCTTATAGGACAGTGACAGGACAGTGAGACACAGTACAAGTGCAGGACAGGTTTACCCACAGCTTACAGTGTCAGAGAGACAGTGTTTTTTGAGCTGTTTTTTGGTCTGTTTTTTGAGTACACCAGAGCCATTTTACAAAGGAGACTCTGCCGAAATTTATACAGAATCTGAAGCTTTCTTGGTTCATTTGAAAGGTTGATATTGGTTCAGAGGTCAGTTTACAGGGGAAACTCTGCCGAATTTTTCCTAGGAAAGTAAACCACTGTGAAGCGTAGCTATGGCTGGATCACAGAACACTGCTCTTTACAATATCAAGAAGCTGGATGGAACCAATTTCCCATTGTGGAAGAAGAAGATTTGGCACGTGTTGGTACAAAAGAAGCAGATAAAACCTATAAAGCTCAAGGGGATAAAACCAGAAGATATGGACGAAGATGAATGGAACGAAATGGATGAATTGACACTTTCTACCATTATGCTGACTTTGGCAGAAAGCGTTTACTTCAATGTAGCAGCTGAGATGTCGGCTTATCAAGCATGGTTAAAGCTGAGTGATCTTTATGAGAAGCAGAGTGCAGCTTCACAGGAATACTGGCTTAAGAAGCTTGTTGACTTGAAGATGAAAGAAGGGACACCTATGTCCAATCATCTGAATGAATTCAACACAATCTATAGTCAGTTGTCAGCTCAAGGTGTCAAGTTTGATGAACCTGTTAGAGCTATGTTCCTGTTGATCACATTGCCAGAAAGTTGGGACACTTTTCACACAGCTTTGAGTAATTCTGCACCTCCAGATGGTTTGAACATAGCAGGTGTAGAAGGAAGTCTGCTTACTGAAGAAACCAATAGAAAGACAATGGACAAAGGCAAAGGAATAGCCTTAGTTGTCAGGGGAAGGACCAAAGAAAAGTACAAAGGTGAAAAGAGGAATTAGTCTCGTAGCAAGTCCCACAGTGCTAAAGGCAAGAGTGACATAGAATGCTACCGTTGTGGCAAGAAGGGTCACATGAAAAGAGACTGCAGAGAATGGAAAGCAGAAAAAGGCAAAGAGAAAGCTGAAGACCATGGTGAGAAGAACAAGTCCTTAGTGAAGATTCAAGAAATAAATGTGACAAACACTGTTGCAGTGGATGACAGTCTAGTGTCAGGAGACATCTACTTCTTGAAGAATACAATGGACTCAGCTCTTCTTACAGCATCTGATGGAAATGCACTGAGTGACTGGATTATAGACTCAGGGGCATCACTTCATGTGTCTCCAAACAAGGAGTGGTTTACCTCTTATGTGACCACTAAAGATCATGTTCGGCTAGGCAATGGGCAGACATGTGAGATCTTAGGTGTTGGAGATGTTCAATTGAAGTTTCAGAATGGCTCTTCTTTCACGCTGAAGAATGTGAGACATGTTCCCGCAATTACAAAGAGCTTGATCAGCACAGGTTTACTTGATGATGCTGGCTACGTCACCACTTTTGGACAGAACATGTGGAAGGTATCCAAGGGTTATATGACAGTAGCACATGGAGTAAAGTCTGGAGGACTTTACATGATTTATGTATCAAATGTCTCTAAAAATGTAATCAATGTAACCGAGCAGCCGAACGTTTCTTTGTGGCATAGCCGGTTAGGACATATGTCCAAGAAGGGAATGGAAATCTTGTCTCGTTCTGGTTATTTGCCTGGATTTTCATTTAATGATTTTGAATTCTGTGAACATTGTCTGTATGGTAAGCAAACACAGCAGCCACATAAGCATAGAAGCAGTAGAAGAGATACACAGCTGGCACTTGTTCATAGTGATTTGTGTGGACCTAAGCCTAACCTATCTCTAGGGGAAGCTTCTTACTTTATGACATTTATAGATGATTACTCGAGGAAAGTATGGGTTTACTTTCTCAAGCACAAGGATGAAGCGTTTAGTGTTTTCAAAACGTTTGTGACACTTGTGGAGAATCAGAGTGGCAAGAAGCTTAAATGCTTACGCACTGACAATGGTGGAGAGTATGTTTCAAAGGCCTTTCAGGACTTTTGTGAGTCAAAAGGTATAAAACGTGAACTTACTGCTCCTTACAATCCTCCTCAAAATGGTGTTGCTGAGAGGATGAATAGGACCATACAAGAGAAGGTCAGAATTATGTTGTCTAATGCACAGCTGCCAAATGGGTTTTGGGTTGAAGCTGTATCAACAGCTGTTCATCTTGTAAATAGATCTCCTAGCAAGGTTTTGCAGAAGGATTCAGTGCCAGAGATGGTATGGTCAGGCAAAATGCCCTCATACAAGCATCTCAGAGTCTTTGGTTGTGAGGCATATACTCACGTTCCAAAGGAATTTAGGAACAAACTTGAGCCAAAGAGTAGAAAGTGCATCTTTCTAGGCTATGGTAATTCTGGTGAGATGGGATACAGACTTTGGGATCCCGAATCCAGAAAGGTTGTCCGCAGCAATGATGTTCACTTTAATGAATCCAAATATCATTGTAAACCAGAGAGGGTTGAGAAGATTAGAAGAGTTGTCTTCCAAGAAGATGGACCTACACGTGCAAGACAAAATGTCAGGGCTCAAGAGGAGCAAGGACAGGATAGAGTGGAACCACAGGTTGTGGCTGAGCGTGAGCCACCTATTGTGCGTAGATCTGGACATGTCACGCGACTTCCTGATAGGTTTGTTCCATCTATGAACTATGTCATGTTGACTGATTGCAATGAGCCTTCATGTTACAAGGAAGCAGTGCAAATGAAGGACTCCGGGAATTGGCAATTGGCCATGCAGTCAGAGATGACAGCTCTGCATAAAAACAAGACATGGAAGCTAGTTAAATTACCACAGGGCAAAAAGGCTCTACCTTGTAAATGGGTTTACAGGTATAAGATCACCGCTCATGATAGTCAGCCAAAGTACAAAGCAAGGCTTGTTTCCAAGGGCTTTAAGCAAGAACAAGGCATTGACTTTGATGAAGTCTTCTCTCCGGTGGTCAAGATGACTACATTGAGATGCTTTCTTGCATTGGTTGCCATATTAGATTTGGTGTTGCACCAAATGGATGTCAAGACAGCGTTCTTGCATGGTGATTTAGATGTGGAAATTTACATGCAGCAGCCAGAAGGGTTTGTTGAGAAAGGCAAGGAAGATTGGGTATGCCAGTTGTTAAAGAGTCTTTATGGCTTAAAACAATCACCGAGGGCATGGTACCATAAATTCCACAAGTTTATGCTTTCTCAAGGCTACAAATGTAGTGAGTTCAATCACTGTCTATATACAAAGAAGGCTAAGGATGGTAGTTGGCTGATCCTTATTTTGTATGTGGATGACATGTTGATTGCTGGCAAGCACTTGGAAGAAATTTCAGCTTTGAAGTCAAAGATGGCAAAATCGTTTGACATGAAAGACAATGATGGGTGAGGCAAGTCATATACTTGGTATGCGCATTGAGAGAGATAGATCAAAGAAGTTGATTTGGTTATCTCAAATAGAGTATATTGACAAGGTTTTGCAGCGTTTCAATATGGAGAAGGGAAAGGCACTGAGTGTTCCATTGCCACCATATGTGAAACTTAGCAAACAAGATTGTCCTGTGTCTGAGGAAGAACAGGCTGAAATGGATAAGATTCCATATGCGTCTGTAGTGGGTAGTTTGATGTATGCAATGATTGCTACTCGCCCAGACATTGCATTTGCAGTGGGAGTAGTAAGTTGATACATGTCAAACCCAGGCAAGAAACATTGGGAGGCAGTGAAAGGAATATTGAGATACCTGAAAGCTACAAAGAGTATGCGTATATGCTATGGGAGTCAGGAGCTAAGTGTAAAGGGTTTTACAGACTCAGATTATGCAGGTGACTTAGACAACCGAAGGTCTACGTCAGGGTATGTCTTTACATTGGCTGGTGGAGCAGTATCATGGCGTTCTAGATTACAAGATTGTGTTACTCAGTCTACTACAGAGGCTGAATATGTTGCAGCATCAGAGGCATGCAAAGAATCAATTTGGCTTAATCGACTAGTAATAGATTTGGGAATCAAAGAAGAGATGCCTGTGTTATATTGTGATAGTCAAAGTGCTATACAATTGGCTCGCAATCCAGTTTATCACTCAAAGACAAAGCATGTGGATGTGAAGTATCATTTCATCAAGGAAATGCTCGAGGATAAGCAACTTCAGCTTGTCAAAGTTCACACCACAGAAAATCTTGCTGATCTACTTACAAAAGGACTTCCCTCAGAGAGCTTTGCGCATTTTCGCAAGCAGTTAGGTGTAGGGTAGTACATCACTTCTCTACATCTCTTGTATATTAGCTTGTATAGTAGCTTCTCTCACACTTAAAGTACCACATTGGACTTTAAGTGGGAGGTTGTTGGGGTATAAAGCCCAATGTGGTCGCCCAGGTAAGTGGGCGGGCCGCCAGGTATGTACACATATTCTTTTGTAAAAACCTAATAAGAACTCACTATGCTCTACACATTACAGTAGAGCGAGTTCACCATATCCTCGTGCTCTTCTTCTCGCACTCTCTCTCGCGTCGCACTTCCGCTCGTACTCCTTCACGAGTCATGGCTAGCCAAGTATAGCGCCCAATTGTAAATTTCCACAACCACATCTTGGATCTGGAAAGGCTCCAACTAGATAGGGAAGATGCAATCAATCACTATGCAGCGCAGCCAGAGCGACACCGGCTCACCTTCAATCAAGGGATTAAGGAAAAGGGCCTGGAAAAAGGCATGTTAGTATTAAGATACGACAACAGATTTGACACCAGGAAGGACAAGAAATTTTAACCTCGATGGGAAGGACCATTCATTGTCAAAAGGCGCTATGAAAATGGCAGCTATAAGTTGATGGAAGCAGATGGGACAATTCACAAGACTAGAGTCAATGGATGGAGGCTAAAGAGGTATTTCCTTAGGTTTGTTCCAGAGTTCATGCTAGATATTCCAGAAGAAAGAGAACCCTCCAACTCCGTGACTAAAGAATCAGAGGTAGGGGTAGAAGCATGAATGCCTCTAGCCAGACGGGAGGGCTAATGACGATCGGTTTTTGAAATCGCAACCGCGAGAACCAAATCCCAAGAAGGGGAGATCATATTACCAAGAGAAATGATAAAAACAATTTTTTTTATAAACATTCACCACCCCTCTAGGCTTAACCACTGGTGTGTGTTGTCAATATGTCTACGAGGAATTTTCAAGCTTTAAAATTGCCTCATGGCCCAAAAAAAATCACAATGGAGATCCGTTTGGCAAAGCGAAAAGACATAGAGCTTGCCCACAATGCATATGCATTGTGGGCAAGCTCTATGGCTTGCCATATTGCCAATGGCTAGCCATTGTGTTGTCTATATGTTTGTGAGCGATTTCAAGCGCTAAAATTGCCTTGTGTCCCTAAAAACAACACAATGGCAATCCGTGTGGCAATAGAGCAAACCATAAAGCTTGACCACAAGGCAAGCTCTATGGATTTCTATATTTTCAACGGCTTTCCATTGTGTTTTCTATATGTCTGTGAGCGGGTTTCAGGCCCTAAAATCGCTTCGCAACCTTAAAACAACATAATGCTGGGCCGTTTGTCAAATTGGCAAGCCATAGAGCTTGCCAACATCGCATATGCATTGTGGGCAAGTTGTATGGCTTGCCATTTTTACAAACGCCTCACCATTGTGTTGTTTTTATGCTAGGTTAGGTTAGGTTAGGTTTAGGTTATAGGTTAGGTTAGAGCTAGCGACAAATAATAGTAGAAAAAACGCAAACGGACTTCAAAGATGACTCATGTACTTATAAAAACGCAAACGAACTTTGGTTAGGTTAGGTTATAGGTTAGGTCTAGGTTATAAGTTAGGTTACATTAAGTTAGGTTAGGTTTAGGTTATATGTTAGGTTAGATTATAGGTAGGTTAGAGCTAGCGACAAATTAATAGTTGAAAAACCACAATCGGACTTCAAAAGTGCACACAGACTTCAAGAACTGTAATATATAGTCATTGACTAATAAAGACAAGATTATTACCCTGTGGCCCTAATTTTCATGCACCTCTAGACCGAGGTGTGCGGGGATCGGGCCTGGCTAGAGTGTGAGGTTGTTAGAGCTAGCGGCAAATAGTAGAAAAAACACAATTGGACTTCAAAAGTGCACACAGACTTCAAGAACCTTAATATATAGTCATTGGCCAATAAAGACGAGATTATTACCCTGTGTTCCTAATCTCCGTGCACCTCTAGATCGAGGTGTGCGGAGATCGGGCCTAGCTAGAGAATTAATGTGAGGTTGTTAGAGCTAGCAGCAAATGGTTGAAAAAACATAATCGGACTTTAAAACTGCACACAGACTTCAAGAACTTTAATATATAGTCATGGACTAATAAAGAAGAGATTATTATCTCCGTGCACCTCTAGACCGAGGTGTGCGGGGATCGGGCCTGGTTAGAGAATGTGAGGTTGTTCTGTATTGTCATGTACTTAGTAGTGTGTGATTATAACAACTAGAGTATTTAATTATTTGTTTCTGTTGAGATGTAGAGAGAAAGAGAGAGAGACGAGATAAGAGACACACCATATACGCTCCCAAAGACTGATTCATATTGAGGACAATATACAAATATATAGGTGAGACCAAGTTGAGTAGAGTGAGCCATATATAGCTCCAACACCCCCACTCAAACAAAGGTCTCTAGCTTTGGATGAAAAAAACCCTTGGGGAGTTCAAGGGAAAAACCCAAGCCCCTACACAATGTGAAAATATGAACCAGCGATGATGATGTGAAAGTGAATTGTGCATCTATGTACGAATATTCAAGTGACTTAGAGATCACAATGTGAAAATGTGGAGTGTGCATAGTGCATGGTACCTAAAAGATTACAATGTCATATGTACAAAGCTATTACAATAGCAAAGAAGCTAATCTAGAAAGAGTGAGGTCGAAGCAACTCCAAGCTCCGAGCGCAAGAGGATGAAACGTGACTCGTTGAGGCCTTTGGTCAAAATGTCTGCAATCATCTGGTCACTTGGACAGTGTTCAACCATAATGGTTCCTTTGCGTACTTCATACCTGACATAATGATAATGGACAACAATGTGCTTTGACTTATTATGTTGAACATAGTCTTTTGCAAGACTAATAGCACTTTGGTTGTCACACCGCAAGGGTGTGCTAGAAAGAGGAGAGTGACCAATATCAACCAGCATTTGTCGAAGCCAAATCAACTCACGAGCTGCAAGTGATGCCGTAACATATTCTGACTCAGTCATAGAAACTGCAACACAACGTTGTTTCTTGCTAGTCCAAGAAACAAGACAACCATCTATAAAGAAGCAATTTCCACTAGTAGATCGCATAGATAAATGTGAGCTTGCCCAGTCTGCATCTGTGTAACCCAAAAGAGAAAGAGATTGCATAGAATCCGATGTGAGTTGTCTTCGATAGACTAAACCAAAATCTGTAGTGCCTTTCAAGTATTTCAACACACGCTTTGCAGCAGACCAATGCTTAAGAGAAGGACATGCAAGATGTTGTCCAAGATAATTAGCAGCAAACAGAATATCAGGACGAGTGTTCATGCCAACAAACTGAAGACATCCAATCAAGTTAGCATAAGGTTGATTTGTGACAAGTTGACCGCCATTGTCAGAAGTGTTCTTCATAGAGCTTGCAAGACAAGGTGTGTTGGCTGAATGTGCAGATTCCATACCAAATTTTTGAATAGTATCTGCAATAAACTTTGACTGTTGAAGGAATAAAATACCTTTTGTACGGTTCCGTTGGATTTGAATGCCAAGACACGAGTGAATATCTCCAAGATCCACCATATCAAATGTAGAAGACAATAACTTTTTCACTTGCTGAAGAAATCCCAAATCATTGGAAACAAGGATGGTATCATCCACATAAAGAGCAAGAATCACAAAACTGCTACCTTGGCGTTTTATGTATAAGTTGGGGTTTGACGAGCAAGAGATGAATCCTTTAGAGGTGAAAAAAAGATCAAATTTTGTATACCAGGCTCGCGAAGCTTGTTTGAGACCATATAGTGCCTTATGGAGTTGACCAACAAGGTCTTCTTTACTTGGAATAACAAACCCTTCTGGTTGTTCCATATAAATTTCCTCTTCCAAGTCACCATTAAGAAAAGCAGTTCGCACATCCATTTGATGAGCTTCTAAATCAAATTGAACATCAAATGCCAATAAAACTCGAACACTTGTAATGCGAACAACTGGTGAAAAAGTCTCTTGATAATCAACACCAGCTACTTGGGAATAACCTTTTGCAACTAAACGCGCCTTGAACTTGTCAAAAGATCCATCTACTTTTACTTTTGTCTTATACACCCACTTACATTTAATAGCTGTACGACCAGGAGGTAATTCAGTTAGTATCCATGTACCTTTAGAGATAATAGAATCGTACTCTGCTTCCATAGCCTCTTGCCATTGATCCTTTTGTGGTGAAGAGATAGCTTCATCATAAGTAATGGGATCTTCGGAAGTAGAAAAAGCATTATCAGCAATATCGTCATCATAAACATGACATGAGCCATGTTCAAAATCAATAGGCAGATCAACAAAAATATCAATATCATCATTGGCGACATTCGGAATGGATGGTTGTGAAGAGGAAAGTTGCTCTATAGGAAGAGTTTCATCTTCTGAAAGAAATGGAAAAGCTTGAAGCAATGATTTAGTATCATCAGAATCATCCATGGACCATGAGCCTCCCATAAGCTGTTCATTAAAAGTAGCATCACGATTCACAATTACTTTCTTGGAGGAAGGGTCATAGAATTTGTAGCCTTTGGAAGTGTCAGAATATCCAATAAAAATAACTTTAAGACCAGGAGCATCAAGCTTTGTTCGTGTTTCTTTGGGAACATGAATATAATCAATACATCCAAAGGTTCGAAAATGAGATACAGAAGGAATGTCACCTGTCCATGCTGTGATGGGTATCTTACCAGAGAGTGCAGTAGTAGGAAGATGATTCTGAATAAATACTGCTGTCAAAGTAGCTTCAGCCCAAAAAACACGAGATAAGCCAGAATGAATCAGCATACATCTTACAGCATTGAGAATAGTGAGATTCTTTCGTTCAGCAACACCGTTCTGTTGAGGCGAATATGGAATAGTGTGTTCATGATGAATTCCACTGTCAGCACAGTAACTCACAAACTCTCGAGAAACATATTCGCCTCCATTGTCACTACGAAGTTTTGAGATACAAATATATAGGTGAGACCAAGTTGAGTAGAGTGAGCCATATATAGCTCCAACAGTTTCATCATTAGATAAAGTATGGACGATAGGATGGCGTGTCCTTGTGCGCATTGCAATCATCAGATCTTCCAAAAACAAAAAATATGCGACCAACACATACGCAATCACGGTCTCTTTCCGATAGAGCAACTACAATACCTGCGCTATCAATATCATAGTCTAGAGATTGAAGGTCAAAATCCACAAGTAGATATTCCTCCAACTTCATCCCAGAGAAGAAGATTTTCAAACGAGTAGCCATCGACTGAGTCCTCCCAACTAATACCTGATGCAGCATTTCAAGAAAAAGAGATGGAGTAGATGTTGGACACGTTCTTTGACATGGATTGCAACATAGAAGGCGACAATATTGAACGCGGTACTGTGGAACAACCTCAGCCATCCCATTCATATCGATGGCATGATAGCAATGTAAAGAGTGCGAGAGGATGCAAAGTCTTGCATGCATGCCTCTCTACACTCGTGTAAAAATATCAGTTCATCGTACCGCGTTGACAATGCTTAATTTGTAGTTTGTTTACAGTTGGTCCGACGCGTCAGTCAAAGAGATTTTCACGTAAATAAATTGTATCCTAAGCATGATAAAGTGAAAATTACAGTTCATATAAAGTGATCAAAGGGCTGACTAGTTCATGTAACGACAGGTTGCTCAATCAGCAAATCTTTCCGGAAGGGAATCACATGCCCCCTACCCGTCCAGCCGCTAAAAAGCTTCTAACTAAATTGGGCTTGGATTATCACAAAATACATGCATGTCCTAATGATTGTATACTTTTTTGCAATGAGTATGCAAACTTGGAATAGTGTCCCAATTGTGGATCAAACAGGTACATGGAGGACACATAAGGAACATGTATCCCTGCAAAGGTCCTTCGACACTTTCCTATCATTCCAAGAATAAAGAGCATGTTCAAGTGCAAGTCCATAGCCGCTTTGATGACATGGCACTCAAATACTAGATCTACAGATGATGTGATGTGGGTACCTGCTGACTCTTGTGCATGGAAGCACATGGAGGAAAGTTGGCCTACATTTAAGAACAAGCCTCGATGCATCCGCCTTGGTCTGGCAGTGGCCGGAGTAAACCTATTGAGATTACGGAGTTCATCATGGAGCGCGTGGCCTATTTGTCTGGTTAATTATAATCTTCCATCATGGCTCGCTATTAAGAAGGGCCATCTGTTGTTGTCAGTGATCAACCCAGGAAAGTACAAAGCAAAGAACATGGACGTCTATCTGGCACCACTTATAGAAGAGCTCCAAATCTTGTGGATAGGAATCAATGTGCTTGATATGTCCCAACCAATCGGACGACGAAATGTACATGTGCAAGGCATTCTCATGTGGACCATGCACGATTAGCCACTCTTCGATGAGTGCTCAGGTAAGTGCCTTCAAAACCCTCACACACATGTGATTCCTGGCTATGCCAACGCTTTTATATTTTAATTTTGTGATGTTTCAGGCTTGAGTTACTCGGGAAATCATGCATGTCCAAAATGTGGTTTTTGACTTCACTTTCACTGCTCTGAGCATTTGAGCAAGATAGTTTACGAGGAGCATGGGAGATTTTTGCCTGAACGACATGAGCTACGTGGACCAAACATATGCAAACATGACATGCATCCACTGAAAGCGAGCAATTGAAAAAACATGTGGATGGAGATGAGAGATTGGGTGCCACCTGAAATGAAAATACTTTCTATTTTCCATGAACTCCCGTACTGGAGTGACCTGCTGATTAATCATTTGCTCGACCCAATGCACATCTTCAAGAATGTGGGGGATATCATATGGAAAACCATCACTGGAAAAAGGGTGAGTAAGGCCCAAAGAGATGACCTGCAGGTTGTGGGTCAAGTGCCAGAGATGTGCCTCGAGTTAAACCCAATGGAAAGTTTTCTATACCAAAAGGTCCATGTGTTTTGAGTCGTGCAGAAGAGCAACAAGTGAAGAAGACTATATCCTTATTCAAGACTCCCACATGATACATATGATGTTTGAAAACGGCGTTTACGAGAGATGACAATCTTAGTGGTCTTAAGTCCCATGATTGGCACAATTATTTGTAGTTCATCTTACCAATTGCCATAAAGGGTTGTTTGACAGATGACATTAGAAGAACAATCTACAAAATCAGCGAGTTGGTACGTTGGATCAGTTCAAAAGAGATAAGAGAAGACAACATCGATGCAACACGCTTAAATGCTATTGAAGCAGAGTGCATGGTGAAGAAGTACTTTCCAACAAACATTCTTACCATCCAAATGCATGTACTTGTGCATGTGGTCAATGAAGTTGCAGGTGTTGGGGTGGTCCATAGTAGGTGGATGTTCTTCTTGGAGAGATTTATGAAGACTTATTGGCATGTATATTTCACAACTTTATTTTCGAGCTCCACATGATCACATTGCTTTAATAACTTTTAGCGTGTTTCAATTTTGTGGCTGCAGTATCACAAATATGGAGCTTTGTGGTCGCATGGAAAACACTTCAGAGTGCAACGGATCGATGAACAAAGGGTCACTTTCGATAGTGGTGTTAGGGCAACCTTCATCCAAGAAAGTAGGAGTTGTGCCAGGGATGAGAATACAGAGACTAGCCAGCTTGAATACTTTGGCTACATCCAAGACATCTTGAAGATTAGCTTTAGAAAGTTTGATATGTTTATCTTTGATGTCAAGTGGTTCAAAGTTATTACCATCGGCCCTAATGAAATTGTGCGTAAATACAAGAGTGGATTGATTCAAGTGAACTCTAGACGGGTGTGGACAAATGCATGGGATACATTCGTAATTTGGTAGCATTGTGAACAATTTGTGTTTATACAAGATCCACTATGGACAGAAAATGATGAGAATGATCTATCTAAACCCTACTGACTCTATGTCGTTCAAGTTTCTCCACGTAGCAAGCAAGTGTGTGAAGGATTAGACATTGAGGTCAAAGAGGCGATTCATGAACAAAGTGCAGGGCGGACGGAAACGTTAAGTTTAGATTTTGAGGTGGATGTTAGTAGTGAGAAATTGTCTGAACCTAGAGATGAGGTGTCAAATATTGAAGCTGATGCGGAGAGCGACGAAGAAGTAGAGCTCAATGACAAAGATGTAGAAGTATAGATTGAGATTGACATATTTGGTGCATCAAGTCTCATAGAGGATGAGAGATTAACTGATGATTTTTGCTAGGAACTCTTTTGTAAAACTCTTTTTAATAGTCTACAATACACTTTAGATTCATTCATTTGTGTAGCAGATTCATTGACTTGTTATTTATATTGATTAAGAATTTCTTCTATAAACTAACATATTTTGTGGGTGTTGTTTGTGTATGATTAGCCATGGATGATGACAATGAGCCATACTCTCCTAGTTTTAGTTTTCCTTTCACTCCGGCCAGCATGTCACCTGAGATGATGGGCTCGCTTTTGTCTCAGTTCACACTAGAGCAGATCGTGATGGTGCAACACCTTTGGGAAGCAAGTCCCTCTAGATCTACTACGGCCGACCCTACACGCGGGACTAGGACCGAGCGGCCCCAAACCTCAGTCTAGAGTGCCCCTATGCCTAGGACATGTGTGCCCCCTACACCGATGGGTGGTTCATCCTCGAGACGAGGTAGACGTCATTTTGGAGGTGGTTGTTGTTGTGGTAGTGGTTCTACTGATGCATCCACACCACCGATAGAGTATTCACCACTCTCTTTAGTAGATAGTTCACCGATTGGCACACCACGACACCTTGGGGATCACATGAGCATGATACTAGCAAGGTGTACAAGAGTAGGGATGGGGCTGTTGTGGCGGATAGGGTCAGAAAGGCCATGCGATAGAGGATTCCACAGCTCTGTATGATTATGTGTGGTCACTCTCTGATGGAGGTTTGGGATAATCTCGATGTTGAAAAAACGAATTACATCATGGAGGCCATTCACAGAGAGTACATGCTGGCAGAGGGGTACGATACAGTCTCGAACCCTTGGATTTTGAGCGTGGAAAAGTCCACAAAGTCACAAAGTCCACAAAGTCACACCGTCGGTCAAAGGCGAGAGACAGGTAGAATGATGGCAGTCCCAAGCCGGCATGGTTGGATGCAAAGGAGTGGGCGGGGATTGCACAAGGGATATAAGACAATACTCTAAGATTTCAGCAGTAGAGAGATGCAGCTAGAGCACATTTGGAGTCTACTCATCCTCGAGACGAGGTAGACGTCGTTCTGGAGGTGGTGGTTGTTGTGGTAGCAGTTCTATTGATGCATCCACACCACCAATAGAGTGTCCACCACTCTCTTTAGTAGATAGTTCACCAATTGGCACACCATGTACACCTTGGGGATCACATGAGCATGATCGTAGCAAGGTGTACAAGAGTAGGGATGGGGCTGTTGTGGCGGATAGGGTCAAAAAGGCCATGCGATAGAGGATTCCACAGCTCTGTATGCTTATGTTTGGTCACTCTCTGATGGAGGTTTGGGATAATCTCGATGTTGAAAAAAAGAATAACATCGTCAAGGCCATTCACAGAGAGTACATGCTGGCAGAGGGGTACAATCCAGTCTTGAACCCCTGGATTTTGAGCATGGCAAAGTCCACAATGTCACGCCGTTGGTCAAAGGTGAGAGACAGGTACAATGACGGCAGTCCCAAGCCGGCATGGTTGGATGCAGAGGAGTGGGCGGAGATTGCACAAGAGATACAAGACAATCCTCTAAGATTTCAGCAGCAGAGAGATGCAGCGAGAGCACATTTGGAGTCTGTTGGAGCGTCACATTTTGGGAGTGGAGGCTACGATACGCTTCAACATGAGTTTGTAAGTATTATATGTATGCTTTAAAGTATTGAAAATATATATGTTATTTGAAGATTTATCCAATGATTAAACCATAATTTTGCAGGAAGTTGTCGTGAAGCATCCTCCTACACGCCGAGAGGAGAAGTATGGGTACAAGCATGGACTTGTGTCCCTTTTGACCCAGTTGTAGGAGGAGGGAGAGGACTTTGACTGGGAGGCATTACCATGAGGGTCTTCTCACTTAGTGATTGTTTGCATATGTATAGTTTAGTAGAGCTTATAGTTATGGTTTATGGTTATGTTTATGGTATGGCACAGATGTTATGGTTAAGATTTGGCAGTAACATTAAAGTTATGGTTTTGCTATGATGGTATGGCAATCATGTGATGGTTATGGTTATGGTTTTGGTTGTGCAATGATGGTATGTCTGTTATTGTTATGGTATGACAGGCAAGTTATGGTAATGCTTATGGTATGGAAAACAAGTTTTGTTTATGGTTTTGCAGTTTTCAACTCATGTTTTAATTATGGTTATAGAACCTTTATGCCGTTATGCCATGATCAAGCTTTTGATTTTGTGGTTATGTTTTTCTTACAATTTTTCTAATTGCCATACACTCGCTCTTTAGCCTCAGCTTGTAGGTGGAGTGCGGTTGCTTGTGCACTCTTCCTTTGGGCAGAGAGGGAAATTTTCTTTTGCTGCAATACATGCAGCATTAGTTCCCAGCCCTCTTTGTCCAAAAAAAATTGTAGGTTTGGTCGTCGGTACAGAGTACGGTATAAGCGTCGGTATAGACCTCGGTAGCGCTGGAGAGGGGGAATGGAAAACACACCCAACACACAAACAATTGCCCCTATATAGCTCAGGGTATTCACAGCACCCCTGTCCTCTCGAAAACACCTTAAAAAAAGACCATTCACACCATATGCAAACTTCCTTTGACAGCTTCAACAAGTCCACACCCTTGGACTTTTCTTCATGCTCAAAAGGACCACTCCGCTTAGCGGGAAACTCTTTCAACATAGGCACTCCTGTCACTATTTCTTCCATATTCTTCTTCGTACCTGTCTCTGTCGGTACCATCATAGCAGCAGGATTTTGCTCTTCCAAAGAAACTGCCAACTGGAGAGGGATAGACCCTCGTATCACCTGCATTCTGGTCAAAGCTTTCCTAGCCATCACCTATGCCTCTTCATCCATCTCACCCATTGGGTCATCAAACCCCCAATCAACCTCATCTTCAGTGCATTCCTTGCCAAAAGAACCTGTATCCAAGGCACTACCCGTGAAACCCATAGGCGATTGCAGCTGCTCTTCCCTTCGACAAGTATCCAATGCCTCTCCCTTGCCATCTTCTTCAACATGTTCTTCTTCCTTAGCCACAAAAACTCTCTCTTTCTTGGGAAACCCTTGTATCTGTTGTACAATCAAAGCACCTTTGATAACTATCTTGATGAGCATCATCATTAGCATGGTTCCACACAACACCCTCACCTCAATGTCTCCATTCCCAAGCTTTGATGCTATCACCTGCTCATCCTTTATAGTGGCAACCACCACATCTTCATGCATATACCAAGGGAAATTTACCTTTACTAGCACCGGCTCTTCGGACTCTGTCTTGAACCTTGTATCTCTATCCAACTCGCTTGTTTCCCAGAAGCTTGAGCTTGTAGCCTCATCACCTTCACCGTAGGCTGATTCGACATCAGCATCATCATCCTCTAGCTGCTCCACAAAAGCTAGACCATCGCCGTGCCCACTTTCGTCATCCAATCCCAAGCTCTGGGCACCAACCATTTGGCCACGATCCGTTACCCTTTCATACAAGCACTCCACGAGAACATGCTCCACCTCTTGAAGCTGCAAGCTCCTCCACAATCGGCATAGACGCTTCATCAACAGGTAATTCCCAAGGAATATAGTCAATCATAGGCTTTCCCTTACAGGCTCCACACTTCGCATCACTGGGACCATCCTCGACGGGCCCATAGAACAAACTGCTGCTTCAACATGCACACAATCTGCAGGCTATAACAAGCTTAACTCCAGCTTTCTTTTCATTTTCCTGCTCTTCACCCTTGCAACTCTGACTACCTCGGCATAAGTCTTTGGCTCTTCATCATCCACCTTATCTCGAACTTGAGGACACAGGCAAGCTAGGAATTTCTCTAGCTTGAAACCATCCGCATTGACCACTTGGGTGGCAGCAACCAGATCACTCCAACAAGCTTCGAACTCATCAAGAAAAGCATCAAAATTTCCACTTACTTCTTGTTGTAGCTCTTTAATCTTTGCATCCGCTTCAGCAGCCGACACGACTTTTCGAAACCTGTGTAGAAACCGCTCTCGAAAACCAACCCAATACTGCTTATCCGTAGCTTCCAGACCATCAAACCAGACTTTTGATTTACCTCGCAGCACCAACGAAACTGTCTCCAGCTTTTCTTCATTACTCCACATTTGCAATGAGAGCATAAATAACTCAAAATCTGCCATCCACTCATCCGCATCTTCTTCACCACCACTAAAAACCGGGCCAACACTCTGCCACATTTTTGCTTATAAACTTATCACTAGGGAGCAATCAGTGTGCTCCTCAGTGGGGGCACCAGAAGATGGAGAGGCGGAATGGAAAACACACCCGACACACAAACAATTGCCCCTATATAGCTCAGGGTATTCACAGCTAGAGAGCGATCACGCCGATCTTGCCCGCTTCCAGCTCTTCCACATCTCGACACCTCTCTCTCTTTCTCTCTCACACACACAAGGGCCCCGGGGGGCGCACACGCTCACACAAACCGGCACCACACAACCTGGAGACGAGCAAAGAAGAAAGGGGGAAGGGGGGAAAAGACGACGCCAAAATCGACAATGAAAGCTTCTCCTTCAAACAGAAAACACATGTACAAGACCCATGTAGCCTGCTCTTGGCTGCACCATAGCCATCATTGTTTCACATAGAGGGGCACACACCTCCCTCCAAACTCGCATTCGTTGGCACACCCTCGAGCGGAACATCTACTTATGGCTTCACTTCGACAGAAGCCCCCCTTCTTGGCCGCCCTCACTCGCCTCTTCCTTTGCAAAGTCTTCGCTCTTTCAAGCCACGTCATGGCGATCCACAATCGTGTATGGCTTCGACCCCTCGAGCGCAAGAAGCGTATCTCTTTTTCTCTCCTTCTCCTCCCCCATCCACGAAAAAAACCCCTCACCCTCTTCCCATTCACCTCCTTTCTTCTCCAGCCCAAGCCGAAGAAAAAAAAAACTCCCTTCCTTTGGAAACCACTGCTTTTCTTTTCTTTCACCTCTCCTTTTTTCTTTCCCCAAGGCAAAGAAGAAAACACTTTTATTTAGCCATGGCGCCTGGCGCCACTGCCCTCTTGCAAGCTTTCTTTTGTTTTATTTTTTTCCTCAAAGTTCTCCTCTTAGCCTTGAGGGTCACCTTTTGCATTTTGAACTTACAATCAAAGACCTCAATCACCAAGCCTCCATTTCGCATGCCATCGGTGCTCAAAAACCGCACACATTCATCAGGTTTTTGTTCGACCGTCCCATACCGAATTTCATCTCGTCGAAGCCATATTCCAAGAAACCCCACCACCTTTCAGCCACCTCGCATCGAATGGCAACCCATAACACTGGAAAGAACCCGACCCGCCTTTTTCCTCGATCGTCCGCGAGGTTGGCTTGGACGTATCTCGACATCCACAACTCTGATCAGCGAGCCATAAACTCCGGTTGACTTTCCATATCGCATGCAACTTTCCAAAACTCTAGCGAGCTCAAAAGATCTCCTGTCGGCACGCTTACCAACGTGGCCTGGTGAGCACGTATCCGCTCCCTGGCAAATATTGCGTAGGCCATAACTTGCTCGTCTGAGCTCCGAACGGCAAACCAAAAAAACCGGCATGCTCCACAGCTTGAGCTTTACACGCGTATCCAATGATCCTAGTTCTGGTTGCCTGTCCGTATCTGCCCTGTTCGTCGAGATCTGCAAAGCCTTCTAACTTCGGACTGGCATATCTTTCACACCGTGGCCCCGTTTGACGAGCCGTCTGGACGGGTTTCTAGAGCATCTTGAGCACTTCATTCTAGGGCCTATCCCCACACTTTCAACACCTTGACCTGCCATCTCAATTATCCCAATTTGGAAGCCCCCCTAGCCTAAAAAACCACTTTAAGCATACATTTCCGCTACCACTCTCGTGCCTAGGGTCTTCATACTTGCTTTAGCCCTTTGCCATGCGCATGCCAGCATACACATCATTGCATTGTACACTTCCTAGCACATACCAACTTTGGTTGCACCAGCGCGTTGGAATATGCTATAGTATTACCGGGGGTTATCTCATTGTGTATTCCGGCGCTCATTTCATGATTTATTTCTACGTATAATATATTGATACTTATACCAACGTTAGGATACCGGCGTCTCTTTCTAGGACTATTTCAACACTTTTTAGTTTTAAAACTAACTTTATTTCGTCGCTATTTGCGTCACTTTCTGCATGCCGTGTTGTAGTGGTTGATCTATTGCAATTATTGTGAATTTTATTATGATGGATCGCGATGTGGGCGGGATGAAAACACACACAGCGCCTCTATAACGACCCGACACACACTCTTGGGAAGATACACACACACACTATGGGGCACCACTCGGCTTAGACAACACACCTGGCCGAGACAGGGAACACACCTCTGGAGTGAGAGGAGAGAGACTATCCACCACACAGACACACACACACACACACACACACACCCAAAAAACTCAGCTCAAAAGAGGAGAATTTCTGATGTTTAGATACAATTGAGCTTGGGCCAACACCAATGGGGCAAATAGCTCACACACTATGGGTGAAAGAAGCCAGATACAATCACAAACTGGAGCAGAAACTTCGCTCATAGGAGGAACTTACACAGAAAAACAGCAGGAAAAGAGTGAGGAATTTGGCAAAATGGACAGCGCCATCGCGTCCGGAACGGCCCAAAACCCCAGTCTACAATGTCAAAGTGCTCAAATCCGACCTCGGATGAGCAGTTTACGGCCAAAACAGGCTCCAAAATGGGCAAAAAACACACCTGCGGCTGTTCCTCCTCTCTTCTCCACGTTTTTTCTGGTCTTCTCTCAGTTTTTTCAGTTCCCACACTTAGATTTTTTAGTTGGGCACCCTTGGCCTTTTAGATGACCTCAAACGGACCCCGAACAGGCCAAAAACTGACCTCGCAGTGCATAGTTGTCACCTTTTTGCGTCATCCGCACACCTGGCACTCAGCTTTTTTCCAATAATGCATCTCGCCACCACGTGAAGTGGCCCCAAAAAAAGGTCCTCATGATGACCTTCCTGCATAATTCTCACAAGCAAACACCCACGTTGTGTCCGTCCTCATCTGTGTGCAAGTATTGACCCCGTTCGCCCTCCTGACGCCACTAGATGCCATCTGACGCACCTGCTGACCTCACGTCGTCGGCCCGCGGATAGCTTCCTCGAGAAGTTTTACGCGCTACCAACTCCTCCTTATTGTAGAAAAACACAATGGTACTAGTAACGATGAAAATCGATGCACTATGTACATGGTGTCCTACCTGTACACATGTGGGCCCCACGTAACCACCTGGCTCTGGAAAATGGGAAATCCTTTATTTGATGCACCATGCATGGGTATGTACATATGCGCAATCCCTTGCTCCAAAAAACTCCTGACATAATTTGCCCACCCCCTAGCCTGCTAGATCATTTATGATCAGCAGCAGCAAAGAGAGATATGAGACTCGCCGCATCACAGGTCTCCTCATCCCTCACAGACATCACTCGCTCTTCAGACAGTTCATCTTGCTCCACCATCATCAATCTAGCATGATACAATTTAAGACGCAATCCATTTACCCTTGACTTATGTAGAACACCATCCAGGTTAGCCAGCTGATATGTGCCATTTGGAAAACACTCTACTACCTTGAAAGGGCCTTCCCACTTAATTTGAAACTTCTTTTGGAAGGTGCTGTCCAGCTTACTGTTGTAGCGCAAAACCAAGTCATGTTTCTTAATACCCTTACTTTTGACCTTTTCATTTATCTTTGCCAAAGCCTTATCCTGCATCTGCCCATAATGTTCCAATGCGCTCATCCTATCCAACTGGACCTCTTGTAGCTGCAAGAGCCTTTCTTTGAATGCATCACTAGGCGGCCCAAGCAACTTCTCTAACATCTTGACCGCAGGCAACTCTACCTCCACAGGCAATAGTGCTTCCTTTCCATACACCAAATGAAATGGAGTAAACCCTGTACCTGTCTTCACCGAAGTACGGTAAGCCCATAATGCACTAGGCAATTCCAAATCCCAATTCTTTCCTTGGTGCTCTGTCACTTTCGAAAGAATCTGTACCAACTCACCATTGAATCTTTCATTCAAGCCATTACACTGCGGGTAATAAGGAGTGGTATGCTGGTGCCTAATCTTCATCTTTGTGCATAAGAAGTCTAGCAGTTTAGCTCTAAATCCTGGCCCCTTATCTGAAAGTAGCTCTAATGGCACCCCAAACTTGCAACATATTTCATCATACACAAATTTTGCCACATCCTTTGCAGTGATCTGTTTTACTGTTGTAGCCTCTGCCCATCTAGAAAGATAGTCCACTGCCGTCAAAATATAGCTTTTGCCCCTGCTTGTGATAGGTAACGGGCCTATTGCATCAATCCCCCACTTTTCAAACACATCAAACGCCATAATGGTTTTTCGTAGCTCTGGCTTCAACACTCTCTTCCCAAATGCTTGACACCTATTGCAAGACCTACACCAATGGTGAACATCCTTGTGCAAACTAGGCCATACATACCCCTCTTGCAAAATCTTATGCAAGGTGATCTTTAGAGCAAAATGGCCACCACATGCGCCTTCGTGATTCTCTTCCAACACTCTGTAAAGCTCCTCCCGCCAAGGTACACGTCTCAACACGAGATCAGCCCCTTTCATGTATAAGACATCACCAATCAATTTGTACCTGTATGCTCTACGCACAAAGCCATACTTCTTAGACTTCTGAATCTCCTTTGGAATGATTCCTGTTAGCAAAAACTCCTCTTCTTGAGCCAAACTTTCCCGGCCATGATAAAGAGGTAAAGTGGTCCTCAACACAAATAGCTCCCCAATCATGCCTTGAGCTGCTTCATGTGCCTCTCCATTTAGAGCACGTTCAATGTGTCTGATACTCCATGCTTCAAACTTTTTTAACAGGCCTTTAATTCTGAAGCACATTTCCTTCAATGAGGTGTTCTTGCTCTTCCACACACCCAACACTTGCTTCACCACTAACAAGGCATCACCTTTTATGCTCAACCTTCGAACCCCATGCTTCAAACAAATGTGTAATCTGGCTTCCAATGTAGCATATTCAGCCTCATTGTTACTATGAGCATCCAATTTGAACCCTCTCTTGCATACTAGCTTCCCCTCTGGATCATAAAGTGCTATACCCCCTGAAGCTGCATCATGGCTCTTTCTGTATGAACCATCAAAGAACAACACATGTGCATTGCTGATCTGTGGCACTTCTTCAACTACCTTTCTCACCACCTCTTCTTTAACAATAAGGGGATTCTCCTTGTAGGTCAACAAATCAGCTAGGGTAGCCCTTGTACTATCTTCCACTAGAAAAGAGAACTCAAACTCTTGCAGCTCAATTACCCATTTCTTCACCACATTTGACATGTTAATACCATTAATTAACTGTGGCAAAAAGGCATAACTCGTCAAGAAAACAAAAGGCCGTGGTAGCAAGTAATGACGAAATCGTCGACAAGCAAATATTACACTAGCCATCACTAGCTCTACTTCCGATAACTTTCTCTCCGCTACCAACTTCACTCGGCTTGCACAATACACTGGCCTCATATAATGGCTGCCCTTCCCCTTTTGCAATAGCATGGCTCCAATGGCATCATCCCCTACTGATGGATTTACATAAAAAACTTTCTCCCAATCAGGAGCCTGCATGGCTGACAACCCCCCTAACACCTCTTTCACCTCTTGAAACACTTCTTCACACTTGTCATCCCATTGCAATGGATCATGCTTTGCCACTTGTTGTAATGGATAAAGAAGCTGCGAAGACAATGGAATAAACCGTGCCATGTACTTCACTTTGTGTATAAAGGTTGCCAATTGCTTCGTACTCATAGGTGATGGAAGAAGAATAATAGACTTCACCTTATCTGGATCAGCCTCAATGCCATTTTCTGACACCATATGGCCCAATAACTTCACCCTTGGCTGTGCTAGATGACATTTCTTTGGATTTAGTTGTCCTCCACATTCATCATATCGAGCCAATACCATCTGCAACTTCTCATGATGCTCAGCCCTACTGCTATAGACACAGAAGTCGTCCATAAAAGCCTTAACACAACTACCAATGAATGGTTCCAGCACCCAATTTGCTCTTTCTTGATAGAAAGATGGTCCATTTGACAACCCAAACGGCAACACTGTGTAGCAATAGCAGCCCCATGGCGTAATAAAAGTTGTCTTTGTGCGGTCTTTAAGAGCAATCTTCAATTGAAAATAGCCTGAAAAACCATCACACACACTGTACCTCTCATAACCTGCCACTGAATCCAAGATCTGATCGATGAATGGAAGAGGATATGGGTTCTTCTTAGTGGCTGCGTTTAAGGGTTTAAAATCTACACAAATTCTCCACTTCCCATCCTTCTTTGGACTGACTACAACTGGACTCACCCATTCTGTGGTCTCCACTGGAACTATGAACCCTGCCTTCAATAACTTGTCCACCTCTACCCGCAAGGCTTCCATTTGCTCTTGACCCATCCTTCTTAGCCTTTGCCGCACTGGCTTAGCACCTTCATTCAGCTCTATATGCATCTCTTCACCCTTGAACCCTCTGATCTCTTCATATGAAGTAATGAACAAATCAGGAAAACTAGCCAGCATATGCAAATATATATCCTTCTCCATAGCTGAGAGGTCTCCACTAATCATTTGCATCATTAATTCCTGCTTTTTTGACAACTCAACCTTGGTTTGCATCAGCCCTTCAATCACTTCATAAGGTCCTTCACTTTCATCTTCAACTTCATTCGCAAATGCGACTAAACCACACTCCTGGATTTCTTTATCCATCAAAAGAAATGCAACATCAGCATCCTCATCACTGCTGGTAGTGCTATCACTGTCCTCATCTGTCACCGTGGAAGAGTCTTCATCACTAGGCTCATCCTCATCTTCATAAAGCTCCTCTAATCGTTTCCTTGTGTCCATATTATAAAGCTTCTTGGTACCTGTCTTTCCATAGAGGCTAATCGTACCATGTCGCCAATCTTGAATAGCTCCCACTGCACGTAACCATGGTCTGCCCAGTATAATAGGATATGCTCCCAACCCTGCTGGCATCACATGAAAATCAACCACTGCCTTTGCATCATATGCCTCCACTTCTAAGCTCTTTACAACACCCAAGCATTTTACTTTTTGATGGGTTGCCAATCTGATCCGAAAACCTGACACCCCAGCCACTGTGAGACCCATCTTCTCAACGCATGAGTGTGTTATGACGCATATTTGGGCTCCGCCATCCACATAACCTTGTCCCAAATTTTTCCTTTTATGCCACACATCTACTATTGGACAAATGTCTGGTAGCTCGTCCATTGCCAACACCTTCACTGAACCTCTCTCTGGCTCTTTCTCTATTGGGTTAACCATCCTCTTCCACTGTCGCTTTAGTTTAGGAACCATTTCTATGAGCTGCCCAAAAGTAACATCTGCCTTCCTGCTCGTCAGATCCTCCTTCAAGTCATAGCTTAATTGCCCATCCCCTAGTGGAAAATCTGAAACATGAAACTTTCGACGAGCTCTCCTTTTCCTCTTGGCCTTGACATCCTCGCCTTCATGGCTCTTTCCTTTCTTCTTACTAGGACCTGGGGCACTTCTCCCTTCCTTTTCCTCTGTGGTCCTCTTCCCAATAGGCATCACTAATGTATCCTCTAGCTTTGATGCCTTCTCCAAGGTGACTACACTTAGCACTTTTGTCTTCCCTTTTTCCTCCTGGGTCAGTCCACTGGTTCCTTCGTCTCCCTTAATTTCGATGCCATAATCATTTGACCTAGTTAGCACTTGTCTTGGCAATGGATACATGTCTCCCCCCATCCTTGGTGGCTTATCACATTGCGGGCTGATGTGACCCAACTCTCCACAATTATAACATGTGGGCGTCTGCCTCCAAAACCTACTATTACTTTGTCCAGCACCATTCCTAGGTCTTTCTTCACCTCCTGGCTGATTTGCAAACCGCCCTCGACCTCGATTATTTCCCACTTGACCTAGCATGTTTAGGCTGAGATTCTTCATCAGATCAACCACTTGCCTCATGTCTTGCCTTAGGCCATCATCTTGCACTGCTGTAGTGACCACTGCTGGCATAACCTGAGTAGTAACAGGAACCACTGGTTCATGATGAACCCCTGACATGCGCCCTTGTAAAGACTCTATAGGCTGAAATTCAGACCTCATTGGCAAAGACTCCACCCCTAACTGGCTCATTTTCCTCAGCTTCCACTCTTTGTTCCTTGCTACCTCTAGTGCATCTTCATATGTCCTAGGCTTCTTTAGCTCCACTCTCCAACGTATATTCTCCCAAAGACCAGCCAAGAACCTGTCCTTCTTCATCATGTCAGGCGGGGGTACCTGTGGTGCTAAAGCCTTGCACATTCGCTCCCATGCCAATGAAAACTTACGTATGTACGCATCTACTGGCTCACCTTCCTTTTGCACCAAAGCCTGTACTTCTTGCCACACTTTGTCAGGGTCTTCTATCTTCACAAACTCCACTTCCAATCCATGCCTTAGATTGTCCCAACTCAATCTTATAGGTGGATCATCCATACGCAACTCCTCTTCAAATGCTTTGGACCAAGCTCGTGCATCACTCTTCAAACAAATTTGGAGAAGGCGTAACATTTGCGTAGGGTCATGAATCTGGTTGCTAATGCAGGCAACCTCCATCTTTTCCAAAAATTCTTCCACATCTTCATCACTTCTTCCATGAAACTCGGGATAAGAGAAAGCCATGGCTACCCAAATTATGATGCTTTGAGAACCCCTTCGAACACACGTGCAAGAACCCAAAACTTTTCACTTCCCAATCCCCAGAAACTTCAATGGAGCTCAACTTTAGATAAGGACAAACACATGCACATCAAATGAGTTTTCATAGTTGATCATCGGAATGACAACAGGCAAAGGACATTCCAGGATCTCTCTCAATCTTCTTGGCCCAAACATAAAGACTATGCGCTGCTGGAAAAAGATCTTCCTGGACACATGAACATTAATCTGAATTCTTTGCGTTAAATGAAAAGGAGTGAACTGAGGGCCATTTTGATCATCCATTAAAGCCAACCATGAAGCTCCCAAGAAGGCACACCTGACTCAACCTCTGATTTTGCCAAAATTTCAGCAGCATAACAGCATAAATGGCTCAAAATACCAAAAAACCAGCCATCATAACTTGGGAAAATTTCGACAGAGTTTCCCCAGAAGTAGAGCAGTAGGAACCCAAAATATAGACTGTCTATGTATGCATAAACTGTCAACAATAGAACCCGAGCATCAAGTAGGACTCACTAGTACATAGCCTATGGCGAGGTCACGAAAAGGGTGCTCCAGCTACCTGTATCACCGAAAGGATCTCCACATTTGAGAATCCACCAGCTCAATAAAAACCTCACGCTATCGACCCTCACACGAAAGCTAATGCAAATCGCGTATAGTCAAGTCTCAGAAATGACTATCTTCCAGACCAAGTCTCAGAAATGGCTGGGACTGCCAAATAAAACCATATATGGCTCCACAAAGGCGTACAATGGCAGTTTCCACAAGTAACGTACAATCCAACAGACAATGCGCTCAAATAGGCGCCAAGTGATGCATTCCCACAACAACTACAAGTGACATCACTGTACTCCAGCTACCTGTACCTGTGTGAATCACCTGTACCTGTCCCTGTCCCTGTTCCTGTAACCTGTAACCTGTAACCTGTAACCTGTAATCTGCAACCTGCAACCTGTAATCCCGAAGCTCGAAGCTCGAAGCAGAAGGTACTCGAAGAAGATCCTCCGTGGGGGCGCCAAAAGAATGTGGGCGGGATGAAAACACACACAGCGCCTCTATAACGACCCGACACACACTCTTGGGAAGATACACACACACACTATGGGGCACCACTCGGCTTAGACAACACACCTGGCCGAGACAGGGAACACACCTCTGGAGTGAGAGGAGAGAGACTATCCACCACACAGACACACACACACACACACACACCCAAAAAACTCAGCTCAAAAGAGGAGAATTTCTGATGTTTAGATACAATTGAGCTTGGGCCAACACCAATGGGGCAAATAGCTCACACACTATGGGTGAAAGAAGCCAGATACAATCACAAACTGGAGCAGAAACTTCGCTCATAGGAGGAACTTACACAGAAAAACAGCAGGAAAAGAGTGAGGAATTTGGCAAAATGGACAGCGCCATCGCGTCCGGAACGGCCCAAAACCCTAGTCTACAATGTCAAAGTGCTCAAATCCGACCTCGGATGAGCAGTTTACGGCCAAAACAGGCTCCAAAATGGGCAAAAAACACACCTGCGGCTGTTCCTCCTCTCTTCTCCACGTTTTTTCTGGTCTTCTCTCAGTTTTTTCAGTTCCCACACTTAGATTTTTTAGTTGGGCACCCTTGGCCTTTTAGATGACCTCAAACGGACCCCGAACAGGCCAAAAACTGACCTCGCAGTGCATAGTTGTCACCTTTTTGCGTCATCCGCACACCTGGCACTCAGCTTTTTTCCAATAATGCATCTCGCCACCACGTGAAGTGGCCCCAAAAAAAGGTCCTCATGATGACCTTCCTGCATAATTCTCACAAGCAAACACCCACGTTGTGTCCGTCCTCATCTGTGTGCAAGTATTGACCCCGTTCGCCCTCCTGACGCCACTAGATGCCATCTGACGCACCTGCTGACCTCACGTCGTCGGCCCGCGGATAGCTTCCTCGAGAAGTTTTACGCGCTACCAACTCCTCCTTATTGTAGAAAAACACAATGGTACTAGTAACGATGAAAATCGATGCACTATGTACATGGTGTCCTACCTGTACACATGTGGGCCCCACGTAACCACCTGGCTCTGGAAAATGGGAAATCCTTTATTTGATGCACCATGCATGGGTATGTACATATGCGCAATCCCTTGCTCCAAAAAACTCATGACAGCGATCCATGTACTTTGTTAGAATGTGTAACATTTAATGGCCTAATAACTTATGTGTAGCTGAAATTAGCATGACCATAGTGGGCATTTCATTAGAATAGATTCCTAATGAGAATTACAAGAGTGCTTGGGTGGAGAGAGCAACAAAAAGCATAACACCTAGTTAGATAGCATCGACAATACTTTCAAAAGAGAGAGAAATTAAGCTATTGAGAACAGTTGAGGACCGGATTTTCATGGAGCCGGTCCCCCCTCCAAAAGGCTTTGTATTATGGTTTCTCCCATCAAGAGAGACATTGTACAATACAATTCTTTGTGTTCCTTCAAGACTAGCTAGTGCAATGAAGATGGAAACTTCATGCACTAAGCAAAACACTTAACAAACACAACCTGCATCATCCCCGTTCTCAGACCCAAGACCTCACACACCTTCGAAGATGGTGAGAGCTAGCAGGGTATGAGAGTAGATTGAGAGGAAGAAGGAGTATCTTACGAGAAAGGTGTACATCTCCTCACATAATCACTCATATGTAGCATAGATTAGCTTAGTAATTAGCTTGGTAGAGGAGATGAGCATGCATTGAAGCTTGGCTCTTGGTTGGATTTGCATCCACATGCCAAGAGAGTGTTGATGTAGGCTTCTATCTCACAAGCTTGGAGTAGGTGATGAGTTCTCCATTAAAGCTTGGGAAGAGATAGTCTTCTCTTTCTTCACACCTGAGCTTGTGTGAGTGTGTGTGTGATAATGCCTTGCAAAAATCAGCCCCCCCTCTCTCTCTTGGGCGAGCCCTCTTGCTAATTGCTCTTGCTGAAGCCTCATTGGCCCTTCCCAAGTCAAGCCAATTACAATTAAGCAGCATAAGTGATAGCCTTCTGACATGTGTCCCCTTTTCCCATTTTGTGAGAGCTTTAGGTAATTAAATAATTAAGCTAAACTCTCATTGGACCCCTTTGCCTCCTGGCCAATAGGAATCAGGCAAGCCATGGGGCTCGTGAATGCTCATTGGACCCCTTGGGAGACTCCCCAATAGTCTTCTAGGAGACTTAATTCTCATTGTTTTCTTTTATTAAATGTTTTTAAATTAACTAAACTAGATTTACTCTAGCTTAATTCTCATTGGTCCACTTCAAGGGTCATCCAATAGAAATTGGGCACACCTTGTGGGCATTTGGCCTAGGGAGCTGACATGTGTCCCTCATTCCCTTTGTGTAAAGGGAGCCTGTGTGTGTGTGTGTGGCTTTCTCTCTCATCCCCTACCTTTAGGGCTCGCCCCCTCCCATGTAGGGATGTGCAAAGACTTTTAGGGCACACACAAAGCATCCAATTTTCCCTAGGGTTGACCTTTGGACACAACCTTTGAATTTTGGAACCTTAGCATTTTGGAAGTCTTAATGGGCTGAACCTTAGGGTCTTTTTAGCCCATTGTTGCACATGGCTCTTTTGCAGATGGCCCCCCCTTTGGATCCCTATTTTCCCTCCTTTGGATCCCTACTGTGGCCGGTCTGCTAGCTTAACCAATATTCTAGCTTTTTCTCCCCTGGCCTTCCCCACATTAAATGATCAGTTTAATATGAGAAAATCATTTAGGAGAATTAGATATTGATTATTATGACATTACCTCTCTCTTGAAATCATAGTCGTCCTCGACTATGGTGTAGAGAAGATAAAGCATGTTCATGAGTCCTTTTCTTAGCGGGTAGAGGATCCCGATGTTACCCTACGACATCATTCCACAATGGATGACTAGTCCATTTGGCGCTTGAGAGGCTGAGGCTGCCGCAAGCATGTCTGCACATTAGTCCTATCAGTCTTCCATAGTAGAGTGACAAGCTCTACTTGGTGTTTGGGAGACGTCTTCTCCGCAAACTTGATCTAAGCATGCATACTACTTCATTTTTGTGCACAAATAAAGAAAAAGAGAGTCTTATAAGACAAAAATTTTGTTCATTTTGAACATTTTGTACATTTGCTTACTCTTGGGAAGCATTGTAAGCATTGACAAGGTTTAGGTTATCCTTTAATTGTATGCCTTGCATCCATCTAGCATCTTCAAAAGGATAATTCTTAAACTTAATAAGATATCGTCGGATAGTCTTACCGCCTCTTAGTACCTTGTCTTCATGTTGGAGAATGGACTCGGGCTGCAGCACCTCTTCTTGGTCCTCGATCTCCGGTGGGTCTTCAATAGTTGGTTCTTGAGGTGGCTCTCCTTTGTAAGGCTTTAATAGGCTCACATGAAAAGCATTGTGTATGAGCCAATGATTGGGCAACTTGAGTTGATAGGCCATCTAATTGATTGGCCTAAGAATCTGAAAGGGAGCATAGTACCTTTTTGCTAGTTTAGCATAGTACTTTTGGTGACCCGTAGGATTCTTGCCCGTTGTGTGCCTTAATCGAGCCTTGGGAAACTTTAACAAGACCCAATCGTTTTCTTTAAAGGCTTGGGCTCTTCTGTGCTTGTCAGCAGCAGCCTTTTGCCTTTGCTGTGAGATAGAGATAGCATCCTTAATCTTTTGGAAAGATTCTTGTAGGTCTCGGCTACACTCATCTGCAGCGAAGATCTTCCCATGTACCTTAAGTAGCAAGGGACTTTTTGATCTTCCCTCCATTACCTCGAAAGGTGCTTTTCCCGTGGAAGTATGTACAGTGTTATTGTAAGCATACTCCACTAAGGGTAAGTACTTCTCCCATTGGGATCTTTGATCTACTTCCGTTACATAGGCTTTTAGTAGATCGAGAATGGTTAGGTTAGCTATTTCATTTTGGCCATCGGTTTGTGGATGATAGGCCGAAGAGAAGTTTAGCCTTGTTCCTAAATTCTCAAGGAGACCCTTCCAGAAATTACTGGTCATTCTAGGATCTCTATTCGACACTATGGACATGGGCAAGCCATGGTACTTGAAAATTTGTGAAATAAAGAGGGTTGCCATTTGATGGTCTTTGATAGTCTTTTTGACATGTATAAAATGAGCTTGTTTACTAAACCTGTCTACTATCGTCCATATTCTCGTATTCCCATGGATAGACTTAGGCAATCCAAAGATAAAATCCATGGATATGCTCTCCCATGGTGAAGTAGGGATTGGCAAGGGTTGAAGCAATCCAAGTTGCTTCCCTCTATCAAATTTTGTCTTTTGGCATACCACACATTTGGAAACATACTCTTGTATGTTCACTTTCATGGTAGGCCAATAGAAATATGTTTCAATTCCCTTTAAGGTAGACTGAACCCCTCTATGCCCCGCATAAGGTGGAGCATGAGATTCATACATTACTTTCTCACGTAGTGAGTTAGTAACGCATAGTCTATTGCCATAGAGAAGATAACCATCTTGTAAAGTAAATGGTTCTTCTTTCTTCCCTAATGCAAGGGCTGAAATCACATCTCTAAAATCGGGATCAATAGCATACTCATCTATCATTGAAGATAGATCATTGTGAGTTGCTATGGAAACCGCATTCACTCTCGGCCGTCTTGAGAGTGCATTAGCTACTTGATTATGCTTGCCAGCAATGTGAGCAATATGAAAATGAAATTGCGAAAGGAAATTTGCCCACCTCATTTGTTTGTCGGAGAGCTTGGTCTACGTCATGAAGTACTTAAGACTTTGGTGATCCGTTCGCAGAATGAAAGGAGTCCCCAATAAATAGTGCTTCCATGAGTGTAAGGCATGTAGAACTGCAAGGAGTTCCTTTTCGTATATGCCTAGAGATTGCTCAACAGGGTCGAGCCTTTGACTCTCATAGCCTATGGCATGCCCTTCTTGGAGCAAAATAGCTCCAAGGCAATCACCACAAGCATCGCATTGGACCTCAAATGGTTTTGAGAGATCCGATAGTGTAAGCACAGGTTGAGAGATAAGCTTTTCTCTAAGCTTTTCGAAAGCATTTTTCTCCTTAGCAGACCATGTATACCTAACGCTTTTCTTTGTTAGGTCATGTAATGGTCCCGCAATTTGTGAGAACTTTTCTATGAAGCGTCTATAGTATGCACACATACCTATGAAGCTTCTTAGTTCATGAAGATTCCTTGGTTTAGGCCATCCTTTTATTACCTCTAACTTGGATGGATCCATTTGGATGCCATCTTGAGAGATAATGTGACCTAAATACTGAATCTCTTGCAAGAAAAATTCACTTTTCTTTCGATTAACATAAAGTTTATTCTCTCTTAAAACTTGAAATATTACCTGGAGGTGTTTCTTGTGTTCCTCCAATGAATTAGAGTAGATGATAATATCATCAAAGAACACTCCAGTGAAGGTTCGATGAGGCCTGAACAGCTTCTCCATCAAGCGGTTGAATGTGGCAGGTGCATTGGTCAAGCCAAAAGGCATGACAATGTATTCGTAAAGACCAAATGTAGTACGAAATGCGGTCTTTACAATGTCTTGATCAACTATCCTTATTTGATGATAGCCACTTTTTAGGTCAACCCTACTGAAGTAGGTCGATCCTTGTAGCTTATCAAATAGGTCTTCTACCCATGGAATGGGAAACCTATTCTTGATAGTGATCCTATTTATGCTCAATAGTCGACACACATACAATATGGGCCGTCTTTCTTTTGCACTAATAGCACAGGTGAGCAAAATGGAGATGAGCTTGGCCTAACCATACCCTTCTCAACTAACTCATGCACTTGCCGCATAATCTCCTCTTGCTGAGCTTGAGAAACTCTATAAGGAGGTTTATTAGGCAGTGAACTTCCTGGAAGAAGTTCAATTGCATGGTCATCATTACCTCGTTTAGGAGGTATCTCACAAGGGATGTCGTCAATAAAAACATCTTGAAACCCCTTGAGAAAATTGGATAACTCTAATTCCTTATGGTTGCTTTTATTTTCTTTTGCTAAAGCATTAGGTTCATTTTGAGAGTCTTTAACAAAAATCATGTACACGGAAATAGAGCTCTTTATTGACTTGTTGAAAGCTGGTGTATGTACAATGGGGATGGTGTTACCCATTTCCTTAGCATCTATATACATGTCTTTTTCCCTGAACTTAAAGGAGATTCTCCTTTCAGGAAATTTAACATCGGCAGCCAGGCAGTCAAACCATGGTGTCCCTAGGATTACATCCTCATGCTTGAGAGGAGAGATAAAGAAGTCCTCTTTGTCCACATAGCCTTGGACATGAAGCCTCAATTTCCAGATTAAGGGAGTGACTCAAGCTTCTTGCCCCTTGAAGGCACTGTCTGCGGGTAGGACATCTCCCATCTCGTAGGATTGTATTCCTAGCTTGGTGGCCAACTCTATAGATATAAAATTGTGAGTAGAACCAGGGTCAAAGAGAATAAAAGCATCATGTTCTCTTACCTTTCCCCAAGCATGGCATAGAGGAGATCCTTTGTGGTGAGTTTGGTGAGTCTCCTCCTCTTGGATTTCAACCAAGGAAGCTCTAGGAGGATCTTGGCGGTTGTTCTTTTGGGGACAAGCGCGGTATGCATGCCCTTGTTCGCCGCACTTGAAACACCGGTTATCTTTATGATAACGCTCAAGTTCTTCAGGAGAGAGTTTATTCTTACCTTTGTAAACTCCCTTCTCTTTAGCTTTGTTGGAGTTGTTAAGTATGGAGCTTGATTTACCCTTGTAATTTTCTGTGGTAAAAGCGCACATTTGTAAGGCCCCCATTATGAGGAGAAGCCATCGTGCGTGAAGGAAAATCACTCACCGGAAACCAAAATTTTCATGGACAAGAATCAGGGGCAACTTTAAAGGCCTCGGGGGCGGAGGTCCTCGAGACTTTTTTTCGCCGGAATATTATGGCCGGATGGCGGCCGGAAAGTGGTCGGAAAACAACCGGTCGGTTGGCCGGTGGCCGGTGGTCGGAAGTCAATGGCCGATGGTCGGTGGTCGGAAGTCAATGGCCGGTGGCCGGTGGCGGAATTCAAAAGCGGACTTGTCTTCTCAAGGGCGGCCACACATGGGCGGATTGGAGGGTCCGATTTGGACTTATTCGCACAAGGGCGGCTACACATGGCTGTCTCTCATAAGAGAGGGCAACCCTTTTGGCCTATAAAAGGAGGCCATTTCTACACACATTTCATAGTGTGAAGTTGATGCAACAAGGTGAGTGTGAGGTGGTGAGAGTGAAGCAAGGCGGGAGCTCCATTAAGGGTATAATCCCTTTGTAAACTACTTCTTGTTTTGAAGTAGTAAAGCCATTGAGTGGCTGCTTTCCCGTGGACGTAGCCCACATTGGGTGAACCACGTATATCGTGTGTACTCTCTCTCTCTCTCTCTACTCTATAATCTCGTGTATATAAATTTGTCTCTCTCCATTAAGTAATCTACTCAATTATCTATTTAGCTACGTCTTATTTCCTAACAGGAGTTTCCCTTAGGAGACTTTTGGACATTGTCCTTCCCCTTAGGCTCATTGGAACCCTTGTTTTCCGGGGGCTTATTATTTCTTTTTGCCCCCGTTGGGAAATTGATTCGAGAGGCGACCATAGTGTGGTGTCCTACCGTCGATATGGTACGTGGTCTTTGGGAGTTGACATACTCCGCCATTTCTTCGGTTAAGCCCGCAAAAAATTGTTGCTTTTGCTCTCTAAAATCCAACTTTTTGAAGACAGTGGCTTTGAGTTGTAGGTCCCAAAACTTGTCTACATATTTGTGGATAGATTCATTGGGAGAGAGCTTTAAGCTTCGCCATTCGGTGAGTACTTTGTCTTTGGCATCGGTGGCCAAAAACTGCTTCATAATGGAAGATCTTAAAGCTTTCCATGTTCGTGGAGCTTCACCGTTGGCTCGTAGGCTAGACCACCATTGTCTGGCGGACTTTTGAAAGTGCATAGCTACATGGCGTAGCTTAGAGGACTCCGTGAAGCCCTCATCTCCAAACGCCGCATCGAATTGTTGGATAAAGGACAAGACTTTGTCCGTAGCACCAAAGGTACCATCATAGGTAAGGAAAGATATGCTCTTCCCTCCCTCTTTGAATTTCTTCAACTTGGACGACCTCTTCCATGCGGCATAGGATTTCCTATGGCCTCTTCTTTTTGACGGTTCAAAGGTTGCACCATCACTTTCTTCAGAAGGTGAAGAATTTGAAGAAGGTGGAGAAGAGGGTGACCTCTTTCTCGCCTTTTTCTTGTCTTGATCTTTGTCGTCTTCACCATAGCTTTCATAAGAGGAAGAGGATGAAGAAGATGGAGAAGAGGGTGTCCTCTTTCTCGCCTTTTTATTATCTTGCTTTTTATCATCCCTCTTTGACTTATGGCATGGAGAAGAGTGTGATGGTCTTCTCCGCTTTGGTGGTGATGGAGAGCGTTTAGCCCGCCGTCTTCATGGAGCAATCTCCGCCGAGGTGGTGGGAGACTTGCTTCTTTCTCGTTCCTTCGGTGGAGGCTCTTGAGTTCTCCTTTGGGAAGGAGATGCATCATCAATAAGTAAATTCTTGAGCCCTTCATATGGATTCTCTTCTTCTTCCCGAATCGGAGAGAAACCTCTTTTGGTAGTCTCACAAGGAGGCTTCCTAGGTGTTCTCTCGTCATGGTGATGAGCTTGGAGAATCCCGTGACCACGGAGCTGCCGTTGCACTTCACTTTGGAGAGATGGATTGCCCATGGCTTGTTGTAGCCTAGAAACAAGATAGTTAACAAGCATTGAAGCATCATTAGTAGCTTGCTCATGAGAAAAATCAAAGTTATCAACATTAATTTCACTCCCTTTACTATTGTCAGCCATTCTAACAACTTTTAGGTGTAAACTTTTTAGGTGTACTTTGGCACTTCAAGCCCTAGTTGCTACTCCTCTTTACCCCTTTAGAAAAAGCACTCAAGCTACTGTACCTGCGGCTCGAATACCATTAATTGCAAGGAATAGAAAAGAGGGTCTTTTGACACCAAAACAGCACCGGCTCCTGTCAAGCTTCTAATAGCTCAATAGTGCTTAAGCCGTAGGCAAGCCCCGTAGGAATCCACTATTAAGACCATAGCTCTCGACGGTGATGCCCCATTAACTACACGAAGGCAGGCGCACTGCAAGGCTGAAAAATCCCTATTCTACTTACTCACAGGCAATTAATAATACCAACCATTTGAAGCTAGCTTGAGGACCTCCCTTCTTGAGCAAGAAAAGAGAAACCTTGAGCTCTAATACCAATGTAACATTTAATGGCCTAATAACTTATGTGTAGCGGAAACTAGCATGAACATAGTGGGCATTTCATTAGAATAGATTCTTAATGAGAATTACAAGAGTGCTTGGGTGGAGAGAGCAACAAAAAGCATAACACATAGTTAGATAGCATCGAAAATACTTTCAAAAGAGAGAGAAATTAAGATATTGACAACAGTTGAGGACCGGATTTTCATGGAGCCGGTCCCCCCTCCAAAAGGCTTTGTATTATGGTTTCTCCCATCAAGAGAGACATTGTACAATATAATTCTTTGTGTTCCTTCAAGACTAGCTAGTGCAATGAAGATGGAAACTTCATGCACTAAGCAAAACACTTAACAAACACAACTTGAATTATCCCCGCTCTCAGACCCAAGACCTCACACACCTTCGAAGATGGTGAGAGCTAGCAGGGTATGAGAGTAGATTGAGAGGAAGAAGGAGTATCTTACCAGAAAGATGTACCTCTCCTCACATAATCACTCATATGTAGCATAGATTAGCTTAGTAATTAGCTTGGTAGAGGAGATGAGCATGCATTGAAGCTTGGCTCTTGGTTGGATTTGCATCCACATGCCAAGAGAGTGTTGATGTAGGCTTCTATCTCACAAGCTTGGAGTAGGTGATGAGTTCTCCATTAAAGCTTGGGAAGAGATAGTCTTCTCTTTCTTCACACCCGAGCTTGTGTGAGTGTGTGTGTGATAATGCCTTGCAAAAATCAGCCCCCTCTCTCTCTTGGGCGAGCCCTCTTGCTAATTGCTCTTGTTGAAGCCTCATTGGCCCTCCCCAAGTCAAGCCAATTACAATTAAGCAGCATAAGTGATAGCCTTCTGACATGTGTCCCCCTTTTCCCTTTTGTGAGAGCTTTAGGTAATTAAATAATTAAACTAAACTCTCATTGGACCCCTTTGCCTCCTGGCCAATAGGAATCAGGCAAGCCATGGGGCTCGTGAATGCTCATTGGACCACTTGGGAGACTGCCCAATAGTCTTCTAGGAGACTTAATTCTCATTGTTTTCTTTTATTAAATGTTTTTAAATTAATTAAACTAGATTTACTCTAGCTTAATGCTCATTGGTCCACTTCAAGGGTCATCCAATAGAAATTGGGCACACCTTGTGGGCATTTGGCCTAGGGAGCTGACATGTGTCCCTCATTCCCTTTGTGTAAAGGGAGCCTGTGTGTGTGTGTGTGTGGCTTTCTCTCTCATCCCCTACCTTTAGGGCTCGCCCCCTCCCATGTAGGGATGTGCAAAGACTTTTAGGGCACACACAAAGCATCCAATTTTCCCTAGGGTTGACCTTTGGACACAACCTTTGAATTTTGGAACCTTAGCATTTTGGAAGTCTTAATGGGCTGAACGTTAGGGTCTTTTTAGCCCATTGTTGCACATGGCTCTTTTGCAGATGGCCCCCCCTTTGGATCCCTATTTTCCTTCCTTTGGATCCCTACTATGGCCGGTTTGCTAGCTTAACCAATATTCTAGCTTTTTCTCCCCTGGCCTTCCCCACATTAAATGATCAGTTTAATATGAGAAAATCATTTAGGAGAATTAGATATTAATTATTATGACAGAATGCAACAAGACTTGGTAGAGGTGTCTCATTAGTCCTAATATAGATTTTGTTAACGTTTTGTGAAGATCCAAGTTTGTTTAGTTGACAAAATGGTGTGATGATCTAGAGCGGTGAGAAAGAACATAAGCAAATTTTCCGATCATTGAGTGGTGATTTTCTTGTTGAGTTGACGTGTTTTCTTGTTAGGTTCACTTCTTGAGGACTGATGACCTCAAAGAGTATCCGTACCCCATCCAAATTTGGGTTGATTTGTTGCAATTCCTATGACTTTTATCATGATAAATTATGATCCATGTACCTTGTTATAATGTGAGGAGACTTGGTAGACCTATCTCGTTAGTTCTAATAAAGCTTCCCGTAAAGTTTTCTGACGATCCAAGTCTGTTTAGTCAAAAAATTGGCGTGATTCTCTAGAGCGGTGAGAAAGGACAACTTAAAACCATTGACGAGACGGGACTACAAATAGTTGTATATGTTTATGCTAAAAAAATGGCGTATAAAATAATTTCATAAAACCAAAATGTCAAAAACAAAGAGTTTTTAGTGAGCAATTATATCCTTGTATACACACGGAACATGCTAGGAAATTGAAAAGGCCGTGCAATGGACCATTTGTGATTCATGGTCTATCATCAAGTGGTGTCATAACACTTTCCATATTAGTAGGAGAAGAGAAGCTTGATTGAATGGTGAATAAACGTTCAAGAAATTGTATTTCCCTCTCACATGAAAGATGCTAGAACAAGCACATACAAACCGACCACAAAAGCAGGAACGACTTTTAAAAATTTAAGAAGTAAAATGAAAAATTTGCAAGATGCAATCTCTTGCTTAGAAAGTAGTGCCACAAGTTTTGCTACCATCAACAATTTATGCTATTCAATTGACAATGGAATTGCTAGGCAGCACAAATATACGAATTGATTTGGAGCTTCTAGATGGAACCTCAGAAAGAGAATTACTTGACACAGATTAGTCAAGTTCATCTGCCAGTGCTTCAATTGAATTATATACATGGTTGGCTAATAGCAGTTCAGATTCATTTATTCAAACCATAGGAACTGTCGGAGCCAAATGCAATGCCTTGGTCAATATATATGCCAGGTATGGTGGCGATCGAAGGTTGTCTCCACTAGGAGGTGTATTTTAAAGTTTGATGGTCTCCACGGCGGCAAACCATGGCCGCTTATGGATGGAAAAAGACGAGTAATGCTTACCCGGGATAATTGCCAAATCTCAGCAAAGCTTTGGTCAATATTTATACCAAATACGGTGTTTTTTTTATGGAAGTGATTTTCAGAAGATGCCTTTATCGATATGTATACTCAGTGTGGACACCCAAGGGACATGGCCAATATGTAAGCCAAATGTGATTCCCTTTAAAAAGTGTCCAAGGGCCACAACCTATGGCCGCCCAAAGACAACCAAAGGAAGGCCGCCCACCCACTATGGAGAGGCCGCCCACTTGAGGAGTTAAGGGAAAATTGGAATCGAAGAAGAATTAAGGCAAGCATGGTGTTCAACAGCGGCGAGAACGAGCTACACAGAGTGGAAATCACTCGCAGCGGGCCATGCAGCGCTCGGATGAGCTCGACCGAGTGACGAAAGTTGCTTAGTAGCTCAGGGCGCTTCTCTTTGGTACCAAAACCGCCGCGAACAGTGCTGCATGAAGGACTCGACTGCCACGTCATAGGGGTTCTACCCATTAGCGACATCGCTAATGGGTTTCCCATTTTTAGTAAGGAAGTCCATGCAACTTATAGAAAAGGGAGGCGGCTCTGTTTTAGGAGGCTACTCTTTTCATTCATCTTCTTCTCTCTGGAAGGGGATAGTAAGATCTCGAAGCAAAGCCTCTCTAATCTCCTTAGCCATCATTAGCCTTGAGGATCACAAGCTCTAAGCCAAAGCCTCTCTAATCTCCTCAGCCATCATTAGCCTTGAGGATCACAAGCTCTAAGCCAAAATCTTCTCTAATCTCATTAGCCATCTTAATCACAAGCTCTCTTAAGCAAGCCGGAGTAATCAATCCTAAACGCTAAGCCATCTTGGGCATAAGCTCTCTAAGCCATCAACCTTAAGCTCTTTAACCAAGCTTGCATACCCCGCGTAAGCCAAGCTTCCATAAGCTCTCCAAGCCATCATAATCCTAACATTTGGATCTCATAGCCTGGATAATCTTAAGTCTTAACTCTATAAGACAAGCTTCCATAAACTCTCTAAGACATAATCTCGAATCTCCTTAACTCGGTTAATCATAAGCTTGAAACCAAGCCATCATAATCCTAAGCTCTAAACCAAGCCATAAATCCTAAGCCGAACACCTTAAGCCAAGAACCTTAAGCCCAATCGGACCACCTAAGGCCATTGGAATTCAAAGCTCCTAAAGCCATAGTGGGAAGAAGCAGAAGGAAAACAAAGCAGTTCAAGGCAGTTCAGTAATGATTTTCTTGATTAGCACGTCGATTAAAGCAGGTTAATCCTTGTAAGGAGTATAAACTCCTCCATTAATATTTGATTAAAACAAGGGTACTATTCAATATTCGATTTGAGTTATCAAGTTTCATTTTGTTTCTTTTAAGCTCTATCTTCATTATTGGCGTCTGTTGCAACTCTTTCCCTCACACCTCTCACAGCCAGGGGCCCCGTGCCTTCCCGGCTCACCTTTTGAATACAAATCCCCCGATATTCTTGGTGAACCCGATGCAAAACGAGCTGGGGTGGGAGGTAAAGATAGAGATTCCAGCAAAGTTGATGCAGTTTATTGAATATTACAATTTCAATAGATTTGATAAAAATCTAGCAGTTGTAGATCTGCCAAAAATGTTGGGCTTAGTTCAGGGAAGTTTGCAAGAAATAGAAGCTATGAAGACAAAAAAGCATATGGACGATGCAGTGGAGATGGCACTTGATGCCGTACATGAACAATGTGGAATTTTTCAAGGACATGATCCAGATGGAATCCTTGCATGTTATAAAGCGGAGATGAAGAGCCGAGGAATTCTTAAAGATAAGACGATTTTGATCTTTGAAGAAGTGGTAACCTCCGAGTTTATAGATAAGGTGCGAGAACTGGCGGAAACATTTCCCACGCAGTGGGGATGGGTTTGTTCACGAAAGCTCAAAGATTATTGAGTTGGCAATGAAAGAGATTAACGAACGAAGCCAGAGGTTTTTCTATAGACAAGAAGGGGATCAGATACAGTTCCTTAATTATGATCAATTTTGGGATCATATTTTTGCAAGAAGTAAAGCCAAGGCAAATACAGCTTCGGAAGTAGCAGATTTAACTTCAAAGGACCATATTGTGAGAAACCTAGCAAAGGTAAATAATGAGTTTAATGCTGAAACACAAATATATGATTTTTTTAAAAAAATAGCTCGAATAAAAGTTACCTCGAATAATGGTTCTAGTGAAGATCTAGACTGTACAACAAAACTTTTACAAGCTACTCACCTTGGCATGGGATGCTCTCAACAAGTCTATCCAGAAGATGAGCCATTACAGTTTCTAATGGATCTATCGGCACTATAGCTGACCAGGGCAGCACATTTACTACAGATGATTGCATAAATAAAGCTATTATATATACAATAGTTGATGAAGTGGCCGAGATTGTGGACCGAACACAGGATGAACCTGATAATTTCAATGAATCTATGGTTGCTCCTAGCAGTATGCTTGCCGATTCGATTATCATAGAAGAAGATTCCATAATTGAAGGTTTTTTGGCCCAATCCGAAGGAGAAGATTATAGCAGTATAGGAGAGATTTGTGATGCATGTACCCCTTTAGAGGGGGTGCCCAATGAACCTTTTCAAAGTTAAAATGGCTTGCTAAGTAGCATGGATGCAAATGAGGAAGTAGAGGACGATATTGAAGATTGCCTAGATTATGCTGATTGTGGACAGGATATTGACATGGATTTTACCTCTATGCTTATATCTGGGCTATAAGAGGAGCCAACTTCTATAGGTTTGATGAATGTTGAGACTTCCAAGGGTGATTTTTCCAAGGATGCTATGGATAAAGTTATTCAAGATAAAGCTATTCTTCATTATCAAACTCAAAACTCAGGTAAAAAGCTCTCTGATGATACAAGTCTAGAAAGTCCTAAGGTTTTTCGTAATGGCTATGAAGGTAGAGGGGATGATGATGCTAAATCATCCTTGGTACTGCGTAATTTCTTTTGACAATGTGCCAAATGTGGTTGGATTTGGATACTATTCCTAGTAATTCTTATGTCAGTGATGTCCTGGCTACCAGTAAAAGGGAGTCAGAATTATTTAATGCTTGCTGGTAACGACCTTAAGTTACCAAAAGTTTATGAGATGTGGGTGCTGCTGAAGCTCTAGTATATTGTAGAGCCCATCAATGCTATGTGATCTTAATGGTATTTGATCCAAGTGATTCGACAGACCTTCAAAAACAGGTTCACTATGGATGGGTATTTTTGGGTATATATTGTGGTTTCTTTCTGCTAGATCGAGAAATAGCATATTTGGAGCAGAAATGCTTGAAGTTGATTGTTGATACAGGATATGTATGCTCAAGTATTGGGGCAATTTCTTATTATCCCATTTGATCTTGGAAGCTACTGAAGAGCAACTTGCAGACTCAAGGATATCATTTATTTTCCTATAGCAGGTTACTCGGCAGTATAATTTTTTTTGATGTATGCTAAGACAAAAGTGTTTCTGGTTATATGATTAATAAGCTTACATGGTTAGATTCCAGTTGACATCTTTGGACAATTGTTATAGTATCTTCACATCTTTTGAGATGGTTCTGCTACAAGAACTTGAAGTAAAGGACTTGACGACCATTTCGTGTGCAGACAGAGTAAGGCATACTTGAGCTTGGCAAGGTTCCCTAAAGCGAGCCTAATGATCAAGCCGTGTGCATAAGTAACTGGAGCACTTGAGTCTAGCGGGGTTCACTAAACCAATTTTTTATATTGAATGCTTTGTAGATACGACCACTACGGTTCAAAAAATTGTGATGGGACAACTACCAGATAATTGAGCTAGACTATTGATGATGCAACTTGAAGACCAGTTGGCACCGACCGGAGACTGTGCAGGTTCAGAGGGGGTGGATGTCGTGCAACTCTGCTTCCATGACAAGAAAATGAGCAAAGGGATGCCAATCAGGTTTATTTCAATCCTACTTGATTATTCAGCAGTTATAAGGGCTTGATAACAAGCCAATTTTAAGTTAAAAGTGTGCCGGATGCGGCTCTAAGGGCCCAAAGATGTATTGGTAATGCTAAACAGTGAGTATGCTTGAAGTGGTCATAGCTGGGATTTTATTGATCAAAATTGTAGTACTTGAAGTGCTCGGCTCGTCAAACGAAGCTACAGATAAGAAGTTATGACAGTTTTAAGTTGAGTCAGTAGCACATCCGTACCGGATTGGGAACCTGCTGATAAAAGGTCAAAGATTATAGGAATGCATGGGTCCGAAGTGCTCACTTCAAAGAGCATGTCGATCTTTCCAGTTTGTCAATCGGGGTTTTGGTTGGCAAGATATGGCTAGTTTGAGTATCACCGGGGGCCGGTTCCGAACTGCTCTGGTCGCCTTGATCAGTCAAGTTCATCTGCCAGTGCTTCAATTGAATTATATACATGGTTGGCTAATAGCAGTTCAGATTCATTTATTCAAACCATAGAAACCGTTGGAGCCAAATGCAATGCCTTGGTCAATATATATGCCAGGTATGGTGGCGATCGAAGGTTGTCTCCACTAACAAGTGTATTTTGAAGTTTGATGGTCTCCACGGCGGAAAACCATGTCCGCTTATGGATGGAAAAAGAGGAGTAATGCTTACCCGGGATAATTGCCAAACCTCAACAAAGCTTTGGTCGATATTTATACCAAATACGATGTTTTTTTTTATGGAAGAGATTTTTAGAAGATGCCTTTCTCGATATGTATACTAAGTGTGTCCACCCAAGGGCCATGGCTGATATGTAAGCCAAATGTGATTCCCTTCAAAAAGCGTCCAAGGGCCACAACCTATGGCCGCCCAAAGGCAACCAAAGGGAGGCCGCCCGCCCATTGGAGGAGATAAGGGAAAATGGGAATCGAAGAAGAATTAAGGCAAGCATGGAGTTCAACAGCGGCGAGAACGAGCTGTGCAGGGTGGAAATCACTCGCAGCGGGCCATGTAGTGCTCGGATGAGGTCAACCGAGTGATGGAAGTTGCTCAGCAGCTCAGGGCGCTTCTGTTTGGTACCAAAACCGCCACGAATGGTGCTGCATGAAGGACACGGCTGCCACATCCTACGGGTACTACCCATTAGCGACATCACTAATGCGTTGCCCATTTTTAGTAAGGAAGTCCATGCAACTTATAAAAAAGGGAGGCGGCTCTCTTTTACGAGGCTAACCTTTTCATTCATCTTCTTCTCTCCAGAGGGGAATAGTAAGCTCTCGAAGCAAAGAGTCTCTAATCTCCTTAGCCATCATTAGCCTTGAGGATCACAAGCTCTAAGGCAAAGCCTCTCTAATCTCCATAGCCATCATTAGCCTTGAGGATCACAAGCTCTAAGCCAAAACCTTCTCTAATCTCATTAGACATCTTAATAACAAGGTCTCTTAAGCAAGCCGGAGTAATCAATCCTAAACGCTAAGCCATCTTGGGCATAAGCTCTCTAAGCCATCAACCTTAAGCTCTTTAACCAAGCTTGCATACCCCGCGTAAGCCAAGCTTCCATAAGCTCTCCAAGCCATCATAATCCTAACTTTTGGATCTCATAAGCCTGGATAATCTTAAGCCTAAACGCTCTAAGCCAAGCTTCAATAAACTCTCTAAGCCATAATGTCGAATCCCCTTAACCCGGTTAATCCTAAGCTCTAAACCAAGCCATCATAATCCTAAGCTCTAAACTAAGCCATAAATCCTAAGCCGAACACCTTAAGCCGGGAACCTTAAGCCAAATTGGACCACCTAAGGCCATTGGAAGTCGAAGCTCCTAAAGCCATAGCGATAAGAAGCAGAAGGAAAATGAAGCAGTTCAAGGCAGTTCAGTAATGATTTTATTGATTAGCACCTGGATTAAAGTAGGTTAATCCTTGTAAGGAGCATAAAATCCTCCATTAATATTTGATTAAAATAGGGCTACTGTTCAATATTCAATTTGAGTTATCAAGTTTCAATCTGTCTGTTTTAAGCATTGTCTTCATTATTTGCGTCTGCTGCAACTCTTTCCCTCACAGGGCCTCTCACAGCCAGGGGCCCATGCCTTCCCGACTCACCTTTTGAATACCAATCCCCCGACAACGCGGACTTACACGTTGTCGTGCCGCTTTGCGGGCATAGGGTGAAAGATGAAAATCTGCATACTTATTTGAGGTTTTACCAAACTTATGAATAATGTTAACAACTGGTATGACAGTAAGAGGGCAGAGATATATGCTCTCCGTGGGTTTTTAGACCAAAAAGGCTCCATATAGGTCCAAATAGGGAGATAGGTGAAGAATGTTCAAGGGGCTAGTTTTTGGCCTAGTTATGTAGAGCTTAATGTGTTGAAGGAGCAAGGCTAGATGGCTCATCAAACAGCGCCACGATGCCCAAGTTATGGCAGTTTGAAGTTCGAAGTGATTGCAGATCCGAGACGGATAGGCTAGTTGATGCTAGGTAGTCCAAGTCACTTTGGAGCTATGAGTGTGTCTTGCTTGATTTATGGAGCGTTTCGGTCTTTTCAGATCGTCGATCGGAGTCCTGGATGCCAAGATACGATCGATCAAAGTTTTGTCGGGGGCCAGATTTGAGCCGAGTTGACCACCTTGGGAGATGTGCCATCTGATGATTTTGGAGCTTCGCTAGGAATTGTATGAACTCTATGCATCAAGTGAACACCACAGGAAGCTACAGTGCATCAAACAAAATTTGGAGGGGCAAGTTATAGTAGCTAGAAGTCAACGGTGGAGGTCGAGTGGAAGCAATTTGACATCTTTTGCCATTTCGGTCGTCTCGATTAGCGGGAACAAAAAGGTGGGAAGATGATGGTGTTTTCACGAGGCAAGGTCGGGAGCCAAGGCTAATAATGGTGCCTTGTGGCTCGGAGACTAGACAAGTGAGCAATAAAAACTAGTATATTGAAGGAAGGCCAAAAGAAAGGTTTTTTTTGGAGTAAATTGGGTTTTTTTAGTGCTTGGAAGGTCTTGGAATGCAAGTTGATGGGTTGCCGCCATGTGCCACCGATGCATGGACCTATATGTGCATGCAGACAAGAAATTTGCGAGGTATTTTGGCTGCGTGAGGGGTCCATTATAGCCAGTGACGAGGAGTAAGAGCTCGTGAGCTCATGCGGGTTTTTCTCTTGGCCGAGCGCTGTGGGAGATGGTGGTGCTGCCTGTCAGTGATGTGCCATTTTGCTTGCGTTTTTCGTTGTTGATAATGGATGTGGTTTGTGATTGATGATGTGGCAGGCCCGCGTGGTGGTCAATTCACACGCCCTTGTGGCAAGATTGTTTTGAGAGGGAAAGTGGGAGCATCGACGGCGCTGTCGGTGCCCCGGCTAAGAGGAAGTGCAGGTGGGAAGTTTTGGGGGCAAGCAAGAGGCCCAAAAATAGACAAAGGGGTTGTCACACGCCAAGGAGGGGGCCTAAAAATAAAGACTTGGGAGCCAAAAATAGAAGGGGGGATGGTTCACGCGCCTTAATGGTAGTTTTTTTGGACAGTTTCGGGGAGAGTTGGGAGAGTTTGTTTTTGGGCAGTTTGGAAGGCAAGAGGGTGAGAGCTCTTTGGGAAGGGGGCGAGGAAGAAGAAGCAAGGACTTGAAGGGCAAGAGGAGGCAAAGGGCAAGAGGAGTCGAAGGAGGACATTGCACCCTCCAAAGGAATCATATGTGAGTTGTTTATGTGAAGTTGTTGAATTTCAGGTCTAAATATTGCTACATTAGAGGGAGGAGAGATGCCCAATTGGATCAGTGGATGCAGGCTAAAGAAATGTCATTTTCCAAGAAGAAGATTCACAAAGTTGCCGAAACAAAAAAACAAGCCAAGGCTAATGAAGCAAAGATTTAGGAGGAAGCTAACTTGCGGATTTTAAAGCGCAAAGAACAAAGAAACAACTTGCAAATTCAACCACAACCAGAAATGGTAGCTTCTCAAATAGAAGCAATTTAGATGGAGCATAATTGTCTTGGAAGCATGGACATACATATCAAAACATAGCTTCCAAATGGATCAACAAAATGATACTTGTGGACATAGGAGCAAGAGACTCATCCATTCTCTACATACAAGAAGATGAAAAATTCATCACTATCAAGAAATCAGATGGAACTAAAGACTGAAAACCAAGGAAAGATTGTGAGCTTTGATCAAATTAATCGAGCAATCACTATTGACGGCCACCAATGCCCAAATCAATTTTATGTCATGGTAGATACAAATATCAACAAGGCAATCATCCTAGGTGCTCCTTGTATGCGGAAATACAAAGCAATTCCAGAAAGGATGCATTAAAGTTTATAATTAATGACACCTCTTATGTCACTCACTAGAAAAAAAGTGATCACTTGTGGAAAATACAACCCATTAATGCAGATAATAAGGAGGGTAAAGAAATCAGCTATGGCCAAATGTAAGAAAATAAGGATACCCAAGTCCACAACTAAAAAATTGGCAGCCAAAAACAAAACGGCATATTAGAAAACCCACCCAAGTATTAATGGATTCCAAAGAATACACAAATTCACCAACCCCAACTAGGGTGTAGAAAACTTGGCAGCAGATATCAAAACTACCAACAGGACACCTAGCCCAATTGTTTCCACCAACCACAACAACCAAGTCCAAGTGGGTACCTAAGTCACCAACAATAATTGAAATTAGGACACAGGTACTTCAAAAACGTACAATCAAAGAAAGAGCACAACATCTTCAAGCATGTTTATTTTAAAAATGTAGTGTAGATAAAGCCTCTATAGACAACACCACTAAACAAACATTTCTGAAGGGGATCGGGGATCACCACAGACGGAGAGTGAGAGAGAGAGAAGGAGAGACACACACGATGTGGGTGGGGAGACTGTGAAGTGGCAGCTCTCCCTATACAGTATACTCACTATAAGTATAGGGTAACAGTGGGCGGGCGCCCATGACCTGGGCGATCGGTCAAGGCACATAGGCCTTAACCCCAACAACCTCCCACTTAAAGGCCAATGTGCCTTTAAGCAAGATCTACTAGTGTACAACTAATAGAAGGTGAGATATTCTCTCAACCTATGCCCACTGACTCTCAATGAGCTAGTGCATCCGGCGCTACTGATAGACAAACATCCCGCTGCGGAAGCCACACAGAGCTAGCTCCAAGCTCTGCAAAGAGTCTACAAGAGCTCATGCACTCCTGCAAGTATCGGTCCAATACCTGCAAATCTCCCTCGTGCACTATGCCATCATCAGTCAACAAACGACTGACAACCCCAACTGCAAATGCTCCCACTACAGTTGCGATATCTGGTCTCAAGATCAACATCTCATACATGAGACCACCGAATGCCGATGCAATGCTAGCGGGCCCTGCTAGCTCTACGGAGCATGCATCAACATATATATCCCTAGCAATAGGCATCTCTGACTGACAAGGCGTGTCAGCCACATGCATCTCCTAACTGTCCGCAAAAGACGCATCACCCTGTCGTGCAACCTCAGAGAAAACCAGCTGCTCTAGGTGTCTGCTGGAAGACATATCCTGCACAACTGTATCCCCATGCTCACTGTCGAGCATAGAAAGGAATGACTGCATAATCGATGACATCTCAGCCTCCTCTGCAATCATCCACTGCAAACATGACCACTCAATCTGCTGTGACTCACTAGAGCTCTCATGCTCTAACTCCGTATGCATAGACTCTTGCACAACGTCCTCCTGTCGTGACTCACTAGAGCAAGACCGCTCTACCTGTCTATCCTGCATAGAAGTATCTCGCACAACTGACTCTCTGCTTTGCTCAGTCACTAGCAAAGCATGCATGTCTGACTCTGTCACCTCTCTGTGTGACTGCTCAAGTCGTGCCCCAACTGTGCGCACAACGAGCTCACTACTCTGCACTCCATGCAAGGTACCCTGCAACCCATGAGCAAAAGAGACTCGCCTGCTCTCTCGCTCTCTACTTGGCTGCATGATCATAGAGACAACACCGTCTCTCCCGTGATCCACATGCAATGGGTAACCTGTACCACTCCTGGCACCTCTCGCAATCACTAGCAAACCCAAATGCAACGCAAAAGATCGCTCAAGCAGCGATACCCGACATCCACTATCCCGTAACTGTCTGACTGAGATCAAATCACGTCTCAGATCTGGCACATAACGCACATGACGTAGGGTAAATCTGATACCACTGGGCAAGGACAAACATACGTCTCCTGCACCCTCAATGTCATACACAGCACTATCATCCATGTGCACACAACCAAGCCTCCCACGAGAAAACGTGCTAAACCACTCACGATGCGACGTGACATGGAAAGTAGCATCTGAATCTAGTAACCAATGTGAAGACAATGTGCAATCCGATATGCAATCCGTAGACATAAGATCGTCTGAAGACAAGCTAGATGTAAATGTGACATCGCCGTCACAAGCATACTCAGTAACCACCGTACTGATCTCACTAGCATCTGTCATGCCCAAATCTGCATCACGCATCTATCGCCTCCGTTGTCTCAAACGCCTGAAACATCGACGCCTAATGTGCCCTCTATGTCCACAATGCCAACATGTCAAGTCTCTATGCCGTCGAGACTTGCGTGTGGAATCAATCTCTCCCATGGACATAGAAGTGGGACTAGACTTCCCTGTAGACATGGATGTCGCGTATATAGCATGTAAACTCTGCCATAAAGCATGAGTTGTAGTCTCCCTCGAGACCTGTCAGTCAACAGACTCAACCAGATGCAAACGAATCGTAGACATTGCTAACTCATCAAGATCCTGCCAATCATCATCACGCATAGACTTGGGCTTCGCCGATAAACCACACAAGGGTTTATCCTGCCCCAAATCCGCCAAGGCAACAAGCATATGCTCCTTCCAAGCAACAAAATCTGCACCATCAAACTGTGTCAGACCATAACGTTGGAAGTCAAATGAAAAATCAGCCATAATGCTCGCAAAAGAGCAACCAACAATGAGTAGCAAATGTCAACCAAATCAGCCCTAAACTGGGTCGAATCGCATCAACAAAAGTCTACAAATATGGCTGCAAATCAGCCCCAAAACAGTCCCAAAATTCAGCTCTTAAACAGCTGCATAAACAAGTCACAAATGTGTCCCAGATCAGCCTACAACTGAGTCATACATGGACACCTGCAAAGAGGAAACAATGGCTGAAAATTCAGCGCCCAAATAAGCCCTCAAACCTGCCTGTAAACTTGTAAACCTGTAGCTGAAACCTGCTGAAAAACCTCAAGCCATTAGTGCTCGAATCCGGCTACCTAGCTCGTAGCCACACAAGCATACATCACAATACTCACTCCTGTGAGTGTGCCAAGATAATTGTACGCCTGTCAAACCGTGAGCGAATCACCAAGCCCACACTGTGCGGTATCGCTGTATACACACGCACAAATTTCCAACCTGCAGAGAACACCGCACGCAAATGCTGAGTGCAACCCGCAATCTCTACCTAGATCGCATAAATGATGCGCATAAAACTCCTGGGAAAATTTCGCCAGAGTTTCGTCAGTAAAACGGCCACAAAACCAGTAACCAAACTGACTGCACGCTCAAAACCATGAGCAACCAAAGCACATCAAACCTCACTCCAAATGCATGCACCAATCTCCACACTTTGCATACATCATTGCAAACACCTGCAAATCTAGTATACAAATATCTGCTCTACCTGTGACTGCCAAAAAACATGCTCGAGGCATACATTGCCGAGCTCAAAATGCAATCACATTAGTCTCCATGAGCATCAAACCACATAAGGCATACATCGTATCCTCCCACCTGTGAGGAAACTTGCAGCAAATATCACTCTCACATCTGAGAGCAAACCATGTGTGGAATCCTTGACACACAATAAACAACTGCTGCTGCTGCAGAAAATTCAGCGTTCAGAATTTTAAAATTCTGATATAATGAGCGCGTCCGGAGCGTGCCAAAACCCCAAGGTAGACTCCTGGATCACATGTATCCGAGTCCGGGTGTGAAAGCTATGCCAAAAAACCTCCGTTTCGACCCAAAAACGCAGCATAAACTGCCAAAAGAGGGCTGAAAAATGCAGCTCCTCAACCGTAGCTCGAATGAAGTTTTTGATGGCTCGAATGGCTTTGAAAGGGGGGTAAATCGGCGTGAAAGTGCGCGCGTGCGGACGCGATTTCGGGAATGAAACTGGCTCTCCGCTATCGTCGTGACTGTGCACACCCGGGCTCCCTCCGCACCTACGCTCTGATACCAATTGAAGGGGATCGGGGATCACCATAGACGGAGAGTGAGAGAGAGAGAAGGAGAGACACACATGATGTGGGTGGGGAGACTGTGAAGTGGCAGCTCCCCCTTTACAGTATACTCACTATAAGTATAGGGTAACAGTGGGCGGGCGCCCATGACTTGGGCGATCGATCAAGGCACATAGGCCTTAACCCCAACAATTTCAATATCCACATCTTGCACATCATAGTGTTTCCCCATACATTTTTTCCGTTGGCATGATAGGGCCACATTACATGGCCTTTCATAGACACGACGTTAGTGCCCATGCACATGCAAAAAACGTTTTTTGGGATGGTTCAAAATAAGAAGGGGGGAGTAGCAAACTCTGATTACTGCAAGATGAAGAGAATTCATGTGTATAGCATACAAAATGTGTTTTTTTATTTCTATTTGATTTTTATCTCTTGTAAGGCATATTAATAAACCATACTAACCAAATCTTGGAAATCATGATGCCTAGAGTAAGAGCATATATATATATATATGAGTGTGAAGAATAATTTTGGATAATTTTTTATTGAATAATAATAAATTCCAATATTTTTCTTTAGTTTATAAGGACTGACAACTAATAAAACTATCCAACAGAGACACAATCAAGTTTTGAAAGACAACCTCAAATTAGCTAGGCAAAAGCTTCAAGCATAGCGAGTTTTGAAAGGTTTGGTGAATATCATTTTTTTGGCTAACTTTATGAATGGTAAAATTTGCAAAATCAGAGGCAAACAATGATAGGATATCCAAACCACAAGTAGGGAACATGGATCACGATCCATGTCACCCTACACCTAGACTTCAAAAGTTTTCTATAGAATAATCGCCATGATCCCACGACTACTCTGCACCAAAATAGTTAAAAATGGTGTTCTAAGATGGATCAAGATCCATGTTGGAATCACTTGCTTAGCTTTTGATCAAATTTTGCGAACAGATAGAGCACAACTTAAGAAGGCTTATTCTAAAATTTGGTGGAATCAGACATCATTCAGCCTAGAAACCCAAATTTTTCATTGATCAACGTTCAAATGGCCATTTTAACCTAGACGAGGTAAAAGTGGCACAAAAACCAAAACATTGATGCTCAATGGGTATAGAAACATATTAGGAAGCTGCCCTACAAATTCCATGTCATTTGGCTCTAGAACATGGATTGCAATTCATGTCTCCCAGATGCCATTCTTAGTTGCTCATCTAACAAGAACACCACTATCATCCTTTTACCTCGCTAGCCACTTATTGTATTAAAATCCCATTTATTAATTTGAAACCTAGTAAAGTCCAAACTTGTTGTATAACATAAAGGGTCCTAGGGCTTTGAGATTTGTAATTATTTGCAATTCCTAGCCTTATTACCGAGCCATTTAGTTAGGGTTTTATTCATCAAACCTTGGCTAAGGTATAAAAGCCGATTTTGTAACTAATTTGGACTTAGGTTTTGGATAATGAAAGTTGAGCGTACACTGCAATATAGTTTAGTGAACTTTCTCTTGTTGCATTCCTTTGTGTCTCCCTCATGTGACATTGCATTGTAGTTCCGATCCTACCAATGCGCTTGCATGTGAAATCTCTTTCTTTCTATGTAAGTCTCTCTTGCAAGGTGGTAGACCAATTTGTTTTCACATTCCCTATTAATTTTGGTACCTTCTAGACCATTGGAAAACAGGGTTGGACTCAAACTTGGTAAAAATTGCCATTTGTGAGAAATTGGGAGAAGTAAAGTCACGTGCTGGCCAAACACTAAAACCAAGGCATGGGTAAGCTTTAAGCATTGGGGAAAATCAAACTGTGAAATAAAATTTTCCAAAAGTTCAAATTTTGGAAAATTTCATCTTTGGTGCGCTAAAGATAGAAATTCTTTCAGAGGGGTGATTTTAGCAAAATTTTCATTGACATAACCGCATTTGAACATTATAGAGACCTTGAGCAAGTTTGAGCAAATTTGAAGCTATACAAAAACACCAAAACAGTTGGAAATCTTCAAAACTGAACAAAAAGGGGTGATAAAACACTTACATACATTCTAAATTTTGTGAAACTGAGTTGAGAGACTTGAAATTACATGTGAAAAAACCCAAGAAAATCATATTGGACAAAAATCACTCGAAGTGAAATTTTATCTTTGGTACACCAAAGATAGAAATTCAAACAAAAAGGTGGTTTTTGTTACCTTGGCACCAGGGTTAGCTTTGTCTCATCATAGGAATCTCATTCAAGTTGTCAAAGTCCAATTCCATCTCTCAGAAAGGGTGTAGCCATCTTTGACGTGCCCAAGATAGCTTGCACACATTAACTGGATTTTGGCACGCTAAGTGAATCCAGTGATTAGTGATACGAATTGTCAAATACTTTATGACTTCAAATTAATAATTGTGAAATCACAGACGACTAGAAGTGCTAGTGTGCAGGAAATCATGTCTTGACAAAAAAGGGTACGACACTAATCAAAAGCACCTTTTCTAAACCAAAGAGCATCTTTCAAGGTATGAAGTATCTGTTAATTGCAAGTTGTGTCCATTTATGAACTTGAAATCTGGTCACGGGTGTTAGGTAATCTTGGCACTTTGGGAGAACATAGATCTCTAAGATCTATGACATATGATATATCAATAGAAAGCTCCTAAAACAAGGAGTTAAATCCCAATAAATTTTGATATTATTTCAGAAAATTCTACTGTGCACCCAGGCGTTTTTGAGATATTCTAACTTGAATATTCTAACTAACACAAAAAACATATCATGCTAACCTGATTTTACCCTTCTAAATGAACCAAAATGGGGTTCAATACCTCAGAATACAAAATCTTGACACTGTAGATAGATGGGGATTGGAAGTTGACACTCTGATTCCAAACATGATCATGAAGGTCGAAGGACTACCAGTGTAAAGTTAGAAGGATATGACTTGATAGACACCAAACCTATAAAGCACATACCTACCAACAACCCAAGGCTTAGAGTCTATTTTCAGAGGACAACAATGTTATAGACTTGATCTGGATTACTCATGCCAAACCACGACAATTAATATCCTTGGAATCATGTATCTTTCTTATAGAAGGGAGAAGGGCTTAGCATATGTTCCCGACCATCTATTTAGGAATTGTTATAATAGTAGTTTTGTTATGATGGCTTTGAAAGAGATTAAACATACAAAATACCAGGGATACTCAATCTGAGAAGTCATTACGGGAGAAAAACCTAAAACAAAATAGAACTTGGGAACAAGTGAGAGAGCATATGGTAGCATGGACAATCAATGGGAAAGTACAGCCCAAGGTAGTCACCTCCATTATGGAAATTGGGATAGAGATGTGGAAACCACCTTTAACTAGTGGATAAGAGCAAGTGACACCAGGATAAGAAGACTCAAGAGGTCCACATGAGTCACACTGTAAGGACATGGGTCCTACGGGCAAGACCACTGGCACGACCGGACAGTGTGTACACTAGGGGAAGGCTATAAGATAGCACGGTTGGGTGGAGACTAGCACATGCATTACCACCGCCCTTTCACTGGTATCCGAGCTATTTTTGGGGAAGTGAAAACGCAAGTTGCATGTGTATGCAACGCGCTGCTTCTGTCCCACGATTCGCAGACAGGGACAACGACATCTCTGCTATTATGGAGCAAAAAGAAGATAGTCACAGAGTTTTGTGCACACCACGCGAAGGTAGACACCTTTAACTGGATGAGAACAAGTGACACCAGGATAAGAAGAGCTCCACATGAGTCACACTCTAAGAACATGGGTCCTACAGGCAAGGCTAGCGGCACGGTCGGAGAGTGTTTACGCTAGGGGGAGGCTATAAGATAGCACGGTTGGTGGAGACTAACACATGCATTATCACCGTCCTTTCATTGGCATCCGAGCTAATTTTTTTGGAGAAGAGAAAAAGCGGGTTGCATGTGCATGCGATGCGCTTCTTCTCTTCCACGATTTGTAGACAGGGACAACGAAGTCTCTGCTGTGAAGCAAAAAGAAGACAGGCGAAGAGTTCTGTGCGCAACATGCGAAGACAGACAATGACAATTGGCTGCTTGAGCCTACCTACGCACTCCATAGCGGGCGACCATGGCAAACTCGATCGACAACTCTACGGCACCCAGGCTCTGTTGACACTAATGGCTGTGCGCGAGGAAGGCTCTGTAAATCCTTGCATGCAGGAGGGTTGAAGCCACCCCATGACGGTAAGAGGCCAACACTCTACCATCCAAGCTATTGAGCCTTGTTGTGTATAACAAGGAAAGATAGCATACTTATGTTGACAAGAAAGGTAGAAGGAAAAGGAAAGCTTACTTTTCACTTCTTGGTAATGCAAGTTTTCCTTTCAAAAATTATTTTTTCCTCAAAGAGAAAGCTTCAAAGTTAACAAATGCCTTCATAAAAACGACAAGTTTCAACGAAGGTGTTCTTACGGCAAACGACAAGTTGGTGCAGCCAAACATTGTCGACCCAGGGAGAAGCCTGAAGCAAGAAGATGAAAGATAGCAGGTCGGTGGTATAGTACTTGTGCGACTACTTGATGCAAGGTACCGCCGGCACTGCCGAGAAGTGTATGCCAAATGTAAATTTTAACAGACCAAAGGTGGTTTTCAAGCTCCATTGGTCGAGATACCTAGAAGTGTCAAAGGTTGGTTGGATGTCACCGTTACCTAGTGCCATGATATGAACTATGTTGAATGTTTTCACTATTTTGGCAATGTCAAAACTCTCTAGATGGATGAAGGCCAATGGTTAGCAGCTCTCCAATCAGGGTTATGGTGGCTTCAACTTCTCAACAGTCATGGTAATCATGCCATTCCAGGTGTGATGCTTTTCATCTGAGATACATCGTGCGAAAAGAGTTATATCCGATTGCTGCCATATGGTTGATGGGAGAAATGTTCGTTTTAATAAAGCTCCATGCGGGGCATAGATTTAAGCGGGGATGATGAGAAGCTAAGGGTAAGTTTTTTAATCTCGGCAATCGGAGAGCGTGTGAAAGATGGCTAGGATGGCAGCTCAAGTGGTGGAGTATTTTGAGCCAAGGCTAGGGTTTTTAGCATCAACAACAGATGGCGATGACTCTCAAAGGGTGTGAAGTGGAGCCGAGGAAGCTTTATTTAAAAAAATAATGCAGATTTTTTAAAAAAATTTTTTTAGTTTACTGCATGAAGGCACTGTAGCTGCAGCACGCGACATTTACATGGCATCAGAAGCTGGCGCTGAAGGTAAGGGGGACTCCGACAGCTGCAGTTAGTACAAAAGGGGATGTCCCAAGCTGCATGGGGGGGACCGGGCGAGCAGATGAGCTCGGCCTTGAGCGAGAGGAAGCCTGATGAGGGCCTGGCCATGAACAAGGTAGAGGAGAGAACACCGTATGCAAGAGGTTGTGAGCAAGGCAAATAAGGTGAAGAGGTCGACCTAGGCTGCCTGCAAAAGGTGGTGGTCCAAGGAGGTCGTCAAGAAGACAAAGAGAAGGGCACCAGTTGCAAGGGCGATTCTTGGAGGGCTGAAAACTCATTGCAGAGCAAGCAGGACACCAGCTTTCTGGAAGAAGGAACGACCGGATGTGTTGGAGGAGGGCCCAGAGCAGCAGGTAGGGGATTTCTTTGATAGTGCAGGAAGCTCCAAGAGTGTTTGCAGGGATATATATATGCATATTGGGGTCACCATATCAGAGGAAACGGGAGGATCGAATGGCTGGCAAGTGCAAGAGGACGAAGAGAGAACTCAGCTCACTAGGAGAAGCCAGAGAGCCGCGCCGCCGTGAAGTTGGACCATAGGCGGCTACAGGGTGTTGGTTTCAAATGGGTATGAGGCGTCAAGGGCTGCATGTTGGTGATATGATCGAGTAAAGTCGACTGAAGGATGGTGGGCTTTCAAGGGCTGATGCATGAGAGGGGGTTCGCGCAGGACTACATGGAGATGATATCGGCCAAACTACAAGCAAAATAAGAAGTAAGCAATACGACAAAAAATGGGTGAGCTACACTTAATTGGGCCTTATCTGCAAGGAGCCATAGTGCTATAAAGAGAAGAACAGAGCCATAAGCTTTTCACAGGTTCCATCATTGTAAATGCTCTAGTTGAAGCCTGCATGATTTGCATTATCATATCTTCCCAATTCTTGATTTTTAAGTGGTTATATAGCATTTTCTCTCCTGCCTTCATACCTATGTGGGTATCATGTATGTGAGTGGTTTTAATTTATGTGAGTATGATAGGTCCTAAGGGTATGAGGTTTTTTGTACATCAAAGGTGCAAAGGGGAGGCAGGCTTGTAAAATGGATGCATGCCAAAGGTTGTGCAAGGCGATGTGTGTTGTTGGATATTGATTGTGTATTTCTGGGTGAAGTGCTTTGAAGGGTCATAAACAGAAGCCATTATGGTATGCTTTGCGATAGGATGTATGTAGTTAGGGTTGGTTGGGTACGGGTACGACAATAGTCATTTATCGATCGGGTGTCTAGGTGTGTGATCATTAGGGGATTGGGGTGATGTGGAATCATTGGGCTATGAAGAGGCATTCACTGAGTGTGCAAGGTGTATTCACATTTCCCCCTCTCCATCTTGTGGTGCCCCCACGGAGGACCAAACTGATTGCTCAAGGGAAGGCGTGGCTCATTAACATGGTGCCAGATTGTGAGTTAGTGTTCTCAGATGAGCAAGATGCTGAAGACTGCATGTCAGATCTGGAACTTGAGATGTTGTTGATGTGGATGGTAACTGACAAAGCCAAGTCAAGGGTTATGCCACTGGGAATGCGAGGGAAGGCCAAAGCTTGGCTCGAGGGGTTAGATGTTCCCAATCGTCGACAGTCATGGTAGATGGTTCGGGCTCGCTTTATCTAGGACTTCAAGAAGAAGATTTCACTCGCAGATTTGGATACAAAGCTCAAGGTATTGAATTAGGATGTAATTGAAGAATTGAGTGTGTTTGAAGATATTTGACGACAACTAGGCTACTACTCAATTAAAGAATGGAGATGCTTTCAAGATGGAGAAATTCACGGCATGTTTGCATCCAAAGATTCGAGAGAAGGTAGAGTATGAAGATCCAAACTGCTATGCCGATACACTGGTGCTGTCAAAAATGAAGAGCAAGAAAGTGAAGAGAAAGTTGGAGCTGGGGCTCCTCAATCATAGAGATTATATGCCCTGAGGTCATGCATAGAGAATCCAAGGATAGCTCAAGCGTAAAGAGATGCATCGAATATCGTTATTCCCTTGGTAAGATTGTCTGTATATTCTCAAAAAATGAGCCTTATGTTTCTCATTCGTTCATGCAAGAGGATGGTTAGAGCTGCTTCAACGAAGAGGTAAGCCTTGAATAAGTGCCATGAATGATTGTGCATGAAATCCAAGTCGTAGCAGGTGCTAAAGATCCTATGTGAAGCAAGAGGTCGAGCTCGACATGAAAATGACGGAGTCAGTTCAAGAATCGAATGAAATTATGGGAAGCAAGCTTGGAGATTATGGAAAAGAGATGGTCGAAGAAGTGTAGGTAGAAGATAGCAAGGGGGTTGGACAACCCTGCGCTACCAGCCATGTTAAAAAGCCGCAATACATTCCAGAAGCCATGGTTGATCATGAAGAAGGATCACTAGCATCAAGCTTTGTGGAAGAAAATGGAAAGGCCCATGCAACATGGCTTGTCGAAGCGGAGGAGACTAGATCCACGCTGCTAGCTGTGGATGATATCGACCTACCAGAAAACAAGCAATGCAGCTTGCTCTCACATAAAGAGGGTGAAAATATACCATCTAGGGCTATGATGGTGTATGGCGAGTCAAGTATGGAGAGCATGCATATGGAACCTACAACGGGTGATATACATGGAGAGAAGGCAAGCTTGGAATATATACAAGAAGCATCATTCCAAAACACATTGTCAAAGGTATGTTCTGTGTTGTTGACAAGCATTCTATTGAAGGTAGCTATACAAGCAGCTTTCACCAACTGCAAGGTGTTGTGGATGTGGATTATACTGTGGAGAGCTCTCTAGCCATTGGCTGGATGATTTCACATGACGCAGATACTTCAAAGATTGGTGTACAAGTGTGTTCGGTGTATAACAAAGGTTTATGAATACAAGTTGATGAAGAACCGTGCTATGCAAAAGCTGCACGAGTGGCTTACCTTTTGGCTTGCAAATGCAAAGAAGGGGTTGAGTACGCATGTTTTATAGGTGGATGGATATGACCAATCCTATCTATTTGATCCAAGTGGACTCTACACTATGCTTGGGGAAGCTCAAGGCTTTCCATTTAATCCTGGGGGAGTGGACACCCACTAATTTCTCCTGCTCTCTATCTCTATACCACTTATATAGTCACTATATATCATTTTTGTTATGCAGATCTATCTTATTCAAATATTTCTATGGTTGAGCATGAATGTTCAACTAGGGGGTGGACAATGATAGTGCAACCAACCACTGTCGACCCAGGGAGAAGCCAGAAGCAAGAACATGAAAGATAGCAGGTGGGTCGTATAGTACTTGTGCGACTACTTGATGCAAGGTTCCACCGGTACTGCTGGGTAGTGTATGTCAAATGTGGATTTTAACAGACCAAAGGTTGTTTTCAAGCTCCACTGGTCGGGATACCTAGAAGTGTCAAACGTTGGTTGGATGTCACCGTTAGCTAGTGCCATGATATGAACTATGTTGATTGTTTTCACTATTTTGGCAATGTCAAAACTCTCTGGATGGATGAAGCCCAATAATTAGCAGCTCTCCAATCGAGGGTTATGGTGGCTCCAATTTCTCAATAGTTATGGTAATCATGCCATTCATGGTGTGATGCTTTTCATCCGAGATACATTGTGTGGAAAGAGTTATATCCAACTGCGGTCATATGGTTAACGGCATGAGAAATGCTTGTTTCAATAGAGCTTATGTGGTGCAGAGATTTAAGCGGGGATGATAAGGAGTTAAGGATAAGTTTTTTAACCTCGGCCATTGGAGAGGGTGTGAAAGATGGCTAGGATGGCAGCTCAAGTGGTGGAGTATTTTGAGCCGAAGCTAAGGTTTTTAGCATCAACAACAGATGGCGATGACTCTCAAAGGGTGTGAAGGGACACCAAGGAAGCTTAATTTAAAAAATACTGCAGAAAAAACGTTTTTTTTTTAGTTTACTGCATGAAGGCGCTGTAGCTGTAGCACGCGGCAGTTGCATGGCATTAGAAGCTGGCGCTGAAGGTAAGAGGACTCCGAGAGCTATAGTTCTTACAAAAAGGGATGTCCCAAGCTACATGGGAGGGACCGAACGAGAAGAAGAGCTTGAACGCGAGCAAGAGGAAGGCCGCCGAGGGCCTGGCCATGAGTAAGGTAGAGGAGAGAACACCATATGCAGGAGGTTGTGAGCAAGGCAAATAAGAGAGTGTATACTTAGTGTGAAATGGAAAGATAGATGGCCCTAGAGTGATGGGTGTATATACAATGCACGGGGAAAAGACATCCTAAAGAGGGAAAAAATCCCCCGGTGGTCCTAGTGTGTTCACACACATCACTACCACATGTATATGGTAACAAATCCCACTGGAGTGATGCGGTGAGCGAGAGCTGGCACATGAGTAAAGGAAAGTTCCATGCCGTAAGGACATGATCAGTCCACAAAGGGGAGTAAGCCCAAAGGTTTGAGGAAAGCTTCAAGCTTCTCATTAGACAATGCCTTTGTGAAAAGATCTACAAGCTAGGTTGTCCTGTGTTGGCACATAAACCAAGCTGACCTCTCTACTGAGAGCCTCTCCTTGACATAGTGGTAATGCACCTCAATGTGCTTTGTGCGAGCATGAAAAACTGGGTTCCTCGCAACTGCCAATGCACTCTGACTGCTAGTGAGATAGTGTTGGCAGTGTCTTGTCCAACACCCAAATCAGTCATAAGACATTTGAGCCATACACACTCAATCGTAGCTGTGAAGACTGCCTTGTACTCAGCCTCACAACTCGAAGTGGCCACAATAGGTTGCTTCTTGCTCAACCACATATACATGAACTACCACGCATGAAACAAAAATCACTTGTGGACACTTGCGTGTCAAAACAACTAGCCTAATCTGAGTTCGAAAAAGCATGTAAGTCTACGGCAATGATCCCCCCTTGGGATAAAACAAGCCAAGATGTGAAGTGCCACTAAGGTAGCAGAAAATTCGCTTGACAACCTGCCAATGCTTAGACCCTGGGCTATGCATAAATATGCTGACTTGTGAGACTGCAAACTGAACATCCGGCCTCGTGTTGCATACATAAATGAGGCATCCAGCAACAATTTGATAAAGAGTGACATATGCAGGATCACCAACATCATGAAGACTCAATTTCAAATCTGTTTCCATGGGAGTGGCAATAGGTTTGCAATCCTCAAGTCCAAACTTACATAGCAATATCTCTATGTAATGTTTCTGACACAAGACAATACCACCATCACACTGCTTAAACTGTATACCAAGTAGTGATGCAACGGTACCAAATCTTCATCTTGAAAATAGCATTCAAATCAGCCTTAAATTTAGAAATATGTCTCTCATTTGGTTCAGTGATCAGCGAATCATCGACATAAAGAACCACAATGAGAAGTACATCACCCTCAAGCTTTACATACAGTGTGCTTTCTGTTGGACTATTACGAAAGCCTTGTTTGACCAAATGAGTGTCAACTTTCTCATCCCAAGCACGAGGAGATTGCTTCAACCTATACAAAGCCTTCTTACATCTGCAAACTTTGTCCTCTTGTCCTTTCTTGATAAAACCGCGAGGCTGTGTTACATAAACTTCCTCAAATATGTCACCATTCAAGAAAGCAGTAACAATGTTTGATTGATGTACATCCCAACCAAAATGAGATGCCAATGCACATAGAAAATGCACAATATTCATACGACAAGTGGGAGAAAAAGTCTCTTCATAATCTATGCCTTTTTTATGTGCATAACCCTTTGCAACAAGTCGAGCCTTATGGCGATCGACAAAGCATAACAATCTGATGCATAAGATGTATGGCGAGAGCTTGAACGAGTACGACTAGACAAAGGTGCATCCAATTTACTATCACGCAATGTATGCACCAGCCATTATGGCATACCTCTAGCCTGCTCATTTTCAGCCCTTTCCTCATCAAGTACATCATGTACATCTGCATCAGTAATAGACTGATCTATAACACTTTCAAAAACCCCCATAGGCTTTACATTTGCCTCATTGGAGTTTATATTCGTATTTCCACCACTAAAAAGAGCAACAAAGTATCATAAAGGTCCTGTGAACTTACATTACTGTCTCTAGACATGATAGCAAGGACTGAACAAAATCTTCCACAAACACTACATCCCGTGAAACCAGAATACGCTTTGTTTGTGGATGATACAACCTGTAACCTTTGATTTTAGCACTATAACCAACAAAAATACATTTGACAGTCTTATCATCCAATCTTCTGCGCTGTGTTTGTGGCACCAAAGCATATGCCAAACAACCAAAAACACGCATGTGCTAAAAAGAAGGCTTTCTATCATGCCATGCTTCAGATGGAGTAATAGAGTGCAAATCTTTTGTAGGACACCTGTTTAGTACATAAGTGGCACACATGATGGCCTCAAGCCAAAAAGAATGCGGCAAAACTTGACTTTTGACCATACATCGTGCCATTTATGTAAGTGACCTGTTTTTCCTCTCAACAACACTATTTTGGTGAGGTGTATAAGGCACTGTACATTGGTTTTTTATCCCACGACTAGCCAAAAAAGTATTAAATTCATGAGACATATACTCCCCCCCCTCGATCAGAACGGAGGATGCACATAGTACATATTGAGACATTTTCAACCATAGCCAGAAATTGTTTGAAGCACATAAAAACTTTGGACTTCTCTTTAAGCGGAAATACCTGTGCATGCCTGGAGTAATCATCAATGAATTTCACGAAGTAAAGGTAATTGTCCAAGGACGGAGTTTGCATGGGCCCACAAATATCACTATGCACAAGCTGCAACCTGCATGTGGCCCAAACTGAACCATCCTTTGGAAACTTTGAACACTGCATCTTACCTAAAATACAACACTCACAAACATGTTTGACAGGTGCTTCAAGAGGCAGCAAAGAAGCAACCATATTAGATTTTTGCAAACGCAGCCAACTGAAAAAATTCAGATGACCAAAACGTGCATGCCAAAGTTTTGCATCTGAAATAGCCCTTGAATCTGCAACTGCATCTGAAATAGCCCTTGAATCTGCATTAGCAAAATTTTATCCACACTTGTCATACAAAGTGAGCTTATACAGCCCACAACACAAAAGCCGAGATGCAACGATTTCATCACCAGAACTGTGATCATGAATTGTACATTTGTCATCCACAAATTTGACTACAAGTCCAAGTCTAGCAAGTACAGATACAGACAAAAGATTCTTCTTGATCCCAGGTACGTACATAAAGTGCATCAACAAGTGTGAAAGAGCTGCCACTTAGAGTAGTAAGCACAATCTTTCCAACTCTCTGAACTAGATAAGAGGCATTGTTGGCACAAGTGATTGAATTTCTATGAGGGACAGACTCGAGAGAGGTGAACAATTCACTATGTGAGATAATGTGCTTTGTAGCACCACTGTCAAAATACCACACATGTGAATCTACAGCAATCGACATGTATGCACCATGACAGTAGGATTGTAAGTGTACTCTGCACTAAAAGCCATTTTTCATCAACGTCAACATCACAACTCCTTTCACACAAGACTCAACAATGGTTGCATTTGTAGTGGAACCAGCATTTGCAGTGGAACCACCCTCTTTCTTCTTATCTTCTTTGGCCTTCAACTTAGGACACTGCTTGATCAAGTGATCATTATCTTTATAATAATGTCAATACATCTTCTTTTTGCCCTTATCACCAGAATTTCCAGATGAATTTTTGCTAGCAAAAGCATTAGAAACAATTTTTTTTTCCACTTGCAACAAAACCATAAGTAGTGGTTGCATTGCTGAAACCATCCTTTCTTTGAAAAGCAATAAAGCTTGTTCAATTGTATGCTGTCTTTCAAAAGCAATAAAAGATTGTTCAATTGTATGCTGTCTAGTACTAATTTTTCTAGAAAGTGACTCTTGCAATAGCAATGTGCATAATGCATCAAACTTGACAACTTCAGGATTTTCTTGGGTCATAAGTCTCCAAGTACTAGAAAAATTCTGGTAAGAATCTGGTAAGGCATCAAGAACAGTCTGCACAAGGAAACTATCTGAAATGGCTTCGCCTACAGAAATAAGTTGCTCATTGATATCCTTGACACCACCAAGGAAAGTGTCCATATCATCTTCCTCATGCGTAATCTTCGACTCCAGCTCTTTACGGAGCAAATCAATTTTAGCCTCATTGCGACTTGCATAAAGACCAGCCAACATATCCCAAGCTTGTTTTACAGATTTTGGAAACAAATGTGAGGAACAATGGTGCGCTTCACCGACAATGCAATTAATGCATGAGCCTGCACATCCTTTATATCCCAACGAGATTGTTCTACCATAGGCAAAAAAACTCTAATAGCAACAATCCTTGCAGCAAGACCTGCTACATTCTCAACATCGCCTACATCCTCAGAACCAGGACATACATCAATGTCCTGCAGAATATTCTAGATGCCCTTTGACACAAGAACATGTTGCATCATGTAAGCCGAAATAGGGTAATTGTCCCTATCCAATCTGTCCTTAGCAGCAAACATCTTGAACACATATGTGTTGTTGTCAGCCATGGTAAATGATGCACTTGATGTACAAACTGTTCAAAAAGAGGAGAAACGAAGCAAGAACAACACATGCTATATAGCACAAACCGTAGAATACTGTAAGGCACGTGTTATGCAAAAAATGGCACAAACAAAAATTTTACACAAAATGACAAAATAGCATGTAGAGTACTACCTGTAGGGGAAACGGAGGCCGAAATGAGCCTAAATCAGAAATCTGAGCAGACTAAGCTTTACGAGCTTTCCCAAAATTTTGTTGTCAACCTACAAACGCTCGCCAAACCTCACAGAAATCGGAGAAAGTGAGAAGGTATGTCCTGGAGAAGTTGGCGACTGAGTCCGAGAGGACGCAACCTGCTCTGATACCAATTGTTGGAATTAGGGTTGCAAAGAAATGCACATAAGCTTGGAGAAGACAAAGGAAGCTCAAGGCACACAATAGAGAGTGCATTACTTAGTGTGCAATGGAAAGATAGATAGCCTGAGAGTGATGGGCATATATACAATGCACGGGGGAAAAAACCTCCTAAAGAGGGAAAAATGCGCCGGTGGTCCTAGTGTGTTCACACACATCACTACCACGTGTATATGGTAACACATGTATATCAAAATTTGAAAACTACTGGTGCTATCTATATTAATATTCCTGACAATGATGATCTAGGAGATCATGGCCTTGTAGATATGGTTGCTTTCAAGAGTTCGAAAAATTACCAAAGCGTAATTGAACGCAATCTCTCTGCACTAAATACAAATGTTACCAATCTCATTGAGCTACTTGTGAAAATTATGAGTTTAAAAACGGCTCAAGGAGCCCCAGGTGGAATCGTTTAAGGAACCTAAGCTTGCACAACTCAAGGCATCCAAATGACAAGTGCTTCAGAAGGTGAAGAAGGTAGCAATGCATTGGTTAAGAATATTACCATTCTTGAGTTTCATGGGGAAGAGCGTGATTGGAACATGGATGCGATCAATAGGTTCTTACACAAATGGAGTGATATTCATAGGTTGAGACACATACCATATATAAAGACGACTGTGGAAACAAGTCTATCTCTTAAAGGCAAGGCCTATAAGTGGTGGTTGTTATTTCCAATAGATGCTCGTCCTTCGTCTTGGGTTGCGTTCCAAGCTTCTTTCTCCAAAGAGTGTTTGGACTCCAATGAAGAAGATAAGAATTGGTTAGCACGGGATACATGCCGCATGTCTGGACTCTCTCTCTCACTTTACCTTTCAAAGTATCGGAAAATCATATTAAAACTAGAAGGTACGGTCTAGATGAATTCCAAAAGATACGGGGTTTTCATAGGGGTCTTGACAAAGACAATCCTCTTCATGTCAAGACCCAACATCCAAAAACTTTGGAAGAAGCCATCGATCATGCCCAAAGATGTCATGATGACCAAGAGAGGAAGGGAAATGTTCCCTACTCTAAGAATAATTTTACTAAGAGCAATGTGGCTAAGAGACAATGGCGAGGTATATCTCCCACACGTTCTGTCATAATAATTAATATCTAACTCTACTATATGATTTTTTCATGTTAAACTGATCATTTAATATGGGGAGGTGCCAGGGGAGAAAAAGATAGAATATTGGTTAAGTTAGCAGACCGGCCACATTAGGGATCCAAAGGGGGGGACCATCTGCAAAAGAGCTATGTGCAAAAATGGGCCCAAAAGACCATAAGGTTCAGCCCATTAAGACTTCCAAAATGCTAAGGTTTCAAAATTCAAAGGTTTTGTCGAAAGGTCAAAAGCCTAGGGAAATTGGATGCTTTGTGTGTGTCCCAAAAGTCTTCAACCATCCCTACATAGGAGGGGGACAAGCCCTAGAAGTAGTAGATGAGAGAGAAACTCTCTCTCTCTCTCTCTCACACACACACACACGCAAGCTCTCTTTACACAAAGGGAATGAGGGACACATGCCAGCTCCCTAGTCGGGGGTTCACTATGTGTAAAAATACCATATCACCTGCGTTCAAGACATGTTTGTAAAACCCCTTATCTGTAAATTTTGTTAGGAATATAATGTACCCTTTACTTTTAAAATCTGTAAGTTTTTTTCAAATTTGAAAAAATAATGTCCTTATGTATATATATTTCTGTAAGTTTCAAGAACTTTAAATTTGAAAAAATTTAAAGAAGTTTCAAGAAGTTTCAAGAACTGTATTTTTTCAAATTTGAAAAAATAATGTCCTTATGTATATATATTTCTGTAAGTTTCAAGAACTTTAAATACCCTTCTGTTGAACTCACGTGATAGGTTACATTTTTCTTAGGTGACCTCCCCGGGCTCCCTAGCCCAAATGCCCACAAGGTATACTCAATTCCTATTGGATGGCCTTAGAGGTGGACCAATGAGAATTAGGCTAGAGTAAATCTAGTTTAATTAATTTTAAAACACTTAATAAAGGAACCAATAAGAATTAAGTTCTCTATAAGACTATTGGACAGTCTCCCAAGGGGTCCAATGACCATTCAACAGCCCAATGGCTTGCATGATTCCTATTGTCCAGGAGGCAAAGGGGTCCCATGAGAGTTTAGTTGAATTAAGTAATTACCTAAAGCTCTCAGAAAAGGGGAAAGGGGGACACATGTCAGAAGACTATCACTTATGCTGCTTAATTTCCATTGGCTAGGCCTGGGGAGCTCCAATGAGGTGTGAGGATGAGCAAATAGCAAGAGGGGTCGACCAAGAGAGAGAGGGGGACTGATTTTTCAAAGGTATTATTGACTTACACACTCACACAATCTATGTGTGAAGCAAGAAGACTCTCTCTCTCTCTCTCCTTCTCAAGCTTTAATGGAAAGCTTACTACCTACTCCAAGCTTGTAAGAAGGGAGGCCTACACCAACAACTCTTGGCTTTGTGATGCAAATCTAGCCAAGAGCCAAGCTTGAATGCATGCTCATCCCCCTCTACCATGCTAATTACTAAGCTAAGATATGATAATAAGAGTGATTATGTGAGATCTATATATTTCTCGCAAGAATTCTCCTTCTTCCTGTCAATCTACTCTCATACCCCGCTAGCTCTCACCATCTTCGAAGGTGTGTGAGGTCTTGGGTTTGAGACCGTGAGGGAATTGATGTTGTGTTTAAGTGTTGTGCTTAGTGATTGAAGTTTCCATCTTCATAGCACTAGCTAGTATTGAAGGAACACAAAGTATTGTATTGTAAAATGTCTCTCTTGATGGGAGAAACCATAATACAAAGCCTTTTGGAGGGGGGACCGGCTCCATGCAAATCCGGTCCTCATCTGTTATCAATTTCCTATTTTCTCTCTCTTTTGAAGTATTGTCCATGCTATCTAACTAGGTGTTATGTTTTTTGTTGCTCCCTCCACCCAAGCACTCTTGTTATTCTCATCGGGAGTCTATTCTAAAGAAATTCTCACTATGTACATGCTATTTTCCGCTACACATAAGCTACTAGGCCATTAAATGTTACATTGGTATTAGAGCACAAGGTTTCTCTTTTATTGCTCAAGAAGGGAGGTCCTCAAGCTAGCTATAAATGGTTGGTATTATTAATTGCATGTGAGTAAGTAGAATAGGGATTTTTCAGCCTTGCATTGCGCCTGCCTTTGTGCAGTTAATGGGGCATCACCATCGAGAGCTATGGTCTTAATAGTGGAGTCCTACGGGGCTTGCCTATGGCTTAACCACTATTGAGCTATTAGAAGCTTGATAGGAGACGGTGCTGTTTTGGTGTTGAATGGCCCTCTCTTCTATTCCTTGCAATTAATGGTATTCGAGCCACGGGTACGGTAGCTTGAGTTCTTTTTCTAAAGGGGTAAAGAGGAGTAGCAACTAGGGCTTGAAGTGCCAAAGTACACCTAAAAAATTTACATCAAAAATTTGTTAGAATGGCTGACAATAGTAAAGAGAGTGGAATTAATGTTGATAACTTTGATTTTGCTAATGAGAAGGCTATCAATGATTCCCCGATGCTTATCTTGTTTCTAGGTTTCAACAAGCCATGGGCAATCCATCCCTCCAAAGTGAAGTGCAATGGCAGCTTCGTGCTCATGGGATTCTCCAAGCTCCCCACGGTGATGAGAGAGCACCTAGGAAGCCTCCTTGCGAGACTTCCAAAAGAGGTCTCTCTCCGATTTGATAAGAAGAAGAGGATCCATACGAAGGGCTCAAAAATTTACTCCTTGATGACGTATCTTCTTCTCAATGGAGAAATCAAGAGCCTCCACCGAAGGAAAGAGAAAGAAGTGAGTCTACCGCCACCTCGGTCGAGATGGCTCCACGAAGACGGAGGGCTAAACGCTCTCCATCACCTCCAAAACGGAGAAGACCATCGCATACTTCTCCACACCATACTTCAAAGAGGGATGACAAAAGGCAAGAGAAGAAAAAGGCGAGAAAGAGGACACCCTCTTCTCCATCTTCTTCATCCTCTTCCTCTTATGAAAGTGATGGTGAAGACAAAGAAGACCAAGAAAAAAAAATTGCGAGAAAGATGTCACCCTCTTGTCCATCTTCCTCAAATTCTTCATCTTTGAAGAAAGTGATGGTGCAATTTTTTGAACCATAAAAAAGAAGAGGCCATAGAGGCCTATGCCGCATGGAAGAGGTCGCCCAAGCTTAAGAAGTTTAAAGAGGGAGGGAAGAGCATCTCTTTCCTTACCTACGGTGGCACCTTTGGTGCTACGTACAAAGTCTTGGCCTTTATATATCCAATAGTTCCATGCGGCGTTTGGAGATGAGGGTTTAATGGAGTCCTCTAAGCTATGCCATGTAGCTATGCGCTCTCAAAAATCCGCCAGACAATGGTGGTCTAGCCTACGGGCCAATGGTGAAGCTCCACAAACATGAAAAGATTTAAGAGCTTCCATTATGAAGCACTTTTTGGCCACTACCACCAGTGTATTTTTTTTTGGCTAAAAATCGCCAATTTGGCGAATCTTGAAAATTTTGAGTCTTTTTTTTGCTCTCATTGGTGTAGATCTTAAGATGTTTTTTGCCAAACTTTGCTATAAGGTTTTGTATTTTGGGGTAGCTAGTCACCAAAGATATACCCACTGAAGAACTTGATGGTAGGGGAGATTGAGGGCCAAGCAAGTTTGATTGACTAGATTTTATGTAGGAGATCTGAGATCTTCACACTTCCTCAATTTATTTTTATCTAGATTTCAAAGACCTTACCCTACTCAATAAGGTGTTGTCTCCTAGAAAAACCCTAGTACATATAAGGTGTGTTGTAACATTGATACTTATTTGAAAAGTCTAGGTGGAACTACTTAAATCACTTCTTTCTATTATATAAAAAGTTGTAAGAGATGTTCCTTTTATCCTTACATGTGATATTGAAAAAAATGACCAACTAAGGTATAAATAAATTTTTTTCTTGAGAATATGATAAATTTAATTTAAAAATATTTTCCTCGCCAAATTCATAAATCTAGATTCATTTTCTCACCAAAACCTTGAGTAATATTTACAGGTCAGTGTCCAAAAAAAATACAATGACTGCCACCGATGCCAAAGACTAAGTACTCACCGAATGGTGAAGCTTTAAGCTCTCTCCCTACGAATCCATTCATAAATATGTAGACAAGTTTTGGAACTTACGACTCAAAGCCACTGTCTTCAAAAAGTTGGATTTTGGAGAGCAAAAGAAACAATTTTGTGCGGGCTTAACTGAAGAAATGAGGGAGTATGTCAACTCCCAAAGTCCATGCACCATATCAGCGGTTATACACCATACTATGGTGGCTTCTCGAATCAATTTCCAAACGGGGACTAAAAGAAATTTTAAGCCCACAGAAAACAAGGGTTCCAATGAGCTTAAGGGGAAGGACAATGTCCAAAAGTCTCCTAAGGGCAACTCCGACAAAGCTAAAGAGAAGAGAGTTTACAAAGGCAAAAATAAACTTTCTCCTGAAGAGCTTGAGTGTTATCGCAAGGATAACCATTGTTTCAAGTGCGGCGAGCAAGGGCATGCGTACCACGCTTGTCCCCAAAAGAATACCCACCATGAACATCCTAGAGCTACCTTGGTCGAAATCCAAGAGGAGGAAGCTCACCACAAAGGATCTCCTCTATGCCATGCTTGGGGAAAGGTAAGAGAACATGATGATTTTATTCTCTTTGACCCTGGTGCTACTCAAAATTTCATATCCACAGAGTTGGCCACCAAGCTAGGCATACAAGCTTATGAGATGGGAGATGTCCTACCCGCAGACGGTGCTTTCAAGGGGCAAGAAGCTTCAGTCACTCCCTTAATTAGGAAATTGAGGCTCCATGTCGAAAGCTATGTGGACAAAGAGTCTTCATATCTCCTCTCAAGCATGAGGATGTAATCCTAGGGGCACCATGGCTTGATCGCATGGCTGCCAGTGTTAAATTCCCTGAAAGGAGAATCTCCTTTAGGTTCACGGAAAAAAATATGTACATAGATGCTAAGGAAATGGGTAACACCATACCCATTGTACATGCACAAGCTCTCAATAAGTCTATAAAGAGCTCTATTTCCGTGTACATGAGTGTTGTTAAACACTCTCAAAATGAATCTAATGTTTTAGCAAAATAAAATATACACAATCAAAAGGAATTAGAGTTATCCAATTTTCTCAAGGGGTTTGAAGATGTCTTTATTGACGACATCCCTTGTGAGCTACCTCCTAAACGAGGCAATGATGACCATGCAATTGAACTTCTTCCAGGAAGTTCACCACCCTAACAAACCTCCTTATAGAGTTTCTCAAGATCAACAAGAGGAGATTACGTGGCAAGTGCATGAGTTAGTTGAGAAGGGCGTGGTTAGGCCTAGCTCATCTCCATTTTTTTCTCATGTGCTACTAGTGCAAAAGAAAGACTATACATATCATATGTCTGTCGACTATAGAGCACTAAATAGGATCACTATCAAGAATAGGTTTCCCATTCCACGATAAAAGACCTATTTGATATGCTACAAGGGTCCACCTACTTCAGTAGGATTGACCTAAAAAGTGGCTATCATAAAAAAAGCATAGCTGATCAAGACATTGTAAAGACCGCAATGCTTTCGAAAAGCTTATCTCTCAGCTTGTGCTTACACTACCGGATCTCTCAAAGCCATTTGAGGTCCAATGTGATTCTTGTGGTGATTGCCTTGGAGCTGTTTTTCTCCAAGAAGGGCACGCCATAGGCTATGAAAGTCAAAGGCTCGACCCTGTTAAAAAAGCTCTAGGCATATATGAAAAAGAACTCCTCGCAGTTCTACATGCTTTAGACTCATGGAAGCACTACTTATTGGGGACTCCAACAAACAAATGGGGTGGGCAAATTTCCTTTTGCAATTTCATTTTCATATTGCTCACATTGCTGGCAAGCATAATCAAGTAGCCGATGCACTCTCAAGACGGCCGAGAGTGAATGCAGTTTCCATAGCAACTCACAATGATCTATCTTCTATGATAGATGAGTATGCTATTGATGCCGGTTTTATAGATGTGATTTCAGCCCTTGCATCTGGGAAGAAAGAGGAACCATTTACCTTACAAGATGGTTATCTTCTCTATGGCAGTAGACTATGTGTTACTAGCTCACTACGTGAGAAAGTAATGTATGCATCTTATGCTCCTCCTTATGCGGGGCATAGAGGGATTCAGTCTACCCTAAAGGGGATTGAAACATATTTCTATTGGTCTACCATGAAAGCAAACATACAAGAGTATGTTTCTAAATGTGTGGTATGCCAAAAGACGAAGTCTGATAGATGGAAGAACCTTGGATTGCTTCAACCTTTGCCAATCCCTACTTCACCATGAAAGATAATATCCATGGATTTTATTTTTGGATTGCCTAAGTCTATCCATGGGACTACGGGAATATGGACGATAGTAGACAGGTTCAGTAAACAAGCTCATTTTATACCTGTCAAAAAGACTATCAAAGCCCATCAAATGGAAACCCTCTTCATTTCACAAATTCAAATGCCATGGCTTGCCAATGTCCATAGTGTTGGATAGAGATCCTTGTATGACCAGCAATTTCTCGAAGGGTCTCTTTGAGAATTTAGGAACAAGGCTAAACTTATCTTCAGCCTATCACCCGCAAACGGATGGCCAAAGTCAAATAGCTAACCTTGACAATTTAAAATGCAGAAGATCAACTATTTAAAAAAGTTACAATAAAAATTAAATAGTTGTATATACATTTGCCACATTGGGACCTCACGAAAGTTTGGACAAAATATTTTTCTATCTAATCCTCCTCTATCTCATTGTCATTCAGAGACACGTATGTTGGATCACTTTGACTCTACATAAAAACAAACCAAATTAAACAATTATCAACAGCTTAAAATAATTGATTCAAAATTACTTGTTTAACACTAGTTCTGTAATCGGACACTCAAATGTCTTGAGACACTAAAGTGTCTTGCTTTTCTAGCAACTTGTCATAATTATTTTGGTGAATCTAGAAAAAACATGCATAGTCACGTTCATATCTTAGGTCAACTATGAGGTGAAGAACCTAGCCAAATTTTACTTTTTCCAAAAATTAATACCAAATTAATATTATAATGATAAGTTTTAAGATGAAAAATCATAGAAATTCAGTGCAGTTTTAACAAAATTTTCATAAATTGAATATAACTTCTCATAAAATTAAGATTTTGCATAGGAATCAAGGTGTATGGATAGGAAAAAACTTATTACAACAAGAAATTGAGCTTCATAACTTAGTTATGGGACTAGAGTTTTGTTATAATCAAAAAGATCAAAATCTTGAAAATGCTAACAAAGAGGAAAATTTTGGTCTTTCAAGGCCTCTTTCATTAACATGATACGATTATGGGACAAAACCTAAGGTGTTTAATGTATCTATAGGTCAATACCCATCAACTAAGCATTTTTCAAGGGTTCAAACTCATAGGCTTCTTGTAATTTAAGCTCATTTTAAAAAATCTGAAGTGCATAATTTCTTGCAACAAAAAACATTGCTATGGAAAACTAATGCAAGTGTGTATATAAATCTCCCAATTGTGTCCATATGAGATATTTGTATACTAATAAGTGAGATGAATGGAAAAATCCAAAAGTGGACTTTATTCTAAGGCCTATCTTTGATAAATAAAAAATTATAATTACAACATGCGTAATTTTTTTGATACGCCATAAATCACCAAATGTGGCTTGTATAACCATTAAACTTATCACCTTATGTAATGGAGTCATAGATCTAGTATATATGTATCATAAGACATTGTCAATTTAGATGAACTACATGTATTTTGTGATCTAATTGAATTTGTGAACGTTGCATATTTGACACACATGACTTTCTATATTTAATTCTAGTCACAAAGGATTTTTTTCTCACATGACAATTGCAAAAATATCAAACACATATATAAGTAGTTACCACGGATTATTGCATGCACCGTGCTCTTTTTTTTTTTAAGGCTAGAGTACGAGTTTTAATGAAACATTGAATGCTGATTTGCGGAGTTTCTTTTCATGAGTGTAGTTACTTTTGATGTTATGATCAAAAGTGAGGGATTATAACTTCTATGAGTACTTTGAATAACATTTATAAGCTTGCAAAAGCCTTTCTTGAGATGTGCTCTAGATTTCATGTACCATTATATTTAAATTTGTGAAAAAAGGACACTAAAGTGTACCTTTTGGTACCAAACTAGTGTTAAACTTACCGCTTGTAGTGGTCCAACCACCGTGTCGAATTGATTGCGTGAGATGTGGTTGTTTTTGAACAACCATCACCAAGTATCGAATTCAGTACATCGCTCTCGATACTTGACCATCTCTTTGGTTGGTCGAGAGAGAGTGATATTTTCCTAAGCTAGCAATAACAATACTAAATCATCAACTACAATCTTTATAATCATCGATCGACGTTATAATTCAATTAATCTTACATATTTATCCTTCCAAGCTCCCTTGCCTCCTGAGCCATAGTGCGTGGGACTTGTCTTACGCGAGCCTCACGTTGTTGTCTGTAGGATGAGCCCGTCGCAGCTTGATCGCTCTTCTCTTGAATTGCCCACTCCCACTCCGCGTCTGCCATGCTGCCACCATGGTAAGTCTTGTCTCGATCTCTGACCTGGTTGGCTGCTACACGCCGCACAATGAACTGCTTGTTTTTAGGATATCTGTTTATGTAGCCCTCCAACCATTGTCATGAAAAACGTTGATCGGGTGCGTTTGGAAATCTAGCTAGCAGAGCGTCCTCAATGTACCGTGCATGATCGGGTAGTTGGTCTCTAAACTTTATAAAACAGTATTTGTACGTTGAATGTATAAGAATTTGTAGATGGCATCGAAATGCCTTGTCATGTGCTGTGCCGGACTCCACCTCCCTACCATATTTAACCCTATAGTAGCATCCATGCATGTCTGACATGAGTGCGTCAGTATCTTCGTCCTCTACCTTAGGGACGGCACGCTCTGAAAGTGGAGACTCCGTTCCCCTGCCACTACCAAAACATGAGAAACCTCAAGATCCACCGCCGCTTCGTCTCTCACGGCACTCACTGTCTTGAGACGAGCGTCAACGTGCGCTGCTAGAGGAAGTTCGTGTTGACGATGTTCTGGCGAAGGAGGAGAAGAATGGAGTGGTGTAGGACCTAAGTAGAGGCTAGTAGTGCGAAAGGTCAACTGCACCGCTTTAGATATCATCACAGTCTCAACCGTGGTAAAACCAAAGGTACATTGGGGCAATCCGCACAAGAGTGGATCAATGACCGCAACGCCATGATTAAAAAAGAACTATTCCCAAGAGGAAGCGTCTAACATTGGGGTGCTATGCTCTCGTACTTAGTGCCTACATACATGCATAAACAAATATATATTTACACACATATATATGTTATGGTTGTAAATATAGCCATCATTTTGTGTTGGCTACCACCTAGATCCAATGTCTAAGTGATCAATTGATCGTAACATTACAATTATAATGTAATGCAATAAGTAACTCTATTTCTCTCACAAAGTCTCTCTCTCTCTCTCTCTCTCTCTCTCCCTCTTGCTCTCACAGAGTCTCTCTCCCTCTCTCCCTCTCGTCTCCCCCACTTGGTCGTGCAGTTGAACTATGAAGCGGAAGCTCCATCCCAGAGTCATGCCTACGCCTCCACGTAAAGCAAGCACTCTCTCTCTTTCCATATCTATCTATCTATCTCTCTCTCTCTCTCTCTCTCTCTCTACCTATCTTTCCCTCTTTTCCACTTTCCCTATCTCTCTCTATTCCTTTCTTTCCCGCGTATATTACCTCTCTCTCTCTCTCTCTCTCTCTCTCTCTCTCTCTCTCTCTCTCTCTCCATAGTACCATTACACTTGCTACATGATGGTTCAATTGACTCCCAAGTGAATGAGGCTTTTCTACAACGCCAATGTATTATGGCTTGGGAGTAATCCGGTGGGTCACGCTTCATACATTACACAACCCATATTGCCTCCAACTACAAAACCATGTTGTCCACTGAAAGAGGAAACCGTACTCACACTTACATGCTTGAGCCTATCCCCTTGTCGGCGATACGCACTATCGCAGCCATTCGTCTTAGCTCCCATTTTGTTCGATGTGAGGTAGGGTGTGGGCAATGGAGAAGAGTCAAATCGACTATGCACATTATGCTCACTGCAAGTTCGAGAGTCTGAGTACCACACATTACTAGAGTGCTCAGATTTTGGTCACATCCGAACTTGCTTCTCTCACATTTTCAGCCATAACTTTGACCTACAAACTTTCCTCTCCCAGCCAAAGTGTGGGCTCTCCATTGCGACTCTCATGACCGCAATTTTGGAGCATTGAGTCACTCATCAGCCATACACATACTACATCACATGTAACTTTCGTCCCATAGGTCATATTTAACCTCCGAAGATGATAATAAAATCTCTCTCTCTCTCTCCTCCTTTCCCTCTTTCTGTCTCTCCCCCTCTCCCTCCTTCTCTCTCCCTCCCTCTTTCCCCTCTTTCTCTCTCTCCCTATCTCTCTTTCCCTCTTTTCCTATTGATCTCTATTCCTCTCTTTCTCTCTCTCTCTTTCTCTATCTATCTCTCTTTCTCTCTCTCTCTCTCTCTCTCTCTCTCTCTCTCTCTCTCTCTTTCCCTCTTTCTCTCTATCCATCTTTCTCTCTATCTCTCCCTCTATATATCTCTCTCTTTCAATCTATCCCTCATCCTCTCTATATCTCTCCCTCTTTCTCTCTCTTTCTATCTCTCCCTCTTTCCTATCTCTCTCTCTTTCCCTCTTTCTCTCTCTTTTTCTCTCTATCTCTCCCTCTCTCCATCTCTCTCTCTCTCTCTCTCTCTCTCTCTCTCTCTCTCTCATTCCCTCTTTCCCTCTCTCTCTCTCTCTCTCTCTCTCTCTCTCTCTCTCTCTCTCTCTTTCTCTCTCTCTCTCTCTCTCTTGAGAGGCAAGCGGGTTGAGAATTTTGGTAACTTGAGTCTAGTGGATATGTACACACATTGTAGGCAATTATATGAGCAAGAAAATACTGAAAAAATGTCATTTTATGGTTCACTCCCATGTATGCCGTCTTTTTTTACTATTGAGGATGTATGCAGTGGGCTTGAAAAGTTCGCCACTCGCAAAGCGGGAGATCTTCAAGGTATCAAGCCGGAGATGATCAAATGGACGGGAGATTTTACCCATGAGTGGATGTGTGATATGTTCAACCTTGCACTTCAACATGGTATGCCTTATGATTGGAGTACTAATTGGGTTAAACCTTTGCATAAAGGAGGGGATGTAAAGAATGTAAGCAACTACCGGACTATAATGATTGGGTCTCTTATGGCAAAGTTGTTTGGGTGCATAATGGAGATGAAATTGAGTGATTGGGCTGAAGAGAATGACAAGCGTGCAAAGGGACAAGCGGGTTTTCGTCGATGCCATAGCACCATTGATCATCTTGTCACTCTTCGTGTTCTCATGGAGGAAAGTCGGTTGAAAGGCAAGCGATTGTATTGTTGTTTTGTGGACTTTAAGAAAGCCTTTGATATGATTCCACGTAACAATTTGTGGAGAAGGATGGAAGAACTCCAAGTGCCAAGTGAGTTTATGCTTGCGGTTTCTCGAATCTATGAGAAGGTGATTTGTCAATTGCGCATGGGAAGAGAAATTTCAGAAATTTTTGTAAGCACTATTGGGGCTAAACAAGGATGTCCATTGTCACCAACTCTCTTTGGTCTATGCATCGATCAATTGGAACAATTGGTACTTGACTTTATGCAAGAAGAAGGCATTGAAGAGGTCACTATTTGCAATGTGGTAATCATGCTTTTGTTGTATGCGGATGATGTAGTGCTTCTAGCACACACTTTAGAAGATGCACAAACGCTTATGGTTGTCCTTGAGAACTTTTGCTTGCATAGTGGGCTGATTGTAAATGAATCCAAAACAAAGGTTATGCTTGTGAAAACCAACCATAAGGAGAAGCCATGCATTGTGTACAACAGCGAGACACTTGAAGTTGTTGAGAGCTTTAAGTACCTTGGCCTTGAGGTTCCATCCAATCACAAGTGGCATGAATGTGCTATGCGTCGTTTGGAAGCGGGAAAGAGAGCATATTATGCATTTGAGAACATGTGTAATGCGGGAAACATCAAGTGTTGGGTTCTCAAGAAGTATCTTTTTGATGCATTGGTGACTCCGGTTCTTCTTTATGGAGTTGAAGTGTGGGGCAGGAGCATCTCAAAGTCTACTTGGAAAGAGTTTGAGAATGTCCAAAAGCGTTTTCTTACAAACTTTCTCCAAGTTAAGACACAAACACCATATATGCTCCTACTTCTTGAGTCGGGATCTCTTTCAATTGAGGTTATGGGCATGGAAAGGGTTGTGGAGTACATGATAAAGATGCGTCAAAACCCCTCACATCGACTTCCTACAATTGCATGGGAAGCAAGCAAAAAAGTTCAAAAGACGCATAAAAGCAAGATCTCGAGCACGGGATGGATGCAAGACATAAAGAAGTGGTTTGGGATATGGGATGCATTACACTTGCTACATGATGCTTCAATTGACTCTCAAGTGAATGAAGCTTTTCTACAACGCCAATGTATTACGGCTTGGGAGAAATCCGGTGGGTCACGCTTCATACATTACACCACCTATATTGCCCCTAACTACAAAACCATGTTCTTCGCTGAGAGAGAAAACTGTACTCACACTTACATGCTTGAGCCTATTCCCTTGTCCGCGATACGCACTATCGCAGCAATTCGGCTTAGCTCCCATTTCCTTCGATGCGAGATAGGGCGTTGGGGCAATGGAGAAGAGTCAAATCGATTGTGCACATTATGCTCACTGCAAGTTCGAGAGTCTGAGTACCACACACTACTAGAGTGCTCAGCTTTTGATCACATCCGAACTTGCTTCTCTCACATTTTCAGCCATAACTTAGACCTACACACTTTCCTCTCCCAGCCAAAGTGTGGGCTCTCCATTGCGACTCTCATCACTACAATTTTGGAGCATCGAGAGTCACTCATCAGCCATACACATACTACATCACATGTAACTTTGGTCCCATAGGTCATATTTGACCTCCGAGGACGATAATAAAATCTATCTATCTATCTATCTCTCTCTCTCTCTCTCATTTCCTCTCTATCTCTCCCTCTTTCCCTCTCTCTCTTTCTATCTATCCCTATCTCTCTCTCACACACTCTTTCTCCCTATCTCTCTATATCTCTCCCTCCCTCTCACACTCTTTCTCTCTATCTCTCTCTCTCTCTCTCTCTCTCTCTCTCTCTCTCCCTATCTCTCTATTTCCCTCTTTCTTTCTCTCTTTCTCTCTTTCTCTCTATCTCTCCCTTTGTATCTCTCTCTCTTTCAATCTATCCCTCATCCTCTCTCTCTCTCTCTCTCTCTCTCTCTCTCTCTCTCTCTCTCTCTCTCTCTCTATCTATCTATCTATCTCTATCTGTCCCTCTTTCTCTCTCTCTCTCTCTCTTTTCTATCTCTCCCTTTCCTCTTTCTCTCTATCTCTATCTCTCACTTTCTCTCTTTCTCTCACTATTTCCTATCTCTCTTTCTCTCTTTCTCTATCTCTCTTTCACTCTATCTCTCCTTCTTTCCTATCTCTCTTTCTCTCTTCTCCTCTCTCTTTCTCTCCCTCTTTCTCTCTATCCCTCTATTTTTCTCTCTCTCTCCCTCTCTCTCTCTCTCTCTCTCTCTCTCTTTCAATCTATCCCTCATCCTCTCTCTCTCTCTCTCTCTCTCTCTCTCTCTCTCTCTCTCTCTCTCTCTCTCTCTCTCTATCTCTCCCTCTTTCCTATCTCTCCCTTCTCTCTCTCTCTCTCTCTCTCTCTCTCTCTCCCCCTTTTTTCTCTCTCTCTCTCTCTCTCTCTCTCTCTCTCTCTCTCTCTCTCTCTCTCTCTCTCTCTCTCTCTCTATTTCTCTTTCCCTCATTCTCTCTATTTCTATCCATCTCTCTCTCTTTACCTCTCTCTCTCTCTCTCTCTCTCTCACTTTCTATTTGTCTTTCTCTCTCTATATAGGTCCCTATTCCTCTCTTTCCCTCTTTCTCTCATTCTCTCTTTATCTATCTATCTCTCTCTCTCTCTCTCTCTCTCTCTCTCTCTCTCTCTCTCTCCCCATTTCTCTCCCTCTCATTCTTTCTCTCCCTCTCTCCCTCTTTCTCTCTCTCTCTCTCTCTCTCTCTCTCTCTCTCTCTCTCTCTCCATTTATCTCCCTCGCATTAATTATCTCTCTCTTTCTCTCTTTATCTATCTCTCTCTCTTTCTCTTAATTTCTCTTCCTCCTTATCTATTTCCCTTCTCCTCTCTCTCTATTTATCCTCATACATTTATCTCCCTCTCTTTAAATTTATCTCTCTCTCTCTCTCTCTCTATCTATTTCTCTCTCTTTCTTTCTTCATTTATCGTTCTCTCTCTCTCTCTCTCTCTCTCTCTCTATATATATATATATATATATATATATATATATATATTTTTTTTTTTTCTATCTAACATTCTATCAAAACAAGCCGAGCAAAGCAATCATTTCCAAGCAAGCCTAGCAAAGCAACCATTTTTAAAGAAGCGTAGCAAAGCAACCATTTCAAACAAGCCGTGCAAAGCAACCATTTCCAAATGAACAAGATATGTTACCGATTCTCTATATTCTCTATTTTTTTTGTATTTATGTGTGTGTGCGTGTGTGTGTGTGTGAGTAGTAGAAAACAAAAGGGAAAGAGGGGAGATGTTCTTTGTTTTGTGTTTAACTCTTTCTTTGTAGCGCGGTTGAGCTTCGGTGCGGTTGAGCTTCCAAAGAGAATGGTGGAAAACCCCCCTTGACAAAACTTGGATACAACCCCCTTCGACAAAACTTGAGAAGCTTGTAGAAGGAGAGAGAGAGGGAAGAGAGAGGGGGAAGGGGGAAGGAGGGGGGGTGGGGGAAGCTTGGAGAAGGAGAGAGAGGGAAGGGAGAGGGGGGGTGGGGGAGGAGAGGGGGGGAACCTTGGGAGCAATGGCATAGAGCAAGAACGCAGAGTATGCATAAAAAACGCGGAATACTTTGTCTTCTTGCCTTTTTAGGCGCCAATGATTATCACGGGTATTACCACGACTATTACCGCGTCAATTACCGCCTTTATTACCACGGTAGGTCATTTCAAACGGATACATGTGAATCCGAGGTTGCAGGGGGTGGGTACAAACCACCCCCTCTACCCTTAGCTATACATTATTTCATTTTTTAGCCTTTTGAGTTTTTTTATGAAGATTTTTATTTTTTTATGGATACTTTATTTTGTAGTACTTTTAAATGTTTATAAATTGTATTTTTTAAATTTCTCTTTTAGTTAAAAATAATTTTAGCACTCACTGTCATTTTTTTCCTTTGACATTAACTATATATAATTTTTCTAATGGAATTAAGTGCTTTTCTAATTATTTCCTTTTTAGGAAACATGACTAAATAAACAACATTTCGCGTGTGCGAGACATCGACTGGGATGATTGTGGTCCCTCTGGAGGCCCTGAGCGCGATCGTTGGCTCAAGGAAAAACTCCCTTGTCCTTGCATAAAGTGCAAAAGTGCAATCCCTTGCTTGCGGCACATTGCTTTGGAGCACATGGAGAACGCAGGGCTTTGGCATCCTCAAAAAAGTGCTTGGAGAGATGATAGCGCAACTCACCCGTCACTTGAGGAGGTTCCCCATTGGTTTGTGTTCGGTGGCAAGAGCGACTAGGAGATTTGGGTGCACTGGTGGATGGTGATCCTCCCGTTGGCTCTACGTTGGCAGCTCCTATGGCGTCTCCTTATGTGGACTATGCACGACTATCCTGGACTTGGCTGGTACCCCCCTTTCCTCTATCTCTCTTTCCCTATCTCCCTTTAGTTCACTTTAGTTCAGTCATCTCACTAACCATATGATATATATGCAGGGTTGTCCACATCGAGGCACAATGCATGTCCTACTTACGGGCCATCGTTGGTGACGAAGAGGTCTGATTCCTTGCGCAAGGTAATCTATCCAAACAACCATCGTTTCTTACCCCAAGGGCATAACAAGCACAAGGCTCCAACAAATGGTAAGAATCCTCTAAAGCTCACGATGGCAGATTGGGCAACCATTTGGGAAGAACACCACAACAACAATCCAGCTCCGTGTCCTCCACCAAAAGGTATGTCAAGGTATTCCATAGTTTTAAGACTTCCATATTGGAAGGACTTAAAAATACAACACCTCTTGGATCCCATGCACATATTCAAGAATGTTGCCCAAACACTATGGGACCACATTATTGGCAAGAAGGACTCTTTGGGTGCAAGGAAGGATTTGAGGCTTTTAAAACATCTCCCCGTCTTTGCTAATCCATGGCGTGCCCCAAATGGAAAGATTGTCCTTCCTAAAGCACCATGGATGCTAGCCAAAGAAGAACTAGACAAGGTGAAGGGTACCATTGCCTCTATTTGCACACCAATAGGATACATGAGGTCGTTAAAGGGATCTTTCACAAAAGCAAAGAAGGGTGGAAGTGTTCAATTGTATGGGTTGAAGTCCCATGATTGACACAAGATGCTTCAGGTAATCTTTATACTCCCTATTCTATCAATAGTTTGTGTGTATGACTATCACTCACTTTCCCTTTCCCTGATTTACATTGTAGTTCATCCTGCCGGTGAGTATGTGTATATGTCGGGACAAGAAAGTCATGGAGAGCTAGTAAGGTACACCACAAGACTCCACTCAACTACACCTTTTTTATGTACACAATAATTTCAACTAGCACTTAGTGTATCCTTGTGTTTTTTCTTGAAGATTTACGAGCTCCAAGGAAATCAAAATAGATGATATCCTTACTGCTCAAACACTGGCATCAGAAACTCTGTGTGCCATTGAAGATACATTTCCTTGATCTTTCCTTCTTAGTCAAATCCACCTCTTGGCTCACGTGGTGGAGGAGATCTCTATATGTGGAGTAGTGCAGACACGATGGATGTTCTTCTTAGAGAGGGTTTTAAAGACTCTGAAAGATTTTGTGCGGCTATGGTTGTTATAGAATTGATATTTTATTATCTATTGCAGCTGACAAGTGGAAAAAGCATCAATAGATAATGGATTATACAAAAGGATATTACATTTTATGTGTATTTGATTATTCAAGTGCTCTTTATGAGCTTTGGCCATTTATGTCCGGCCGACCAGTTTCTACTCATTTTTGGACATTCAAGAAATCTATTAATAATATGTGCAAGAGGGAATGCTCACTCTTGCACGGGGGGAGATTGCACCCACCCTCGTCTTATTCTTCTCTTCTCTCCTCTCTTCTCTCTTGTCGTGCTGGCGTAGCACTCCGGTCTAGGAGGTGCGCCTGCACGCTCTTGCTTACTCTCTCTCGCTCTCTGTCTCTCTCATGTCATATTGGCTATGGCGTTTATGCGTACAAATAGTACAGGGACGCCACTCCTCCGCTTGCAAAGGATTTGGATTTGAATTTGTATTTGGAATTGGAATTGGTATATGATGATTTTCTCTCGAGAGCAGTATTTATGAAAGTGACTTGAGATTGATAAGAATTGATTTATACAATGATGAGTGTGACCAATGATATCCTGATTCATCAGGGTATGACATATATTGCTTATTCTAGTGGTATTTGACACTAGAATAGGTAGTATGTGGATGACAGTAGGTATAACCAATGTGTCTAATTTTATGGATTTTTCTTTTACTATTTGATACAGATTACTAATCATTGTTTTTGACAAGTATTGTATGCAGATTTTTATCTTCGCATCTGAGGACAATTGCTTTCCAACGGAGAGGTATGTTATAAAATTGATATTTTATTATGTATTGCAGCTGACAAGTGGAAAAAGCATCAGCAGATAATGGATTATGCAGAAGAATATTACATTTTATATATATTTGATTATTCAAGTGCTCTTATGAGCTTTGGACATTTATATCCGGTTGGCCAGTTTGTACTCATTTTTGGGCATTCAAGAAATCTATAAATAAATACGTGCAAGAGGGAAATGCTCACTCTTGCACGGGGGAAGATTGCACCCATCGTCCTCTTATTATTCTCTTCTCTCCTCTGTTCTCTCTCGCCATGCTGGCGTAGCACTCCCCTCTAGGAGGTGCGCCTGTACGCTCTCGGTTATTCTGTCTTGCTCTCTACCTCTCTCATGTCATATTTGCTATGGCGTTTACGCGTACAGATAGTGCATGGATCCCGTTGTTGAGAAATTTGCGGTCTTGCCAGGAAAGCATCAAGCTTATGGCTGTGAGTTTGTGAGAGAACTCCAAAAAACTATATGAAAAAGTTAAACCATAGATGCCATGAAGTCTAGGGTTTGGAAGGAAATGCAATCAAAGAAGCCCCACTGTTTCTCCCTTGCACTCACACACTCAAAGAAAGAACACAAAAGAGAATATCAAAACAGCACAAACATGAAAACATCAAGGCTATGGTCATATCGTATCATGGGTAACATGAAAGGGTTAATAGATGAGTTAATGGCATTAAATCTTAGCTGACCAAATAGGCTACGAATTGTTCTTTGGAATTGTATTTTTGTGCTTACCATAATATATATGTTTTGTCTAGTGATTGGGATTGATTGTGTGTACAAATCCTCTTGGTTCATAGCAAGATAACTACACTTACATCAAAAGAAAAGTTATAGTCTATGAGAGGTAGTATGATGAGATCCGGTGAAAGAAGTATTTCATTGAGCCTTTCTGGGCCAAAGAGAAACACTATGCGTTGTTGAAAGTGTATTTTACGACTAATCCATATGTTAATTCTAATAGATTGTATAGAATGGAAGGGATAGAAATTCTGACCATGTGAATTATTCATCTAGGATAACTATGGTATGTGCAAAATATAGATATGAGAGAAGAGAATTTCCCTCCCAAGCCCTATTTTTGCCGTTAGGCGATTAGGATACTGCGAGGAGAGATGTACCCGTAGCAAGGAGAACCTAGAATCTGTAGAGAGATTGAATTTCTAATGGTGAGAGAGATAGGTTTGGTTAAGGAGATGAGATTAGATATATATATATTCGATTAGAGATGAAAAGGAAAACAACAAGAAATCAAGAAAACATCTTACTTGACAAACCCTTTGGCACCATTATTGATGGAGAGAGAAGAAGAGTGGAGAATTCGACTTTGATTGATACACCAAGTCCAAGAGCTTCTTTGATTAGGGTTGATCTTCCAAGGATAGCGTACAAGAATGGCTAGTCTTCCTCTAGGAGAAACTGTAGGCTTAGGCTTATGTTAATGGCTAAGTACAATTAGGCATTACTACTCACTCCCTCAAGAATTCCTCTCATCAATGGCTTAAATGCTTCAGTGTTTTTCAAAGAAGAAGAGGTCCCCTTTTATAGGTGAAGGCAAACCTCAAGGATTTACACAAGAAGAGAGGAGCCAATGTGAACAGAAACTGGAAAAGTTGGAATTGAGCTGTCCCTGCATGATGTGGGCAGACTAGGGTCCAGTATTTTGATCATATCTCCTCAATCGTGGCTCCAAATAAAAATATAATAATATGGGTAGAAAATGCAGCTCATCAGCTACGACTCCCATTTTATATACTTTTTCAAGTTCGGATTGGAACCTTGTGTAAAAAATTCATCAAAATAGGGTACAGTTTTGGCAGCAAAAGTCTTCCACTGGTTCCCTTAGCCTAAAATTTTATTTGATTCCAATGGACATCTCATGGCATATGAAAGCATGACATTGCTCCTCGACAAAGTTTTGTAATCATGCTTGCAATAATGCATTAAAATAAGTGTATCTTTGAAATCATGCCCCCTAGTGTCCCACTAGGATTTGATTCCCTCCTAGTAGCTATTTAAAAAGAAATATAAGAAAAATATGAAAAATACATAGAATATATATATATATAAATTTACCCTAGGTATAGGATCTAGCTAGGGTGTAAGATGATAATGACATAGTAGAAATAAAGAATCAATGTTTTTTGTCCCAAGTTAAAGAGGCGGAGCTATTGACACTTTTTCCATAGTACTTTTTGATGGTAAAGTAAGAATATGTTACCCTTGAGATAAATCATCGGATGACATAGACAGATTATTATTATACTTAAATATGCATATGTACATTATAGGAAATATAATTATGTATCTAAAACGTTACAAGATAACTCTTGTAGCATGAGTTCCCACTATGTACGTGTCAGTGCACGACATCCACCCCCTCTAAACCTGCACATCCTCCGATATGTGCCACATTGTCTCTTTGTAAGATCAGCCCTCTTGTACATCTTCCTTGCTTTCTTCTTCACTGGATGATTCCAGAGCTCCATATTCACTTTGATCTTCGCCTGTGTTTTGGTCTTCTTCCTCATCAAAATCTTCTGGATCAATGTCTCCTCTTCTCTTAAACATTTTGATCCTTTTTCTTGCAATGAGAATCTTTACTTCTGTATCATCTAGTTCAGACAAGCGGTAAGTATCATTTTCATGCACATGCTTTAAAACATACGGTCCAAACCATCTTTTGGAAAACTTACGCATGACCGTGTGTTGGTTATCAAGGCTACTATCATACACTAAAACCCAGTCACCTTTGTCAATTGCTTTGCTCCTCAGCCGATGTCGCTTATCAAAGTAGTCCTTGTTTTTCAACCTTGCATTTTTGAGTCATTTTTTTGTAGCTTCCATGTCTCCAGGTCTTCTCTCGAGTTGCCTTATACGCAGTGCAAGGAGATCTTCCCTGCTAAGCCCCTCTTGCCAAGGTAGTACATTCGATGTGGGAATTGTATCTTCAATCGGCATCACTGGCTTTTGACCATACATTAGCTCCGCAGGGATGTAGCCAGTTACTGAGCTATATGTTGTACAATCAGCCCATAAAGCATATGGTAACAATTTTGGCCACTCACCAGCTCTTCCTTCGTAAGCCTTGGCCAAATCTTTGATGATAGGAGGATGCCCTCTTTCACTCTTTCCATTGCCTTCAGGGTTGTAAGTTGTAGTGAGAGAAAGCTTGATTCCTAATCTGGAAAAGAGCTTCCTTGCTTCTTCGGCATCCAGTTCACCTTTGTGTGTAGTGATCTTTCCCACACAACCATAACGGCAAATCACCTCATCAAGAAGGAATTTGCACACAGCTTCTGTGGTTTTAGCTCTTAATGCTCTTTCTTCAACTTGGTTAGTTAGGCCCTCTTGTGCAAGAACCAAGTATCTCATCTGCCAGAGTCCTAAAGGCATTGTGACTAGATCCACAACCCATTTATAGTGCATGGGTAGTGGATATGTGGGGTGCAATCCATCATGTTGTCAGATAATTGAATACATTTGACAAGTAACACATGACTGTAGAAACTGAGATACATCTTTATACATACCCTTTCACGAGTATTTTTCTTTCATCTTGGAGAAGATTTCCCACACACCCCTGTGTCCAGCCCATAGACTCTCATGAAACTCTTGTATGAGCTTTATTTGAGTCTCTTTTTTACATATAACCCGTTGTGGTGTAGCACCCTTTTGTTTAGGATGCTTCCACAAGTAACCATCCCTCAAAAAGTACCCATATGCTTTCCTGCATATCCTCTTGAATTCTTGTTCAGACCAATCATCCTATTTTGTTAGAGTACTCAAGTTAGCTTCCAATAAGAAGCCAATCATCTTCATAAAGATCTTTCAAGAAAAATTCAAGTGGATTAGTCATGGAGACATTTTTACCTTTGGCATGAGATGGAATAGAACTTTGTGCCCACATCATCTCCCTCATCAATCATCTGGGACTCATCTTCATACCTTGCCCTTGATAGCATATCTGCCACTGTATTGCGTGCAATGTGCTTAAACTCAAGGTTTAAGGACTTAATGTAGACAATCCACTGCAACATAGCAATGTCTGGCGTTGATCAGCTTGTAATCATCCGAAGAAGTGGTAGACAATCTGTTTCTACAACCACACATGCACCAATTAGGTACTCTTTCCCATTTTTCAAGGCTGTAACCATACCCCATAGCACTCTCTTTATCTGTGGATAGTTTGTTTGGCGAGCACTTAGTACCTTTGCTCAAATCTTTCCACATACCGGCGTCCTTCTTCGTCATCTTGACCTATTTCTTATCCAATCCCTGTAGGACTGGTGTCTACTGTCACAATTACTGGCCTTTGACACTCATAGTCTACCTTTCTCAAAGTTGGTGCTAGCTGGAGAAATTCCTTTAGCTTTTTCATGGATTTTATATGTGCCTCTGTCCATTTAAACTTTTGATTCTTCTAAGCAACTGATGAAGAGGATCAGCTACATGTGCATAATGTGGAATCCAAATATCATAAAAGACACATGCTCCCAGAAACCTTCTAACCTCAGTGATGCCAGTGCATGTTTCATTCATTCTTTGGATGGCATATACCTTTGTTGGACAACGCTTCCTACCATATGGTCCGCACATGTGCCCCACAATGAGCACTTCATTGACACCAAACATAGACTTTTTCCCTGACAAAGTAAGATTCACTTCCTCCAACCTAGACAAAACTTTAGCACAATCATTTATGTGATTTACCACAAACCTGCGACATCTTTGAGATCCAAAGATTCATCTTTGTCACTTTCTTCACATCCTTTGATAGGAAAATCATCAATGAAAGGCATTGTGATTTGAGGAATAAAGTCACGGAAGACCTTATTCATCCCATTCATCATATGTGCAACTGAGTTGGTTGCTCCTTGTGGCAAGGTACACATCCTTACCAAACCCAAGGTGTCCTCATGGTTGTCAAGTCTCTGCTTTTGATTGCAAGCTGAAATTGATCATACCCTGAGTAGAGATCCCCCATTGAGTAGATTGCCCTCCATGCAAACGGCTCTGCAAAGTAATCGACAATTGGACCTGGTACCTACATTTCTAATTGTCACCTTGTTCATTGGTTGCATATCTTGGATGAAGCATAGAGAATCATTCTTCTTTGGAACTGTGAACCACCTATTTGAGTATGGAGCACAAGAAGGCTCCAAAATTCCCATTTTGATCTTCTCATTCAGTAGCTCTACTAACTTTGGAAAATGAGCGTTTGGATCCAAAATAGGCCATAGATTCCAAGGCACATGAGGTATTGTGAAAATTACCATAGGAGCTACAATAGAAGGATCAACACATCCTATCTCATGTGGCTCAAATGCAAAAGCCTTAACATGCTTTGAAAGCATTCCTTTGAAGCACTTTTGTCTCCTCCTGTGTTAGAAACTCCTCAAAACCAATCTGCAACTCTTGAAAAGACTCCTTTGTGGAGATATGCCCAATCTTTTTAGGATTCTTTAAACTTGGTTGCAAAGAATCTTGCTCAAATTTTTCCCTATTGTTGGGTGGTAAGGGTGAAGCTACTGGTTTCACCTTCTTTGCGATAGTCTTGTATTTAATTTCAACATGGACTTCTGGGCCAAGTGTTTGGTTTTCTTTAAAGCCTTCTATTACTTGATACATTTCCATAGAGAAAACTTCCACAACTTCATTTTCAAGATGCAAACTAGACCCCATTATAGCATCAAGCTCACCCATAGTATCTACAAAAGAAACTTGTTCGCACAAACCCAAAACATTTTCAGTAGGCTCTAGGAACCCACTAATTTTCATACCTATTTGTACATTATGCACATATTGCTTGTCACACTTTTTCTTTCTGTACCACTGCAATCCCGTTTTACAATGGTACTTGGCCAAAACCCATCATTTCTCTATGATCATGAAACTCTTTGCTCGGCTTTGATAGAGAATCTTCTCTGTGGTTGTCACGATTTCTTTCATGGTTTACACAAACTGCGAGAAATTGGACGGCTTATTTAACATCTTTGCTACGTATCCTAGCATATGCTGAGCCATCATCCATTACCTTTGTTTCCATTCGAACTCCCACAATGTAAAGCTGTCACTGGATGAGATGATATGAAGATGTATGCTATGCAAAGACGTTTTTGTCAATCTTTACATCACCTATTGTCACCTTCACACCTGGACATGCTGCATACAATTCACCGAATGAATTGTTCGCCACTTTTACCATCCAACCATGATCTCTGTCCATCGGCCATTTGCACTTGTTGTAGAGACTCTTTGACATTATGTTTCTTTTTTAGCCATGGTCAATCAAGGCATCAAATGGCTCTTCAAGATCATCTACCTTGACAAAAGTTTTGTAGTAGCCCTTGCCCTGTGACTTTGTGAATAGTAGCTTCTAGGAATAGATTCAGCTTCTTCATCATCATTGAGAAATGCACTTGCTTCACTCTCCCACTAGATTGGTAGCATCCTACCACAGCTCCATCATCCTCCTTATCTTGCAACTGCATCCCTTGTGTCTTCAAGGTTTCCCCTTCAACCTGTGGACGAGAAACTTCAGCAAGAGTTTGCCTATTCCTCTTGATGATGTCAATGATGTCCTCATGGAATTCACGCTTTGCAATGCCAGGAACTTCTCCTAGAGTAAACTCAATCTTGCTATTCAAGATTCTTTCCTCAAAGACTTTCTTTAAATCTGTAGCAACCTTAATATCAAATTGTAGTTTATAAGTTGGGCCTTTTGTCTTACCTTTTGCTGGCTCTTTCTTCTTTCCTGTTGTAGACTCCTCCATGAATACTTCAGGTGGAGAGGATCCTTGTGTCGAGGGTGTTTGAGAAGGCATTGAGTCACTTCTTCCCCCTCTTCTAGAATCTCTTTTTGATGGTCCTTCGGCAGCATTCTCACGTCTGCACTTCTCTTCTATAATAACCTCATTTTGTTGGCATTTTGTAATGTAGGCATGCAGTGACAATGAGTCCACTGGATCATTCCATCCTGTTTCTATACATATGCAATCACCTGCTTCATGTAGAATCTCTTTTGTAAGCTTTCCCTTTTTAGCTAATTGCATGACATTTGGCCAAATTTGACCATGATGGTCACTCACCTTTTCATCACTAAGATGCTCAATTTTTACTTCATAAGTAGCTGCCTCAGCTGAAGAGGTGGCATGGTTAGTTGCCATATCTCAACTAAGGTTTGCATTCCCATCTTACCAAAGTCAGTTCTCAAGGGTATACCTGTCTCTCTTAAGTGCATTTTACCATCCTTAAAAAAGACAACATCTTTTGACAAAGCATCACTAAAATCATCACAATGTCTTCTTACATGGTCTGTACTATCACACCAAATACATATATTAACAAACCCCTCTTGTGTATGCCTAGGAAGTGGCCATGATGATTGGCCTTTTTCTTCAAGCTTTGCAAGATTCACCTTCAAGTCACGCATTCCCTTCACAAGCTCATTTAGATTGGACTCATCAAGCTTAGGAGCGATAAAAGTAGGCTTTACCATTTTGATAGAAGTTGAGGTGAAAGGACTTGTAGTGTTTACTACCATCTTGTCCCTTCTTCTTTGTCGTTTGGCAAGCACTGAGATAGCACCTTCAACCTTATTCCAGTCGGTCTTTAGTCCTTGCTCAACATATTTATCTTCAAGAAGAAGCTGCAAATTTTCTTGAAACTCTTTACCTACAACTTTTAAGAAAAGATCTGTCTTCTCTGCATCTAGTGTGGCCCTTTCTGTCCTGGTGAGTTGTGCATAGTGCCACTCGAATTCCCTAAGTAGCTCTATTATTGAGAGTCCTTGCTTTTGCTTGATTAACCATTCTAAGAATGTCCTTTTGGTTACTCTCTCAGAGTGCTCCATGAACTATTCCTCCTTCAAAGCTACTTTGAGTTCTTCCCAGTTTCTCCCATGCCCATCTTTAATTCCCCTAACATGTTCCCTAATTTCTAGAGCAACAACTAGCTCAAAGCTTTGAATCATCTCACCTTCTGACATGCGATGCAGCTCCATATCCTTCACATACTCACCTAAGTACTTGTATACATCTTTGCCATTCTATTGATGACTGCTTGTATGGCCTTCATTGCTGAAATCTCCCTTCTTTCAGTGGCATGTTGTTGTTGCATGAACATTGCAATGCTTGAAACATTTGCACTGTGCTGGGTCAAAATGCATACCCTGTTGCTTAACATGATCACCCATGGTTACCCAAAAACTCTCACCTTGGCAATTTCACGTCTGGTTCACCAAAAATATGTCGAGAAATTTGTGGTCTTGCTAGGAAAGCATCGGGCTTATGGCTGTGAGAGTTTGTGAGAGAACTCCAAAAAACTATATGAAGGAGTTAAACCATAGATGCCATGAAGTCTAGGGTTTGGAAGGAAATGCAATCAAAGAAGCCCCACTGTTTCTCCCTTGCACTCACACACTCAAAGAAAGAACACAAAAGAGAATATCAAAACAGCACAAACATGAAAACATCAAGGCTATGGTCATATCGTATCATGGGTAACATGAAAGGGTTAATAGATGAGTTAATGGCATTAAATCTTAGCTGACCAAATAGGCTACGAATTGTTCTTTGGAATTGTATTTTTGTGCTTACCATAATATATATGTTTTGTCTAGTGATTGGGATTAATTGTGTGTAGAAATCCTCTTGGTTCATAGCAAGGTAAATACACTTACATTAAAAAAAAAGTTATAGTCTATAAGATGTAGTATGATGGGATCCGGTTAAAGAAGTATTTCATTGAGCCTTTCTAGGCCAAATAGAAACACTATGCGTTGTTGAAAGTGTATTTTACGGCTAATCCATACGTTAATTCTAATAGATCGCCTAGAGTGGAAGCGATAGAAATTCTGATCATGTGGATTATTCATCTAGGATAGCTATGGTATGTGCAAAATATAGATATGAGAGAAGAGAATAGAAGAGAATTTCCCTCCCAAGCCCTATTCTTGCCCTTAGGCAATAAGGATACTATGGGGAGATATGTTCCTGTAGCAAGGAGAACCTAGAATTTGTAGAGAGAATGAATTTTTAAGAGTGAGAGAGATAGGTTTGGTTAAGGAGATGAGGTTAGATACATATATGTTGGATTAGAGATGAAAAGGAAAACAACAAGAAATCATGAAAACATCAATGTAGAACACATCTTACTGACAAACCCTTGGGCACCATTATTGATGGAGAGAGAAGAAGAGTGGAAAATTCAACTTTGATTGATACACCAAGTCCAAGGCCTTCTTTGATTAGGGTTTATCTTCCAAGGATAGCGTACAATAATGGCTAGTCCTCCTCTAGGAGAAAGTGTAGGCTTAGGCTTATGTTAATGGCTAAGTACAATTAGGCATTACTACTCACTCCCTGAAAAATTCCTCTCATCAATGGCTTGAATGCTTCAATGGTTTTTAAAGAGGAAGAGGTCCCCTTTTATAGGTGAAGGCAAACCTCAAGGATTTACACAAGAAGAGAGGAGCCAGTGTGAACAGAAACTGGAAAAGTTGGAAATGAGCTGTCCCTGCATAATGTGGGCAGACTGGGGTCCAATATTTTAATCACATCTCCTCAATCGTGGTGCCAAATAAAAACGTAAAAATATGGGTAGAAAATGCATCTCATCAGCTACGACTCCCATTTTATATACTTTTTCCAATTAAGATTGGAACCTTGCGTAAAAAAATCACCAAAATAGGGTACTATTTTGGCAACATAAGTCTTCTTGTGGTCCCCTTAGCCTAGACTTTTATTTGATTCCAATGGACACCTCATGCCATATGAACGCATGACATTGATCCTTGAAAAATTTTTGTAATCATGCTTGCAATAAATCATTAAAATAAGTGTATCTTTGAAATCATGCTACCTAGTGTCCCACTAGGATTTGATTCCCTCCTAGTAGCTATTAAAAAAGAAATATAATATGAAACATGCATAGAATATATATATATTGAAATTTACCCTAGATATAGGATCTAGCTAAGGTGTAAGATGATAATGACATAGTAGAAATAAAGAATCAATGCTTTTTGCCCCAAGTTAAAGAGGTGGAGCTATTGACACTTTTTCCATAGTATTTTTTGACGGTAAGTAAGAATATGTTACCCTTGAGATAAATCATAGGAGGAGATAGAAAGATTATTATTATACTTAAATATGCATATGTACATTATAGGAAATATAATTATGTATATAAAAAGTTACAAGATAACTCTTGTAGCATGAGTTCCTACTATGTACGTGTCACAGTACGACATCCATCCCCTCTAAACCTGCACATCCTCTGGTATGTGCCACATTGTCTCTTTGTAAGATCAGCCCTCTTTTACATCTTCATTGCTTTCTTCTTCACTGGATGATTTCAGAGCTCATATTCACTTTGATCTTCACCTGTGTTTTGGTCTTCTTCCTCATAAACATCTTCTGGATCAATGTCTCCTCTTCTCTTAAACATTTTGATCCTTTTTCCTGCAATGAGAATCTTTACTTCTATAGAATCTAGTTCACACAAGCTGTACATAGCATTTTCATGCACATTCTTTACAACATATGTTCCAAACCATCTTTTGGAAAACTTATGCATGACTATGTGTTGGTTATCAAGGCTACTATCATACACTAAAACCCAGTCACCTTTGTCAATTGCTTTGCTACTCAGCCGATGTCGCTTATCAAAGTAGTCCTTGTTTTTCAACCTTGCATTTTTGGGTCATTTTTTGCAGCTTCAATGTCTCCAGGTCTTCTCTCTAGTTTCCTTATAAACAGTGCAAGGAGATCTTCCCTGCTAAGCCCCTCTTGCCAAAGTAGTACATTCCATGTGGAAATTGTATCTTCAATCGGCATCAGTGACTTTTGACCATACACTAGCTCCGCAAGGATGTAACCAGTTACTGAGCTATGTGTTGTACGACCAACCCATAAAGCGTATGGGAACAATGTTGGCCACTCACGAACTCTTCCCTTACAAGCCTTGGCCAAAGATTTGATGATAGGAGGATGCCCTCTTTCACTCTTTCCATTGCCTTCAGGGTTGTAAGCTGTAGTAAGAGAAAGCTTGATTCTTGATCTGGAAAAGAACTCCCTTGCTTCTTCGGCATCCAATTCACCTCTGTCTGTAGTGATCTTTCCCACACAACCATAACAGAAAATCACCTCATCAAGAAGGAATTTGCACACAGCTTCTGTGGTTTTATCTCTTAATGCTCTTCTTGCAACCTGGTTAGTTAGGTCCTCTTGTGCATGGCTAGTGGATATGTAGGGTGCAATCCATCACGATATCGGACAATTGAATACATTTGACAAGTTACACACGAGTCTACAAACTGAGATACATCTTTATACATACCCTTCCACTAGTATTTTTCTTTTAACTTGGAGAAGGTTGCCCACACACCCCTGTGTCCAGCCCATAGAATCTCATGAAACTCTTGCATGAGCTTTAGTTGAGTCTTTTTTTTACATATAACCCGTTGTGGTGTAGCACCCTTTTGTTTAGGATGCTTCCACAAGTAACCAGTCCTCAAAAAGTACCCATATGCTTTCCTGCATATCCTCTTGAATTCTTGTTCAGACCAATCATCCTGTTTTGTTAGAGTACTCAAGTAGCTTCCAATAAGAAGCCAATCATCTTCATAAAGATCTTTCAAGAAAAATTCAAGTGGATTAGTCATGCAGACATTGTTACCTTTGACATAAGAGATGGAATAGAACTTTGTGCCCACATCATCTCCCTCATCAATCATCTGGGACTCATCTTCATACCTTGCCCTTGATAGCATATCTGCCACTGTATTGTCTTTACGTGCAATGTGCTTAAACTCAGGGTTTAAGGACTTACTATAGGCAATCCACCGTAGCATATCAATGTCTGGCATTGAGCATCTTGTAATCATCCCAAGAAGTGGTAGACAACATGTTTCTACAACCACACATGCACCAATTACGTACTCTTTTCCATTTTTCAAGGTTGTAACTATACCCCATAGCACTATTTTTATCTGTGGATAGTTTCTCTGGCGAACACTTAGTACCTTTGCTCCAAATCTTACCACATACCTGCAACCTTCTTCGTCATCTTGCCCTATTGCCCATCCAATCCCTGTAGGACTGGTATCTACTGTCACAATTACTGGCCTTTGACACTCATAGTCTACCTTTCTCAAAGTTGGTGCTAGCTGGAGAAATTCCTTTATATTTTTCATGGCTTTTACATGTGCCTTTGTCCATATAAACTTTTGATTCTTTCTAAGCAATTGATGAAGAGGATCAGATACATGTGCATAATGTGGAATCCAAATAGCATAAAAGACACATGCTCCTAGAAACCTTCTAACCTCAGTGATGCTAGTGCATGTTTTATTCATTCTTTGGATGGCATATACCTTTGTTGGACAAGGTTTCCTACCATATGGTCCACACATGTGCCCCATAATGAGCACTTCATTGACACCAAACATAGATTTTTTCCCTGACAAAGTAAGATTCACTTCCTCCAACCTAGACAAAATTTTATCACTATCATTTATGTGATTTCCACAAACCTGCGAGATCCTCGAGATCTAAAGATTCATCTTTGTCACTTTCTTCACATCCTTTGATAGGCAAATCATCAATGAAAGGCATTGTGATTTGAGGAATAAAGTCACGTAAGACCTTATTCATCCCATTTATCATATGTGCAACCAAGTTGGTTGCTCCTTGTGGCAAGGTACACATCCTTATCAAACCCAAAGGTGTGCTCATTGTTGTCAAGTCTCTGCTTTCGATTGAAAGATGAAATTGATCATACCCTGAGTAGAGATCGCCCTTTGAGTAGATTGCCCTCCTTGCAAACGCCTCTGCAAACTCATCGACAATTGGACCTCTACCTACATTTCTAATTGTCACCTTGTTCACTGGTTGTATATCTTGGATGAAGCGTAGAGAATCATTCTTCTTTGTAACTGTGAACCACCTGTTTGAGTACGGAGCACAAGAAGGCTCCAAAATTCCCATTTTGATCTTCTCATTTAGTAGCTCTACTAACTTTGCCAAATGAGCCTCTGGAACCAAAATAGGCCGCAGATTCCAAGCAACATGAGGTTTTGTGAAAATTACCATAGGATCTACAATAGAAGGATCAACACATCCTATCTCATGTGGCTCAAATGCAAAAGCCTTACCATGCTTTGAAAGCATTCGTTTGAAGAACTTTGTCTCCTCCTGTGTTAGAAACTCCTCAGAACCAATCTGTAACTCTTGAAAAGACTCCTTTGTGAAGATATGCCGAATCTTTTTAGGATTCCTTAAAATTAGTTGCAAAGAAGCTTGCTCAATTTTTTCACTGTTGTTGGGTGGTAAGGGTGAAGCTACCGGTTTCACCTTCTTTGCTACACTCTTGTGTTTAGTTTCAACATGGACTTCTGGGCCAACTGTTTGGTTTTCTTTAAAGGCTTCTATTACTTGATACATTTCCATAGAGCAAACTTCCACAACTTCATTTTCAAGATGCAAACTAGAACCCATTATAGCATCAAGCTCACCCATAGTATCTACAAAAGAAACTTGTTCACACAAACCCAAAACATTTTCAGTAGGCTCTAGGAACCCACTCTTTTTCATGCCTATTTGTACATTATCCAGATATTGCCTCTTACATCTCTTCAAATCTTCAAGTTTTGTAAAACATACTGATCCATTCATTGTTACTAAGTAGCTTGTTGAGAAATTTTCACCTATTTTTGGATCAGGCGAGACCCTTTTTCTTTCTGTACCACTGCAATCCCGTTTTACAATGGTACTTGGCCAAAACCCATCATTTCTCTATGATCATGAAACTCTTTGCTCACCTTTGGTAGAGGATGTTTTCTGAGGTTGTCATGATTTCTTTCATGGTTTACAAAAACTGTGAGAAATTGGACGGCTCGTTTAACATCTTTGCTACGTATCCTAGCATATGCTGAACCATCATCTATTACCTTTGTTTCCATTCAAACTCCCACAATGTAGGGCTGTCCAAGGATGAGATGATACGAAGATGTATCCTGTACAAAGAAGTTCTGGTCAATCTTTACATCACCTATTGTCACCTTCACACCTGGACATGCTGCATACAATTCATCGGATGAATTGTTTGCCACTTTTAACATCCAACCATGATCTATGTCCATCGGCCATTTGCACTTGTTGTAGAGACTCTTTGAAATTATCTTTATTTCTAAACCATGGTCAATCAAGGCATCAAATGGCTCTTCAAGATCACCTACCTTGACCAAAGTTTTTGTAGTAGCCCTTGCCCAATGACTTCCTGAATAGTAGTTTCTAGGAATAGCTTCAACTTCTTCATCATCATTTGAGAAATGCACTTTCTTCACTCTCCTAGTAGATTGGTAGCATCCTACCACAACTCCATCATCCTCCTTGTTTTGCAACTCCATCCCTTGTGTCTTCAAGGTTTCCCCTTCAACATGTGGATGAGAAACTTCAGCAAGAGTTTTCCTCTTCCTCTTAATGATGTCAATGATCTCCTCATGGAATTCACGCTTTGCAATGCTAAGAACTTCTCCCAGAGTAAATTCAATCTTGCTATTCAAGATCCTTTATTCCAAGACTTTCTTTAAATCTGTAGCAACCTGAATCAGATTGTAGTTTATAAGTTGGGCCTTTTGTGTTTCCTTTTGTTGGCTCGTTCTTCTTTCTTGTTGTAGACTCCTCCATGAGTACTTAAGGTGGAGATGATCGTTGTGTCGAGGGTGTTTGAGAAGGCATTGAGTCGCTTCTTCCCCCACTTCTAGAATCTCTTTTTGATGGTCCTTCATCAGCATTCTCACGTCTGCGCTTCTCTTCTACAATAGCCTCATTTTGTTGGCATTTTGTAATGTAGGCATGCACTGACAATGAGTCCACTGGATCATTCCATCCTGTTTCTAGACGTATGCAATCACCTGCTTCATGTAGAATCTCTTTTGTAAGCTTTTCCTTTTTAGCTAATTGCATGATATTTGACCAAATTTGACCATGATGGTCACTCACTCATCACTAAAATGCTCAATTTTAACTTCATAAGTAGCTGCCTCAACTGAAGAGGTGGCATGGTTAGTTGCCATATCTTCAACTAAGGTTTTCATTCCCCCTTTCCCAAAGTTAGTTCTCAAGGTTAGAACTGTCTCTCTTAAGTGGATTTTACCATCCTTAAAAAAGACAACATCTTTTGACAAAGCATCACTAAAATCATCACAATCCCTTCTTACATGGTCTGTACTATCACACCAATTACATCTATTAACAAAATCCTCTTTGGGCTATTGTATTTGCCTAGGAAGTGACCTGATGATTGGATTTTTTCTTCAAGCTTTGAAAGCTTCACCTTCAAGTCACGCATTCCCTTCACAAGCTCACCTAGCATGGACTCATCAAACTTAGGAGCGATAAAAGTAGGCTTTACCATTTTGTTAGAAGTTGAGGTGGAAGGACTTGTAGTGTTTACTACCATCTTGTCCCTTCTTCTTTGTCGTTTGGCAAGCACTGATAAAACACCTTCAACCTCATTCTAGTTGGTCTTTAGTCCTTACTCAACATCTTTATCTTCAAGAAGAAGTTGCAAATATTTGCAGCTTGTAAGAAAAGATCTATCTTCTCTGCATCTAGTGTGGCCCTTTCTGTCCTTGTGAGTTTTTCATAGCGCCGATGAGATTCCCTAAGTAGCTCTGTTATTGAGAGTCCTTGCTTTGGCTTGACTACCCATTCTAAGAATTTCCTTTTCGTTACTCTCTCAGAGTCCTCCATTATTCAAAGATACTTTGAGTTCTTCCCAATTTCTCCCATGCCCATCTTTAATTCCCCTAACATGTTCCCTAATTTTTGGAGCAACAACTAGCTCAAAGCTTTGAATCATCTCACCTTCTGACATGCGATGCAGCTCCATCTCCTTCACATAGTCACGTAAGTAGTTGGTTACATCTTTGCCATTGAACTGATCCATTGTATTGACGATTGCTTATATGGCCTTCACTGCTGAAATCTCCCTTCTTTTAGTGGGATGTTGTTGTTGCATGAACATTGCAAATGCTTGAAACATTTGCATTCACACCTTAGTAGTCTAGTGCTTGGTAGAGGCTAGAAGTCGGGGACTTTCTAGATCTACTGTTTAGAGGCATAGAGAGTTGTGAGTGAAATACAAAAAAGCATTCCATTCTAATTTTTCTCAATGTTTTGAAAGTACTATTTCATCACCCATTTCACTTTGAATTTTGCATTCTTTGATTGTTTTTGGTCCTAGATTCATTTTAGCACTTAAGAGTAGCTTAAGTCGCAACCTTTACCATTAAATTGGGATGAAAAATTCAAGGCTAAAACTTTGGAAACCTGTATTTTGGTAAGTGAGACCATAAATTTAAAAATTGGGAAATTTGGTGGTCAGAGCTTAAAAGTTGATCAAAGCCCAAAAATTTGTGAAAAATAGGGAAAACCAAACCCAAGGGAAACAATTTAGAATGTTTCATCCAGTTAGGTGGAGGAACATGGATCGCGATCCATGTGCCTCTGTGGCTATTTGAATAGTAAATGATACTGTTGGTTCTTAGTCATAGAATACACAATTTTGGAGAAAAATTGACATTGGAAACACAGTCAAAATCAATAAATTGAGCAAGAGGCACAAAAACCTTGAGATTTGACCAAAATTTGGGCCTTTTTAACTATTAGATATCCAATCCAAAAAGAGGTGAGAATTGATCTCTGCAGGGCTTAAGCATTATGTTGAGCAGATTTCATGTCAAGAAACATGGATTGTGATTCATGTCATTTTGACCATCAACGGCTACGATTTGAGCAGATAGTTGGCAACAATTGGAATAGCTTTGGCAAAGGATACCATAGCAAGAATTGTAAAAAGGTAGACCAAATCAACAAAAAACTAGCAGTTAGTCAAAAACCGTAGGACAAACATTAAGAAATACTTTTGATTGACAAAAAAATTTCCAAATCCAAAAATAAGAGGTGGAATATACTATTATACTACAAGTAACCATCAAGCTAAATTTGGGGTCCATATCTGATGGAACATGGATCATGATCCATATACCTTTTCTAATTTTTTTGAGTGAGACCAATACAAACAAAACTTTCAAAATCAAGGTAGCCAAAAAACTTCAAGAAGTAGGTCAAAAGGGGCCGAGGGTGAAAAACCTTGGAGATCTCCCCTCTTTGACGCTAATACCCCAAGGTTTGTCACTCCTTGGATGACTTCTTGAACACGAATTTCATGAAGCATCTATGCTAGGTTCCATTTTTAGCCTCCAAGTTGCTCAAACTTGCTACTGTCATCGATACGTGAGCATATGTGATTGCAGTTCGAGGAAGATAGTTCCCTTGGTAAAAAGTGGTCTCTCCATGAATCCTTTTGCTTCTTAATTCTCCTTGTTTGGCATACAATTCAATCAAATCATTGTTGAGCACTTTTCTCTCAAGAGCGTTGTCGGAATGTGTGCGGTCTAGCTGGGAAGGTGCAAAACCTCTAGGTGTGAGAGTTCGTGATGAGAGTCACAAAAGATTTGTGAAAAAGTGTTTGTGGAGAATCACCAACCCTATTTCTAAGGGGGAAAGAAAATCTAAGAGCATTCGTGACAGCAAAGTCACAAACCCTCTTTCCTATCGTGCTCGGAGTCTACTTGTTTTCACAGTCGAGATTATGATGAGAGGATCACCAAATAACATTCAATTTCACTTTACAATACCATTTAAAAACACTAAAGTTTCAGCCATGAAACCTCAATGCTCATACCAACATAATTATCAATCAAAACCCAAACCTCTTTCAGGGTATCATGTAGCCTCGCTCCCAATTACATAGTCATAACATCAAACAGTTGAAAGGAATGCTCGAGCTTCTACCTTCACGAAGAAAATTTTATGATTTGTTAGATATTTAAGAGCTTCTATATTGAATCCCATACTCCATTTTAATAAGGCAAAACCCTAATTTACTCCCTCACAAGCTCAGATACAAGATTGCGAAGAGGTGGGACTGCAGCACACAGAGATTGAGTAACCATGGAAGCTATTACACAATAGTGATAAACTGCAGGTTTTTTCTGTAAAAAGAAGACTTCTCTCTCTTACCCACGGAATTTTCAGCTGATGTGTCAATTTTTAAGACATTTTTCCTCTTTGGACCAAAACTAGGCCATTTTCAGCTCATTTTTGACCCAAAAAATGCCATTTTTGATGCGAAAAATCCCTAACAGAGTCAGAAAATTACCTAAATTTGTGGGATCACTTGCATAAGCATAAAAATAATAGATAAGCATCATTTTCCATCAATATATCATTTTGGGCCACTTTCCATGCAATTCTGCAACAACGCTTGTTAACTGCTATTTTTGGTAATTTTTGTCCTGAGCAATCTTGATAGGCGAGATGAGTGTGCCACCATGAAACACTTGTAATATATACATTGTAAAACCATATAAAGAATCTTATCAAGTGGAAAATCATGCAAATGCACCACATCCAGGGCCACGACTCTTCGGATAGGTATGTACATGATAATTACCACAGTAGACGCTTCAACATATATCACAATATGTACATGATTGCTTTTATTTGCATACATGGAGAAGTGACAAGAGTGAGGTGAATGTTTTTATTTCACACTCTATACGTGCCACGGCATGACATCCACCCCCTCTGAACCTACACATCCTCCGGTATGTGCCACAACAACATTTGTAGAGCATTAAAACTCATGGTCAGACGCCATATTCTCACTTTCATAGTCAGTTTGCATATAGTTGGCTTCATCATGCTCTTCACTTGGTTGTGCATCAAATGGATTAGAATCCCCTCTTATTTGGAATAATTTAATTCTTTTTCCTGCAATGGAATTTTCAGTTCTGTCCCATCGAGTTCACTCAAGGTGTAAGTTGCATTTCTATGCACATGTTTGACAACATAAGGACGAAACCATCTCTTTGCAAGCTTCCTTATTGTAGAGTGCTAGTTTTCAAGGCTACTATTGTACACCAATACACAATCACCTTCTTCAATGTCTTTGGGTCTGAGCCTATGCATCTCGTCAAATTTTTCTTTGTTTTTCAACCTTGCATTCTTTAGTCGAGCTTTTGCAAGCTCAATGTCTTCAGGCCTTCTTTCCAATTGCCGTATGCACAATGCAAGAAGTTCTTCTCTACCCATTCCATCTTCCCATGGCAATACATTCCATGCAAGAACTACATCCTCAATTGGCATCATAGGTTTCTGACCATACATCAATTCAACAAGCATAAAGCCAGTGACTGAACTATGTGTTGTACGGTCAGCCGACAATGCAAATGGAGTTAGCCTTGGCCACTCTCCAATCTTACCTTCACAAGACTTAGCTAAAGCTTTGATTATTGGAGGATGCCCTCTTTCACTTTTTCCATTCCCCGCTGGGTTATAAGCACAAGTTAAATCTAGTTTGATGCCCATTCTAGAGAATAATTCCCTTGCTTGATCAGCATCCAATTCACCTCTGTCTGCAGTTATCTTTCCCACACACCCATAGCGACGGATCACATCTTCAAGAAGAAATTTACATACAGTGAGGCGGTCCGGGGTGGGCAACAAGAAGATCGGCCTCTAAACACCCTTCGAGGCTCCCGTGCTGCTCAATTGGGGCTGGGGCAAGCACAATCAGAGACAACAACAACCCACAGCTAGAAACCAAACAAGAAAAGGGGCACCACCTAGTTGTAGATGCGAACTAGGACGCACGTGATATCTCCTTGTACTCAAACGCACAAAGAAAGGGGAATGCAAGATATCCACACACACCAAACAAAAACATTCACCACGCCAGAGAGAGGTAAAGTGCACAAATCAACTTGAGCAACTCAGTCTTAGCTTTAAAGACTAGATGCACACAAAGCTTGATGAGAAATAGAGAGACAACACAAAACTTGACCTTGTTGCCAATACACAAATTGTCTTAGGGTCATGGGAGCCCTCTCACCAAGCACCCTCTTACAATTGAAAGTTTTGGCAAACAATTCAACAAGCCCTCAAACCACCAAGCATGAAATGGCACAGCAAACTTCAAGGACAATATACCTTCAACCACCTGATGAGCCAACTTATCAAGTCAATTTGGAGAGAAGAGTCGTAGTTGCAACATACAATTGCACGCAAAACTATGAATCTTATTTATGGACAAGAGTAGGCTACAAGTGTGATTGCAGAGTATAATATCACTCCACTCCTCTAGATGGCATAAATAACTTCAAGCTTCTCCATGCACCTATGTGTAGTGATGGAATAGAGCACTCACAATGCACACACTCTACACAACTAGGCTTGAAGAGTGGTGTGTTATGTGTTGAGAATGGTGTGGTGTAGTGTGATCATGGAATCATTTACAAGGGAGAGAAGGGCTCTATTTATAGGTTTTAGAAGCCTTGATTAGGATTAGGCCCAATCAAGTTTATTTGAAGGAATAAAAGATTATGCATATTTTTTTTTAAATTTTTTAATGAGGGTGGGTATCTCTTGTCCTTTGAGTCACATGGATGTGGGATCAAGGGAAGAGAATTATTGAGGATGAAAGGAGAGAGGATTGAGTGAATAATTTGGGAGTGCCTACTCTAGTAGAGGGTGCATTTTACAATAAGGTTAGTGGTTAGTAGTTAGTAATTATCACTAAAAAATATTTACAAAATCATTCACCAAATGGTGAGATATATGATGAGAAAAAATAGAGAAGGGGTGAGCTTGTAAAGAGAGGTTGAAGCTTTGGAGAAGTTGACATTCACCTCTTTACAGCACCGGAAGAAGAAGCAGTCAGCATGGTGAAGCAGCACGTGTCGATGAAGCTATGTTATTTCAAACCTTGGAAAATTCATGATAAAAGCCTTCATTTGCAGAGGTTATCCTTGGATTTTTGCTGATTTTTTGAAGTTCTTTACAAAGCTGAAGAGAGTATGGTAATATGGACATATATGTAGAGAGAAAGGGGGACACATAGGGTGTAGAAATGGAGGATGAAGGCTATGGAGGTGTGAGAGATGTGGCAATGGTGAAGAGGGTGAATTAGGACATGGGAGTTGCAGGTTTGGGAGTGGGAAGGAGAGCGAGGAGTGTGTGTGAAAGAGGAAAATGATAAAGTGGAAGAGGGAGTGTGGCTGCATAGCATAGGAAAATTGGGTTCCACCAATAAAATCATAGCTCACAGCTCGTAGCTCAAAAAAATATGAAAAACTTTGAGGTGAAAGTTCAGCTCACAAGCTACAACTTTTGTTTGTATTACCTTTTCAAATTCGGAGAGCATGTGATCTTTAAAAATTCAGAAAAACCGACTGTTTTTTCCACTACACAAAGTCCTTGTGAGGTCTTTCTTTGGATGATTCTGTTGAATACCTCCAAGAGTGAGCTCCCCATGATGCATGCATGCATTCAACATACTCTTGACCTTATTTCGTAGGTCTATAATTGAAGATATTGTTGAGATCATGATATAAATGAATAGTACAACTAAGAAAATCAAATATTAAGGGGTCTAAAAATATATACATGTCAAATATAAATAATATAGGTGGAAAAAATATAAAGGGGTCAAAATAAATCTATCTCGTTATAAGTCTACCATAAAAAGATGAATATTTTTGGTGGTATAATTTATGAGAGTAATAAAGAATAGATGTAGGAAGGAAAAAATCACAATAGTGAAAAAATATCCACATAAATAGAACTAGTTTTTTTGGATTTTTGTTAGGATGGAGTTACACCAAAAATAAGAGAAGCTTGCATGAAATTATTTTTATATGGAATAAAGAGTATGCAAAATGATAAGAAAAAATATGGTGATGATGAGTCAATGTACATAGCATAAATAACACACCATAGGTAGAAATATTTAAATAAATACCAAAATAATTATGAAAAATCTTTTTATTTAGTCCCTATATACAATGAAATATTTACACACAAATGGGCCATAATATATATATATATATATATATATATATTGGCTCAACTAGCCCAGTGACTAGCTAGCTGAGGGTTTTTTAAGAAAATATGGAGAAAGTCCCTAACTCACACACGCCTATGTACAGTGAAATGGTAGGGATAACCAAAATGTTTGAGTGATTTGATAGGGTGAGGTAGCTTACTATGGCAATTATGGAAAGCCGAAAAATGGCTATCAACAGCTTGTGTACTCTTTGTCCTCAATGCACGCCCTTCAACTTGATTAGACAAATATTCTCTTGCAAGCACCAAATACCTCATTTGCCAAAGTCCCAAAGGCATTGTAACCAAGTCCACAACCCATTTATAATGCATGGCTAATGGATAAGTAGGATGTAGTCCATCACGATGCCGTACATTTGAATACATTTGGCATGTCACACAAGACTCCACAACCTTAGCCACATCCTTATACATACCTTTGCACCAATACCTTTCTTTTACCTTGGCAAATGTTGCCCACACACCTCAATGTGTTGCCCATAAAATTTCATGGAACTCCTTGATGAATTGTTGCTGAGTAACCTTATCGCATACTACACACAATGGTGTTCCATCTCTTCGTTTAGGATGCTTCCATAAGTAGCCATCCCTCAAGAAGTATCCATATGCTTTTCTTCTTCTCCTGTTAAATTCCTACTCAGTCCAATCATCCTGCTTCTGCAGAGTACTTAAGTAGCGACTTATCAAGAGCCATTCATGCTCATATAGCTCCTCTGAAAAGGACTCAAGTGAAGACACAAAGCATGAATGACTACTATTTGCATGATCAATAGTGTGAAACTTTGTGCCTACATCATCTCCCTCAATAATCATGTCATGTTCATCTTCATACCTTGCCCTAGATAGCATATCTGCCATTGGATTTTCTTTTCCTGCAATATGCTTGAACTCAGGATTCAAGGACTTTATGTAGGCTATCCATCACAGTATTGCAATATCAGGAGTCGAACAGTTTGTGATCAGTCCACAAAGAGGCAAACAATCAGTTTCCACAACCATTGATGCCCCTACCAAGTACTCCTTGTCACACCTCAATGTTGTAACCACCCCCCATAGTTCCATTTTTACTTGTGCATAATCTCGTTGGTGAGAACTCAGAATCTTGGCTCCAAATCTCACCACATACCTTTTTCCCTCATCATCATCTTGCCCTACTGCCCATCCTATCCCTGTAGGACTCGTGTCCACTGTCACAATGACAGGTCTCTCACATGCATAGTCTACCTTTCTCAAGTTTGGAGATGAAAGAAGTAGCTTCTTTAGCTTTCTCATGGCTTTTGTGTGGTCTTCTTTCCATCGAAACTTCTGATTCTTTCTCAACAACCTATAAAGGGGATCTGCTACATGTGAATAATGTGGTATCCAAATAGGATAGAAGACGCAAGCACCAAGAAATCTTTGAACTTTAGTTATAGTTGTACATGTTTCTTTCCTTTTTTTGATTGCATACATCTTTTTTGGACAAGGCCTTCTACCATAAGTACCACACATATGCCCCACAATCAACACTTCATTGACACCAAATACAGAATTTTGCTCTGACAGGGTAAGATTAACTTCTTCCAGCTTTGTCAAAATCTTATCACAGTCTTTGATATGGTATGCCACAAAATTATGGCACCCCCTTTAATCCATAGCTTCTTTTTTATCTTTATCTTCACATCCTTTGATGGGCACATCATCAAGAAATGGCATTGTGATTTGAGGTATGAAGTCACATAGAACCATGTTCATCCCATTCATCATATGTGCAACTGAATTTGTTGCTCCTTAAGGTAAGGTACACATCCTTACCAGTCTCAAAGGTGTTTTCATAGTTGTCAAATCTCTACTCTCAACATCTAGCTAAAATTGATCGTACCCTGAATAGAGATCTCCCATTGAGTAAATTGACCTTCCTGTAAACACCTCTGTAAATTCATCCACTGTAGGTCTTGTACCCACATTCCTGATGGTAACCTTGTTTACAAGTTGCATATCTTGTATGAACCGCAAAGCTCCATTCTTCTTAGGCACAATGAACCACCTATTTGAATATGGCACACAAGAAGGCTCCAAGATACCCATGCTAATCTTTTCATTGAGTAGTTCTATTGACTGTGGCAAATGTGCTTTCGGAACCAGAATTGGGCGTAGATTCCAAGGTACATAAGGGATAGTGCAGATCACCATAGGTGCAACAACATTACGATCAACACACCCTATCTCATGTGACTGGAAAGCAAAAGCCTTACCATGTCTTGAAAGCATTTCTTTAAAACTCTTCTTCTCTTCTTCGGTTAAAGACTCTTCACAACCAACTTTTATCTCCTTTAGGGATTCCATTGTGAACTTGTGTCGAGTTCTTTTTGGACCGCTGAGACTCGACTACAAAGAAGCTTGCTTTAGATTTTTCATGCAATCTGATGGTAAAGGTAACCCCACTAGTTTCACTTTCTTTGCCACCGCTTTGTACTTGGTCTCCACACGCACTTCCGGTCCTTCTTAGCATTGGCATCTTTTTTATCTTCAAAAGCCTCAGTCACATCATATATTTTCATAGAGCATACTTCCACAATGTGGGTTCCATCTTGTATGCTAGAATCCATTATAGCTTCATCTCAAGCATAGTATCTACATGAGAAACTTGTTCAAAGAAACCTGAAATGTATTCACTATCCTCTATGAAACCATTTTCTTTCATGTATTTCTATACACTATTGTCGCGCACTTCTTTTCATATACTCAAGCTTCAAAAAACATACTAACCCATGCTCTGTTATTCCCTGGAAACATGTAGAAAAACCTTCTTCTCGCTTTGGGTCAGGCAAGAATCTTTTTCTTCTTGTACCATTGCAATCTTGCTTCACAATGGTACATGGACCAAACCCCTTGTCTCCCTGTACTTTTTGAACTCTTTGTTCGCTTTTGGTAGAGGATACTCACGAAGACTATTGCGGTTCCTCTCGTGATTCACACACACAGTCAAAAATTGCACAGCTCGCTTCCCATCTTTGCTCTTTACCCTAGCATAAGCAGAACCATCATCCAAGACCTTTGTTTCCATGCAAACGGTTGTGATGTATGGCTACCCAAGGATAAGAGGATAGGTAGACATCTCTTGCACAAAGAAGTTTTGCTCATCCTTCACATTACCAATCGTCACTTTCACATTTGGACAAGCCCCATATAGCTCCCCTGATGAGTTATTTGCAGATCTAATCATCCACTTACCCTTCATGTAAAGACTCTTGGACATAAGATTGATCTCAGAGCCATGATCTATCAATGCAACATATGGCTCCTCAAGATCACCCAGCCTGACTAAGGTTTTTGTTGTAGCTCTTGCCCAATGAATTTTGGAGTAGTGGATTTTGTGGGAGGATTCATCATCATCATCATCTGCAAATCTAAAATGTGCATCTCTTCAAGAAGACTGGTAGCATCCTACCACACTTTTATCACAATCACTATCTTGGACATGTATTCCATGTGCCTTAAGTGACTCCCCTTCATCCTCAGACTGTGGAGGAATAGACTCAGTGTAATATCTATGATTTCTTCATGAAACTCGCGTTTAGCAATGCCAAGAACCTCACCCAAGGTAAACTCAACTTTTCTATTCAAAATCCTTTCCTCCAATACCCGCTTTAAGTTTATGGCATCTTCAATGTCAGATTGTTGTTTGTATGCAAGGCCTTTTGCTTGAGCTTTTCCATGCTCTTTCTTCTTCCCTGTAGATGCCTCCTCCATAGGAATCTCAGGAGGAGGAGGCACATGTGGTGGAGCCTCATAAGAAGGTCCTCGATCCTTTCTTCCACCAACTCTTGTAACCCTCTTTGAAGTAGAAGTACCTGCATCTCCATTCTAATGTCTGCGCTTCTCTTCCACAATTGCTTCATTGTTATAGCATTTTGCAAGATAGGCATGCACTGGTAAAGAGTCCACAGGGTCATCCCAACCTATTGTATGGCGTATGAAACCCCCAGCTTCATGTAGTACCTGTTTAGTTACTTTCGTTTTTTGGTTGAGGCTACTGCATATGGCCACAAGCTATCAACCTCCTCAAATCATATGGAGTATACTTTAACACTTTATTTGGAATTATCTCTATCTTTGCCCCATAGGAAGCAGCCTCCGCTGCAGAAATAGGATGACTAGTTGCCATATCCTCCACTAACTTTCGCATACCTCCTTTTCCAAAGTTAGTTCCTATTGGCATACCTGTCTCCAATAGATGGATCTTTCCATCCTCTAAAAACACAAGATCTGTTTTTAAGGCATCACTAAAGCTATCACAATCTTTTTGGTAATTTCTGTCTGCATCAATCTTTATAGGCGAGATGAGTGTGCCACCATGAAACACTTGGAGAATATACATTTTAAAACCAAGCTAAGCATCTCATCAAGTGGAAAAGTATGCAAATGCGCCACATCCAGGGCCACAACTCCCTGGATAGGTATGTACATGATAATGACCGCATTAGACGCTTCAACATATATCACAATATGTACATGATTGCTTTTATTTGCATACATCGAGAAGTGTCAAGAGTGAGGTGAATGTTTTTATTTCACACTATGTACGTGCCACGACACGACAACGTTTTGACTAGTGAGGCAGTCCGTGGAGGGCAACAAGAGAGGCGACCTCTAAACACCCCTCAAGGTTTTTGTTCCGCTAAATTGGGGCTAGGGAAACCACAAGCAAGAAACAACAACAACAAACCCCCAACCAAACAAGTGAAGGGCTACCACCTAGTTATAGAGCGAACTAGGATGCAAAAGAGGAGAATCCTTGAGTAATACAAGCGAGAAGGAAGAGTACGCTATCACTATTATCAATGCTACAAATACACACACCAAACAAAGAGAGAGAGAGAGAGAGAGAGAGAGAGAGAGAGAGTTTTGTGCAAGAACTTAGCTTCAATTTTAATGATTGACGCGGGTGTATAAAAAACTTGGAAGAGAGTTAAGAGACACAATTAATTTTGATGATGTTGCGATCTACACATTATTTTAGGGTTATGGGAACCCTCTCACTATACAACCCTCTTATAATGTTTTCCCAGCAAAAACAAACACAAAAGCTCTTGAGTCACATACTAGAAAATACTACAAAAGAATCTCAAAATGAAAACACGTCACTTTAAACCAAATGAGATGAGGTTGCCAAGCATGAATTCAAGAGAGTTATGAACCAAAGTTGCACCAACTTATTGATTCAATTGATGTGCAAGAGTTTGATTGGAATTTATGAATCACTCACTCCCTTGCAATGCTGCAACTAGCTCAAAGATTTATTCCTATACACCACAACTAAGTTGGAGAATGGTATACTCAAAGTAGTGAGAAATAGTGTGGAGAGAATCCTTACAAAGAGGAAGGGGTTCTATTTTATAGGTTGTGAATCTAATAGGACCTAATCAATTTTATTGTCAATATAAAAGCTTATGAAATATTTCAAAATGGGAGTGGGTCATCCTTATCCCTTGAGTCACATGGATGAGTCACATGGATGTGGGCTCAAGGGGAAGAAGTATTGAGAGTAAAAGGAGAGAGAGGTGAGTAACTTGGAGGTGCCTACGCTAGTAGATAGTAAAGGGTGCAATTTACAAGAAGGGTTAGTCATTAGTGTTAGTAGTTTGTTGTTAGTAAGACGGGGTTAAATTATATGGCATATGCACTCAAGGTCCACTACATGATTTATAAAATGATAAAAAGTAAGAGAAGGATGAGAATATACATGATTTGATGGAAACCACAAGATGGAAAGGGAATTTTCCACCTATCTCCTCCAGTGAAAGAAGCAGTTGTAGAACTCTATTGGTGTAGTTCTTGTGACGATGTAAAAGTTGAATTTTCCATGATCAAACTCCTCCTTTAGTAGAGCTTGAGCTCAATTATTTATTGATTTTTCTATTTTTATGAAAGGATGAAGAGGTTATGGTAATATGAATTTGATTCTAGAGAGAGAAATTGAGCTTTATGTGTGTAGAGATGATAATTTTTTGAACTATGGAGTAAGGGAGAGATGGAAATGATAAAGAAGATGAAAGAGACCATAAAAGTTGCAGGTTTGAGTGAGGGATGGAGAGGAATGAGTGTGTGTGTGTGTGTGTGTGTGTGTGTGTGTGTGTAGAAAAGATGGGCAGACTGGGGTCTACCATAAAATCCATATCTCATTGATTATAGCTCCAAAAATCATATTTAGCTTGTAAGCTGTATTTTACCTGCTGATCACTTATTCAAATTTTGAGCAGAGATAGGCGTCAAAAATTTCACCAAAAAGCCTCTTTTTATGCCTGCAAAAGTCTTTTAGTGGCCCCCTTCTTTGTTGAATTTGCACAATGCATCCAAGAGTGAGACCCTCCATTGTCATATCATGATACAAAGCATCCAAGTTATCTTTACACATGCATGGAGGTGAATAAAGAAATATATACATCGTGGGACTAGTGTATGGACTATTCATGGATTTTAGTTCAATGAGCACATGGTGTTAGAATAATAATAAAAAACTATGGAAGAACTATGGATTTGGAATAAGACATTGGAACCATATGATATGGTTCCTCTTATGTATTATTTTGGGTGAAAGAGTAAAAGTTATGCAAGTAAATGAAAATTATATAATAAACATGATTTAACACTAGGTTGGTAATGGGACACTTTTATGTCCTGTTAAGTGACCAATTTCCTTGAATTATGTCAAGAGTTTCAAAATGGATTTTGAGGTTCTATCTATCTAGAAATTTGTCTCATGAGCTGAAAAAAACTCGACATTTTTTGGGAATATCAATTCCATCTTTAACCTTGTCCTTGCACAACATTTCACAACCTAAACTATGTGAAAAAACGGGTCCTGTTTTTGGCTTTTTTCAACTTTTTGCAACTATACCACTCTAGAATTCATGTTTGTGAGGTCTATAATGCTAGAGAACTATCTTTAGTAGTCCTCAACATGTCTTGATGCTTCTAGGGAGAAATAAATGTTGAAGTTGTAAGTTATGACCAAATTACAAAAATTGTCAAATCCTGTTTTTTAGCCAATTTTAGCTCTTCTATGATTTTTTTGGTGGCTTTCATGATATCCAAATGTAGTTTTGATTTTCTATGTCGCATATTGTAACATAAAGCTAATATTCCTTGAGTTTTGGGGCACCTAATAACCTATTTTGCATAGTAGACAACGATGGTTGATTTTTTCAATTATAGAAGAAAATGAAACATTCTAGTATATCAAGTATAGCTTTTTCAATATTGTTAGTTTCTTGTGACAACTACATGCATTTTGTAGGTAGTAACCATATCTAGTTATAAGGATCAAATATGGCTAGAGATCGAATAGTTTCTATGGGATTCTATAACTCAGAATGTTGAACCCAGTTTTTTCATGTTTGCTGTATTTAGCACTTCATCTTTATCCCCAAGATTCCCCTTAATAAGAGATGTATTATTCTTTTGACATGCTCCATGGCTCCTTATGAACCTAAAGGACAATAGGTAACTAAGAAAACATGCATATATTATTTGTATTGAGCGTGGCTATAGAAACTTTGATGATAGGTTTGCAGAATGGTAAAAATTCAACCTTTTTGTACCTATTTTTTTTGGCAAAACAAAAAATAGTGAGTGATAAGCAATCATATGTTCTGATCAGCAACCCATTGAAGTTAACTAGGGAATTTATCTCAAGTCCTACAAAAATCCCTAATCTTATTTTTATGCAAAAAAACGTAAGAAATGACTGTTTTGATGAAAATGTATTGGTCCATCAACTTTGGAGGCTTGGTGTGACCAAAAGATGAGAAATTTTACAAGTTTCTTATTTTTTCCATGTGTAGTAGGCCTTGAACTATAACCTCATGAAAGGATTTTACAAAATGAGTGGATCTACTATAGTTTTGGAGGTTTTTTTCAAAACCCTGAAAGGACACTTTTATGTCCTATTAGGTTACCAGCCTAGTGTTAAGGGAGTAGAAATCCATTTTTTATTTTCACAAGGGTGAGGGTGAAAATGTGGGGATGATTTGTGTAAAAGAAAAATATGAGGTTGGAGTATGTACACATTGGCAAAAAATATACTTATGGTGCAAGAGGATGAAGAAGGAGTACATAGGTTTAATACAATACACACTTAGGTATAAATACTTAAATAAAATACCAAAATAATTATTAAAAACCCTTGTATTTAGGCCCTATATACAATGAAATATTTACACATAAAAAGACCATAATATACTTTTATTTTTTTATTTTATTAATTTTTTGGCTCAACTAGCCTAGTGACTAGCTAATTGAGGGTTTTTAAGGAGTTATGGAAAAAGTCCCCTAATTCACACATACCCTATGAACAGGGAATGGGTGAGATCGCCAGAGTGTTTGAGTGATTTTGATAGGGTGAGGTAGCTCACTATGGCAATTTTGGATAGCCAAACTAGTTTCAGTTTTCACCCACATCGACATCTCGCAATATAGTGTCACATTTTTTTGAGATGCAAGATGGAAGAAAAAAATTATCTTTTCTTTTAATTTTTTAATTTTTCTCCTAGCTATGTAGAGGTGATGGCTTCTAGGGAGGTGGTGAAAAGCATGCATCACTCATGTTGAGCGATATGTAGAGGTGGTGATTGAAAGGCATGCTCAATCAAATAATTATAAAATTTCAGTTCATTTTGTCACGCCCTAATCTCCTCTTTCTTCACCCTTCCCTTTTTATTTTAACTTTCAAGGCATCTTCCAAGATTCTCACTAATGAGAGCATACATACTCACACTAGTGTGGCTTCCACAATCTTGGAGAAGGTAATGATTGATGAGATGATATAAGGCTCAATAATATAGGCAGGACAACAAAAAATACCTTGTCCACTCCTTTCTCACAATTATGAGATTTTTTTCCTTTGGGGAAACCAGCAATGGCGGGTTGATATAGTGCCTCAAGAATTCATCCCAAAAAGTTGACACATTATAACTCACCCATGGATAGTATCAAGCTCAGAGAGATTATCAGAGAGAGAGAGAGAGAGAGAGAGAGAGAGAGAGAGAGAGAGAGAGAGAGATGGAAATGGCGGCGACATATATTAGAGGGAAATTTGTTGAAGGTGGAGTTGGGGAGCATTTTGAGACGTGGCCCGCTTGTCGGGTTCGACAAGCATGGCCGGGCCCTAATAACAAGAATTTCCCATTGTACAAGGTCCCCTCTACATTAATACAGGGCATCGTCCTCAACTTTTACAAGCCGTCGCTGGTCCAGTCTGCAATAAGCCTCCCGAATCCCAATGTCGATTCGATCGTTGTTCCTCCACACTATCTCTCACGGACGGCTATAAATGGGATCTATGATTGAGGTGATTCGGATGGTCAGATGGACATTTGTAAATGCAAGACATTTGGTAAATTGTGGAAGAAAAGTAAATTTGGGTAGGCTATGACACATATTTGGTTCAAAAAACTCTAAAGATTGCTAAAATTGTCAAAAAAACTTGAAATGAAAAACTCGCAAATGTTAAATCCCTGTTGAGGTCTATTAGGCTTCTTCCTACGACATTAAAAACTTTGCTTCTCATGGGTGTGTGTATGTGTGTACATATGAGGAAATTGAAATAACCTTTCTATCACCAAAGTGTGGTAGATTGGTTATCCCCATTCTCTCTTGAACAACAAGTCTTTAGCTCAACACCTGTTAGATAGATCATTAAGGTAAGTCTCTTGGCGGTTGCTTCTATGAAAATAATAAATTATTAGGGATGTATTCGTGGCGTTAGTGCTTTAAATTTCATGCTGTCAGTAAAGTATTCAAAACATTGAAATTGTAGACCAAAAGATGAAAGTAAGCATAACATGATCAACTCATGGATTTGATACACTCGCTCTATCACAAATTGTGTAGAGATATAGCATATATGTAGGAGAGGATCTCAGGGGTTAAAGGTTTGTCAATTTGGTGGAGACTCCGGATTACATAGAGTTTTCAAAATGTATGGTGGTTGGATTAAATTTTCATTAAAAGTAATGGGGAAAATCATTAGGCTTAAAACTAGAAAAAAAGTTCAAGTTCTCCTTTTTTAAAAACATTCTTTTGGGAAACCCTTTCCCGAGTGTGTAGTTAAGAGGCCTCACCACCAATTGTTCATGATAAGACTCCAAAATTAATGAACTCTTGTATTTTACCAAAAATAATAATCTCTTGGGGCTAACGATGAGCTACAAATATAGGGATTTTTTTGAAACCTTGAAATCATTTTTTAGAATAACTTCAATGGGTTGTTGATCACACTATATGATTTTTTTAACCCCAATCTTTTTTCTTTTGAAGATGACATAAGGTACAAAGTAGTTGCATTTTCTTCATTTTGTTTACCTATCATCAAAATATATATAGCCATGATTATTATTACCACTAAATGTGTCTTTTAATAGGTTTTTTGGGACTCTATATTCATAGGTGGCCATGAAAAAATCATAAAAAATCTTCCACTTATTGAGGCGACTAGGATAAGCAACAAGAGAAGTGGCCTCACTAAGCTAGTGTGCATAAATGCAAGGCTTGCACACAAAGATCAAGCCTCTCACTTGCATCACACAACTTACATGTTTTGTCACAAAGAGAGGTCCCCTTTTCATAGGTTTTTGAGAGAGTAGGGTTGGCATAATTTCTTTTGATTACAAATACAAAGCTTAGGAGATAAGTGATTTGGATGAAGATATAGGTGGTAGAGCTAGGGTTTAAATGAGTAGCTTAATAAGAGTTAGAATTCCTATTAGTATGGATTTATATAGTGGACAACGTAAAGTCAAATTTTCAAATGGTGAAATGGACAAGATGATAAATTAGTCAAGTTTGAAAGGTTCATTCTCTTTTTCTGATTGGCATTGATAACATGATAAATTATCACTCCCATTTTTTGCATGTCATGTGTTTATTTCGTTGGATGTTGAGGTTGGTTCTTTGCTATATTTATCCTCTTTTTTCGCTTTTTCATGGATGAAATTTAAACAAAAAGTAGAATACTGGGGTTAAGTCATGAGACATAGTAGATCAAAATAAGTGGATTATGTTCAAAAAGTATAAACGTAGTATCCATAGCCAATTTGTGAAGCTTATTTTTCATCCTAATAAAAGTGGAGTGTAATGAAAAGAGTATGTCGGTAAAGATGAAAGCTGTAAAATAGAGAAAAGGAAAGATACGTTGTTTGCAAGTGGATGAATGCATTTTAGGGCCCTAGGATGGTCCAAATAAACTACAAGGTCATGATAGTTGGTCATAGGTATGTGTTTAAATGCAAGAGAGACAAGAAAGATAAAATCTTGCCAAAGATTTAGGAGAGAGATTCAAAAATGGGTTTTCACTTTGACCGTGTGTGATGAATCATAACTCTTGAATTTCTATGTTTTCCAAAGTCTTACATGCTTTAGTTTTCTATGTACCATTTGCCTCCATCCTCTTGACACTTTGCATAAAAACCTATGGAAGTTATGTCACGCCTCAACAAGAGCATGACAAGACCTTGTAATTTTTTGGGCTATTCAATATAATTCACTCACAATTGTGAATTTTGCTATAAAATAATAATAATAATGATAAAAAACCTATGGAAGTGAACAAGTGTCATTTACCTTTCCATAGCCTTTCAAGAGTCTTTTTATCCTAAGAAGGAAAATTAAAATAGAACACCTCCTTTTCCTTTGCATTTTTGAGATCTTATTGAATTTTTGACAAAATGGACGTGTGCTTTGAGTAAATTCATCTTAAACCTTTTTTCCCATGTGAAAGATTTCACTAACTTGATTTAGTACTCTATAGATATCCACAAGTAGCAGCATAAATAAAAATATGTGAACTAAAATATTTAAACATAGTCTAAATATATTATTCATTTATGAAAATACCCCCAGCCATAATTTACATATGCAAGCTCCACGCCTAATAATCAATGACACCCAATGGTAAATTTAGATTAAAAAGAAGGGGGTTTCTTTGAGAAACGTTGATAGCATATTTTGGTTTACTATGTTAATAAAGTTGATTAGAGCTATATTTATATTACATTTGGTTTATTTAGGGCTACATTTAAGGTATATGTTGTTTCTTCTTCCATGATAAATGGACCAAGAAAACAACCATCATTTAGTCCCCCCTCACCCTTAGTTGATGGTTTATTCATATACCATCAATTGGATCACACTAGTCGAATAAACATTGTAGGTAATCTTACAATGCTTTCTTCAAGCTTTCTTTCCTTCTCAATGCCTCTTCACCTTAGTCGGTTTTGCATCTACTAGTGGATGATTTTAATGTATGAGATGTAAGATCCTCAATTTTGGATCTCTTTTAAAAAGTAAAAAATAAAGTTTCTGGGTAAAAGCATGTTAACGTGTCGTGCTTTTTGTGCTAGTTAGCATTTTCAAGTTATCACATCTTTAAAAAGTTGGGCGTCCGGTAAATTTTTTACAAATAATATCAAAATGTGTCGGAGGTTGTACATTTGGATTCCTTGTTTCAAGAGATTTCTACCAATATATCATACGTCATAGATCTTGGAGACATGAAAAAGTGGGACGCGTTAACATGCTTTCACTCTTGTACATTACTTTAATTTTTGGTCTAGGATCTTGTTGTACAATGTTAACACTATGTCCGTAGCCTAATAGGACATAAAAATGTCCTTTCACGGTTTCAAAAAAAAGCTCCAAACTCATACGAGATCCATTCTTTCTGAAAAACCCTTGCTTGTGCTTGAAGTTAAGATACCACTACTTTGCCTTGGAGAAGACTACGGAAAAGCACAAAAAGGCTATTGATCATAACCATTGCTACAGATAAACTTTGATAACTCGCCACTATTTGTTCATGGAAAGCCTCCAAAGTTTATGTACCATAGTAGTTCACTCAAAAGAGTATATTTTTACAATCAATTGCATACTAAAAAGGGTGAGTGTTTTTTTAGACCGTGTATTAATTTTTTTTCATAATCTTCAATGAGTTATTGATCATTCCATGCCGTTATTTTACCCTCAGCAAATTTTTTTTGGGACAGATAATAAGGTTCATTATCTTTGTATTTTTCCCATTCTCCTCACATCTCGTCAAAGATTATATAGTCACTCTTGTTCTTGGGGGGTTCACTTCTTAGACATGTAGGCTACCACGTCAATTTAAATGAAAGGGTTATTTAATTATCAATATTTTACGTTTTAATTGGATTATATTAACAAAAGGATTTTTTAAAATTTTAGAGAAAATCTTGTAAGTCTTTGAAGGAAAAGGAGTCGTTTTATTACATTAAGCATGTAAATAAAGGGCTTTTTGCAATAACCTTTGAATGCATGTTATATGAATAGCTACCTAAAGGTGCACCCCTTGAATGCTTGTTGATGTTGTCAAGTGCATGTTCTTTAGGCCCCACGGGCCTTTACACTCATAAGTAGCCATGGACCACCTTAAAAACATAAAAAATAGTTTCACCATTGACAATTTTGTGCATAATAAAAAAGTCCTAAAACAACAAATATATAAAAGCTAGACTTTATGTCTTGATCTTTTCAATCCCTAGAGAATGCTCAATATATAGGAAAATTTAAAATTCATGATTAGATATGGATGTAAGCTACAAAGATTGAATGGTTGACTGTTGAAATTAGCAAGAGTATGAAGATCAAAGCTCTTAATGTAGTAGAATGACTCTTGTTCTTGTTGAATCAAAAAAATCAACCATGCCTATATAAGTTTCTATAGGGGTTTTGGGTGCCCCAAAACTCGAGAAATAATAGTTTCATGTTTTGAAGCCCGCGTGCATTATCAAAATTGTATTTCAATTTAAAGGCACCACAAAAATCATAAAAGTGTAGAGCTTGGCAAAGAATCAGGATTAGGAAATTCTCGTAGGAGGATGCTCCATACATGTTTTATCATATTTAACACGTTGAAATATGTATAGAGTGTGTTTATGATTATGTAAATGCATAAACAACGGTATTGGTTTTCACGTCTAGTAGATTGTAGGGATATTGTTTTGACAGTATCCCTAAAACATTATGAATAACCCCAGAGCCTTCAAATAAGAGATTAATCGTATAATCTAGAGCATTTTCTCTTTTATGTGGTGGCACGTGATAATTCTAATGGAGCCAAGAGTTATAATAAAAATAAGCTTGCTATCCCCTGCACTTAGTAAGTATTTTGGACTCCAAGCTCCTTGGAGAATCACTATATAGATTTGCCAGATGAGAAAAAACACTTATATAAATCAAAATCTTGATTAAAATTGCTACTAAATATATCAAGATTATGGTTATCACTTCATGAGTGTGAGTTATTAACATGTAGGAGTACTACCGAGATGGGAGTAGTACCACATGGAGTTCTGAATTTGAAAAGTGATTCATATATGTTCTACGGGTTTTTTTAATATTTTACTTCATGTGTTTGATTCCCACAAACTAATGTCTGGATATACGGTTAGTCAACCCGATTCGTACGAGTGGTTTTGCATAAAATGGCTTTCTTTTCATATCATTGTTGTTAGCATAAGTCTCATATGGGTGAAATGATGTGATACAATGTTAGTCTATGTTATAGGAGTGAGCTTGATGCATTGTATGACGCCAAAAAGTTTCTTTTGCATGTCGTGTGCGCATCCAAAAATAGGAAAAACTTTTTTGCGCCTACATGTGAAGCTATGGCATATGGGTAAAAAAAGTGGTAAAGTTTTTTGTATCACGATTGGATTGATGTGTCAATGTCATATGATGTATGGAACCTCCAAGATGGATGTGAATATATCTTGTGCATGCATGTTCTGCTTTCCACCCTTCTAGGCCGAAACCACCTCTATTTGCAAGGGGGGTGATGTTCAATCATAGTACATTATTTATGCATGGTTAAACACTTCCAAAACCGTATTTTGAGACTATATTTAGTCTTTAGTTGGATTTATTCTTGCACATAGAAACCCCTTTCTCAAGGACCCTGTGAATTGGCTCAATTTGAGTGCAGCATCTATAGTCAAAACTCCAAGTGTGGGAATCGATTTCCTGAGGAATATGGTTTATGGTCAAGGGTTCAAGACTCCTTATGAATTTTTTTGCTAGTTTTTGGTTGTGGAAGCTGGTGTGGCTCTTGGATCATTTGTTTTGGTTATAGTTGTGCTACCCAAATCCTGTCCTAATTTTAGCAACCATGTTAGGTGCTAAAGTTGGTTTCGTAGGATGAATGTGTATCACCCAGAGTAGGGTGGCGTGCTCACCTATGTGATGAGGTTTAGATTATGTTTTGTGATTTTGAATTGGATTATGAAGTGGTTTTGATGGTTTATGTCAGAGGTATAATGGAAGAGACCATATACAGTCTGATTGCTTTAAAAAGGATTGTTTGTGCAAATGCAATATGTTATTTTGACTCGACTCATGTGTTATGTTTCTCATGATACATCGATACAAGATTAGGATCACATAATCGCTTAGCCTTAGATGAGAAGATCATGACCTAGGGCTTTGTTGTATTAGGAGTGTTGCCTAGGTATTCTTCCTTCTTTTTAGGCTCATCCATAGCCTTGACCTCTTCCATCTCCCATCATATATATAATAAGGTTTTTCATGAGATGCATAACCATTTCCATCTACTAAAAAAGATAATTCATGTTCTAATATTTCTATTGATTACTCACTTTGTTTTCGTATTGGTAAGAACCCTGCGATGCTCCACAATTTTCAAAGATCTTTTAAGAAGCCCTAATATTGCATTTGTGGAGAACACCCAAGATCTTCCTTTCTCTCCATTTCGACATGTATCCTACGATAAGTGCATTACAAGAGACTGCATTATGGTCACAAGGGAGTACTCATGGACCCTTTTAATCGGACATTTAAATGCTGAAATTTTAATCTAGCTCTGACCAAGACTAATGGTGTAGGCCCACGATGGGGAATAGGTGTACCCTTAACAACCTAGAAATTACTTTTAGGCTGTCATAAATAACCCACATTCCCCTATATCATATTTTTTTGTTTATTCACCTATGAAATTTGAAAGTTTTTGCATTATTCCCTATTTTCAGGGGTCTAGTTGTCTACACACTCTCTTTGAAATGAATGTCAAAATTTGTATGTGGAAAAGTTATTCAATCCATAAAAGAGTAGAAACTTTCCTTTAATATCATAGGATAATCCCTATGAATGCAAATTAGGAATCACAATGGGACAAGAAGATATAAAAAATCTCTAAAATTTTGATTTCCACAGTTGCTCGCAGGTGGAAATCCAATGCTTGATGATGTGGGTTCATCCTTACAATTGAGGAAGACGTACATCCATTCTCACAATTGAGGAAGACTACACAATTTTGTGCATCAATTGGATGATTCCAATCAAACATTTGATCCTAAAATTTTCATAAGAGTATCTCATTTTAGTTTGATGTTGCAATTGCAAGAAGGAAAAAGTTGCGGCTAGTATCGTCACTAGGTTGAGATACATATGCACCGTGTTGGCATATGTGGAGTGCATATTAAAGAGGAATGCAATGCAATTTTACCTTTCAAATATTTTTAAGAGAACTAGGATATAACCAACTATTCAACAATGTCCACAAGAAGAAGGAGCCTATCCTAGACATTGAGGATGCCATCAAAAACGTTTACCAAGATGAGAGGAGGAACTATAAGGACAACAAGAAGAAAACCAAGCATTGCCATAGTCTCTATGGGAGGCAGGTTGTCTCAAGGATAATTTTCATAATTTTTTCTTATTGTGTTTGTCATGTTTGACTAGGAACAAATCCTAAAGAAGGTTCTATGACAAGGAAAATATTTGGTCCATCCTTTGTGCCTCTATATGATCTATCTAGTCCCCATGAGAATAAATTTTTTGTTGTGTGGGTCTTGATGAAAATCACCTATCTACTTGAATCGCTTGTGGATTTCCGACATCATTAATCTTGCTATGTGTCTCCATTGTTTGGTGATGTATTCCTCTTTTGCTGGAAGCTTTGTCTACCTCCTAAAAATTTTGCAAGAGAGCTAGTGCAAAACCTATGCGATCAATGCCTGTAGAGAAGTAAATAATAATAACTTTTTATATAGATCAAAATGCTAAGGAATGTAGTAAAATAGCACTCAATATTTTTGGAGTTTAAGGATTGCCAAAAAGACAATACTACCTTTGGGATTTTGTTTTTAGTGGTAGTGTACTCGCTTGGGTAATCCGAGTCTTTAAATTTTCATGTCAATCAACCCTTTCTATGTTGTGTATCCTCTATTCTCGCATAAGGTGATGATCTCATTTTGATCCTTTTGTAGTGTCTCCCTTTTGTATAAAAGGTAGTGTATACCTTTTGTATAAAAGGTAGACACTACCCTTTCCTACCAAAGGGTAAGACCCCTCTCTTCATGCTTAGGAAGGTATCCAAAAGTTCAAAGACTTTGATTTTCATACTAACTAGGTCAAAAATGAATCATACATCAAGGAGAAATATGTTTTGGATTTCAGTCAAGCCCATGGGGAGAAAATGAAACCATCCAAACAAAGGTAACTCAAGCACATTTAACGAACGGATGAACAAACACATACAGTCATTTTTACAACTATGCATGCCAAATTTGTGCACGAAATGTAAGACTTCTGAAGTTTCTTTGAAAGTATCTTTCTTTAGAGTTGATCCTATTGGTGCAAGAATAGAGAAGATGTATCTAGTCTTGTCACAAGGCTGCGCGACATATGCACCCATTTGAGTTATTTGAAGTGCATTATTGAAGAGTAAGAGCTGGATGAAGACACGGTGTTCCTACTTCTAAAAGCTCTTTAACATAACAAGTTTTATGACCATCTATTCAACAATTTTCTTAAGAAGAAGGAACCTCTTCTAGACATTGAGGGTGTCGTTAAGAACTTGTAGCAAGATGAGAGGAATCTTTATGAACAAAGCCATAGTATCAAAAAGTGGAGACTATGTCATCTCTTCCAAAGGGAATTGGTGTCAAGGTACCATGTTGCATGGTGGAACGCGGCATGCATGCTCATTGCTATTGTTTCCTGGTTCATGTGTTTGCTACCCATTTTTTTAACAAAAGTATCCTTGTAGTCTCTAGGAGAGTTATGTTGTCTCAAAGGTCATTGTCATAATGTCATCTTCTTGTGTCTTGCCATGCTTCACTCACAACGAGACCAAAACGAGGTTGTATGAGAAGAGAACTCTTTAATTCTCTGCCCATTTTTTGACACAAGCATCGTTATAGACTCTAAGAGAGTTATGTTGTCTCAACGGTCATTGTCATAATGTCATCTTCTTTTGTCTTGCCATCCTTTTCTCACAGAGAGATAAGAAGGAGGTTGTCTTAGAAGAGAAATCTTTTTTCTGCCATTTGCAACCTCTATTTGATGTGTCCAACACCCATGAGACATGATCATCTCTATATTCCATTGGGTATTCAACAAAATCGGCCACTTGTACCCACTTAGATAGCTAGTGGGTTTCAAACATCATTAAGCCCCATGTTTCCTCCATTACTTTTAGCGGAAATTCTAGTTACTATTCACACATTTTGAAAACTCTATGTAATACCCTAATTGAGACACCTTTATCCATTGGGATACTATTCTACATATAGGCTATCTCTCGACACATTTTGTGTGAGACAGTTATCGAATCTATGAGGTGACTAAGCTATGCTTTGTCTCATTTTTTGGTCGACTCTTTCGAGTGTTTTTGATTACTTCATTATTAGTATGAAACCTATAGCATTAACACCATGAATACATACTGAATCTATCGTTCTAAAGCCTTCAACATGTTATAGAAGCAAAGAGAAGAGAAACAATTAATTTCACAGGAACAATCCCAAGAGACCTCAAAGATCTATCTCTGATGGTGCTGAACTAAAGACCAATTATTCAAGAGGGGACGTGGATAACTAATTCTCCACACTTGGGTGATAGAAGCGTTATTCCAATATCCTCCACACACACACACACACACACACACACACACATGAGAAGAGAAGATTGTAATGTCATACGAACAATCACAAGAGACCTTAATGATTGAATCTTGAACTCAATGCCTATAGTAAACTTGATTTGGATTATGAAGTGGTTTTGATGGTTTAAGTCAGAGGTATATACAGTCTGATTGCCTTAAAAAGGATTGTTTGTGCATATGCAATATGTTATTTTTACTCGACTCATGTGTTATGTTTCTCATGATACATCGATACAAGATTAGGATCACATACATCGCTTAGCCTTAGATGAGAAGATCATGACCTAGGGCTTTGTTGTATCAGGAGTGTTGCCTAGGTAGTCTTCCTTCTTTTTAGGCTCATCCATAGCCTTGACCTCTTCCATCTCCCATCATATATATAATAAGGTTTTTCATGAGATGCATAACCATTTCCATCTACTACAAAAGATAATTCATGTTCTAATATTTCTATTGATTACTCACTTTGTTTTCGTATTGGTAAGAACCCTGCGATGCTCCCCACTTTTCATAGATCTTTTAAGAACCCCTAATATTGCATTTGTGGAGAACACCCAAGATCTTCCTTTCTCTCCATTTTCGATCATTTTCTCTTGGGAATCCAAAAAAATCACATATGGGAAGATATTTTTCTTTTACATCCATTGAAAAATAAATTGCCCAGATCTTTCTTGGATAGACCTTTCTGGCTTGGACAAAGAAGATATGTCCTTGTTGTATAGATCCTCCTATATGTATACTCAAGAGAATGAAGAAAGTTTCATTCTTTTCATCAACTCTTTGGACTTTCATATTATTTAAATAAATTTCATTTGGAGAGAAATAAAATCTGATGCATGGTTTTTAGGACCCCTTCTGAAGATGCAATAAAGGCACAGTCAGTTGTTGGGGAGATGAGGATACTCCAGTCCAAGGGATCTCGAAAGAGAAGAAAAATCTACTTCACAAGCACCAAAGAGTAAAAAGTGCCATGGACAGAAGATACGTGGGAACGAGCTCTTATGCATGCCTACAACGTATATCTTACAGAATAGCCCATTCTAGGTGTGAATTTCTAGTGACATTTACACGAGGATGTTCGTGTGGACTCACAGCACAGCATACTCCGTTTTCACTTTTTTACCGACAGTAAATATTTTTTACCACAGTAAATATTTTTCACCTACATGGGTAACTTTTTTTACCCATGGTAAATATTTTTTACTGCACCATAAGTATTTGGTAGGTAACAGTTCACTGTTACTAGAAGCAGTGATTGGGCATTAACAATACAGTTACTGGAGGAGAAAAGGGGAAAATCTTATGGTAAAGGTGAGTCAACAGGGATAAAGACTTTTGAGTTGAAAAGAGACATGCTGATTTTTTCAAAGAACACATGTCAAAAGAATCCATGGTTGAGGATTTTTTGAGAATTTGATATTCAGGAGGACCCAACTACCACCTCCCCCCGCAGGTCCCCCCCTGACATGTGCAGAACCTCAAGTTTCAACAGCCACCTTACGTGCTCTTAAATGCTGGTCAAGGCCTTATCCCCATGTGTCACAATCAGAAAAATCATCATTTACCCTCCCCTCTCACATCACTCTAGAGAATATCTTGATGGTGACATATCAGGTGACCTCAATCTGTTGACCACCCTAAGCAAAAATTAACCCCAATCAACGGATTTAAGCATGTTTATCCCTAATCCTAAACCCTCTCAGAAACCTATATAAGGAGGCCTTCTCTCACTCAAAACCAACACTTCACCCACTTCACCAAGCAATGAAGCTATGACGACATTGCTCACAACGAGGAGGTATGGATGGAGCTCTACTCTCTCTCCCTCTCTCTCTCTCTCCCTCTAGTATGCTACATTACTAGCCCTAAAACCTAAATAAAGAGTCTTCGCTCATGCTCCATGGCCACCATCCTCGCCATCATTCTCTAAGGTATTGATGTGTTGCTAGTAGGATCATACCTACTTGCTGGGTTGATTGTTTTTTGACAAGGGATTATGCCATCCTTGGCTTGCTTCTCTATATCCTTGTTATGTATGATCAGATGCCGTTGTATTGTTAAGCTGATGTCTTGTGTATATATATGCTATATAAGGTCCCTAAGCTTCGTTTCTATGTGTTTTGCCATATGTTTTGATGCCATCATAATGCCAGAAGTCTCACTTGCCTATGTGCACTATGTGTGAGGTCCCTAAACCTCTTAATTTAGGGTGGTGCCCCCTTTGTTTTGTTCTTTGCTTGTTTGCATGAGGCGTGGTTTGTGGAGTGTGCACGAGTACAGAGGCCAACCGATTGCACTGCTCTTTTTCCTGCTATCAAAATCCTCATTTCACATTTGTTGAAACTAGCTCTTACAACGTGTATCGTACGATAAGTGCATTACAAGAGACCACATTATGGTCACAAGGGAGTACTCATGGAACCTTTTAGTTGGACATTCAAATGATGAAATTTTAATCTAGCTCTGACCAAGACTAAAGTTATAGGCCCAAAATGGGGAAGAGGTGTACCCTTAACAACCTAGAAAGTACTTTTAGGCTGTCATAAATAACCCACATTCCCCGAGATCATATTTTTTGTTTATTCACCTGTAAAATTTGAAATTTTCTCCATTATTCCCTATTTTTAGGGGTCTATTTGTCTACACACTCTCTTTGAAATGAATGTCAAAATTTGTATGTGGAAAAGTTATTCAATCCATAAAAGAGTAGAAACTTTGCTTTACTATCATAGGATAATCCCTATGAATGCAAATGAGGAATCACAATGGGATATAAAAATGCTCTAAGATTTTGATTTCCACAGTTGCTCGCAGGTGGAAATCCAATGCTTGATGATGTGGGTTCATTCTTACGATTGAGGAAGACGTAGATCCATTCTCACAATTCAGGAAGACTAGACAATTTTGTGCATCAATTGGATGATTCCAATCAAACATTTAATGCTAAGATTTTCTTAAGAGTATCTTATTTTAGTTTGATGTTGCAAGTGCAAGAAGGAAAAAGTTGCGGCTAGTATTGTCACTAGGTTGAGATACATATGCACCGTGTTGGCATATGTGGAGTGCATGTTAAAGAGGAATACAATGCAGTTTTACTTCTCAAAGATTTTTAAGAGAACTAGGATATAACCAACTATTTAACAATGTCCTTAAGAAGAAGGAGCCTATCCTAGACATTAAGGATGTCATCAAAAACTTTTACCAAGATGAGAGGAGGAACGATAATGACAACAAGAAGAAAACCAAGCATTGTCATAGTCTCTATGGGAGGCATGTTGTCTCAAGAATAATTTTCATAATTTTTCTTATTGTGATTTGTCATGTTGCACTAGGAACAAATCGTAAAAGAGGTTCTATGAGAAGGAAAGTATTTGGTTCATCCTTTGCACCTCTATATGATCTATCTAGTACACATGAGAATCGAGTTTTTGGATTGTGGGTCTTGATGAAAATCACCTATCTACTTGAATCGCTTGTGGATTTTCGACATCATTAATCTTGCTACGTGTCTCCATTGTTTGGTGATGTATTCCTTTTTTGCTGGAAGCTTTGTCTACCTCCTAAACATTTTGCAAGAGAGCTAGTGCATCAAACTTATGCGATCAATGCCTATAGAGAAGTCAATAATGATAACTTTTTATATAGATCAAAATGCTAAGGAATGTAGTAAAATAGCACTCATTCTTTTTGGAGTTTAAGGATTGCCAAAAAGACAATACTACCTTTGGGATTTTGTTTTTAGTGGTAGCTCACTCGCTTGGGTAATCCTCTTTAAATTTTCATGTCAATGAACCCTTTCTATTTTGTGTATCCTCTATTCTCGCATAAGGTGATGATCTCATTTTTATCCTTTTGTATAAAAGGTAGACACTACCCTTTCCTATCAAAGGGTAAGACCCCTCTCTTCATGCTTAGGAAGGTATCCAAAAGTTCAAAGACTTTGATTTTCATACTAGCAAGGTCAAAAATGAATCATACATCAAGAAGAAATATGTTTTGGATTTCAGTCAAGCCCATGGTGAGAAAATGAAACCATCCAAACAAAGGTAACTCAAGCACATTTAACAAACGGATGAGCAAACACTTAGGCTCATTTTCACAACTACGCATGCCAAATTTGTGCACCAAATGTAAGACTTCTGAAGTTTCTTTGAAAGTATCTTTCTTTGGAGTTGATCCTATTGGTGCAAGAATAGAGAAGATGTATCTAGTCTTGTCACAAGGCTGAGCGACATATGCACCCATTTGAGTTATTTGAAGTGCATTATTGAAGAGTAAGAGCCGGATGAAGACAAGGTGTTCATACTTCTAAAAGCTCTTTAACATAACAAGTTTTATGACCATCTATTCAACAATTTCCTTAAGAAGAAGAAGCCTCTTCTAGACATTGAGGGTGTCGTTAAGAACTTATAGCAAGATGAGAGGAATCTTTATGAATAAAGCCATAGTATCAAAAAGTGGAGACTATGTCATCTCTTCCAAAGGGAATTAATGTGAAGGTACCATGTTGCATGGTGGATCGAGGCTTGCACGCTCGTTGGCATTGTTTCATCGTTCATGTGTTTGCTACCCATTTTTTTTGACACAAGTATCCTTGTAGTCTCTATGAGAGTTATGTTGTCTCAAAGGTCATTGTCATAATGTCATCTTCTTGTGTCTTGCCATGCTTCACTCACAACGAGACCAAAACGAGGTTGTATGAGAAGAGAAATCTTTAATGCTCTACCCATTTTTTTGACACAAGCATCGTTATAGACTCTAAGAGAGTTATATTGTCTCAACGGTCATTGTCATAATGTCATCTTCTTTTGTTTTGCCATCGTTTTCTCACAAAGAGACTAGAAGGAGGTTGTCTGAGAAGGGAACTCTTTGTTCTGCCATCTGCAACCTCTATTTGATGTGTCCAACACCCATGAGACATGATCATCTCTATATTTCATGGGGTCTTCAACAAAATCGCGCACTTGTACCCACTTAGATAGCTAGTGGGTTTCAAACATCATTAAGCCCCATGTTTCCTCCATTACTTTTAGCGGAAATCCTACTTACTATCCACACATTTTGAAAACTCTATGTAATACCCAAATTGACACACCTTTATCCATTGGGATACTATTCTACATATAGGCTATCTCTCTACACATTTTGTGTGAGAGAGTTTATCGAATCTATGAGTTGACTAAGCTATGCTTTGTCTCATTTTTTGGTCGACTCTTTCGAGTGTTTTTGATTACTTCATTATTAGTATGAAACCTATAGCATTGACACCATGAATACATACTGAATCTATCGTTCTAAAGCCTTCAACATGTTATAGAAGCAAAGAGAAGAGAATCAATTAATTTCACAGGAACAATCCCAAGAGATCTCAAAGATCTATCTTTGATGGTGCTGAACTAAAGACCAATTATTCAAGAGGGGACGTGTATAACTAATTCACCACACTTGGGTGATAGAAGCGTTATTCCAATATCTCTCTCTCTCTCTCTCTCTCTCTCACACACACACACACACACACACACACGAGAAGAGAAGATTGTAATGTTGTGGGAACAATCACAAGAGACCTTAATGATTGAATCTTGAACTCAATGCCTATACTGACTTTTAAAAGATCAAAATGTTAAGGAATGACAAGGCCAGCCTCAAGGTGAGGATGATGAGTGCGTGGATGATGTAGATTATTATGTACATCATCCACATAGCCAAGGTGCGTTGTTGAATCCGCAGCGGGAGGTGCGTTGTTGACTTGAGCATTGCTGATATTGTCCTCAAGTACTGCAAGCTGCATGCTGCGTCTCTCTCTCTCTCTCTCTCTCTCTCTCTCTCTCTCTCTCTCTCTCTCTCTCTCTCTCTCTCCCCATTTTGGGATGAATGGTTGAGCCATCGCGGGTCAACCCACCCCAACAAAAACACTAGTAAGGCCTGTGGCAAAAAGTGGTTCGTCAAAGAATGTGTCCACTGCCGTGCCCATCCCAGCTTCAATATGGCAGACAAGTTCAAAAGCGATGGCGTCGATAGGAATCGAGTCGCGCGAGCCGCAGGCGTCGCGCGGAACCAATTACGGGCGTTGGACCAGCTGCTCTACGCTCATTCGACGTCTAAACAAATCAAAAACTAAATAAAATATATATTGTTGGCCGCCTTGTGTTACAAGAAACGCGCCCAATGGTGCATTTTAGGGCCCTATCCGGGCCCGCGTTTGACACCTAGTACGCAGAAATGAGTATGTATGTCTGCCGAATTTTCCAACCATTTGTTTTCATGGGAATCTTAGAAGATCCTAAAGGTTTAAGCAAAAGCTAGAGTCAATAAATCAATCTCTCTCTCTCTCTCCATGTCACACACTCTCTCTCTATATCTATAAGATATTTCCCTCCCTCTCATCCTTTTGAAAGACACTTGAAGGGTGCAGACAGAGAAGTTTGTTTTCTCTCGGTGAAGGGGCAGCGAAGGGGGAGCGGAGCCAATGACAAACACGGAGAGAGAGCTAGGGGTGTCATCTCTCTCTCTCTCTCTCTCTCTCTCTCTCTCTCTCTCTCTTCCCCCCCCCCCCCCCCCCCCCCCCCCCCCCCTTCCCCGCAGAGCCGGATGGATTGAGTGTAGGGCCGAGATGAACTGTACAACTGCGAACGAGCTGGACAACAACCAATTGTGGTGAGGAGAGGGAGGGGGGATGCAACTCGGGAGGGCAAGCGAGCATGGCGAGAGGATGGATGCATAGTCCGAGGCATGTGGAGCAGAGAAGGCCGCCGTGAGGATTTGGAGCGGGGGGGGGGGGGGGGGGGGGGGGGGGTGTGTAGAGAGGTGGGGTGCATAGAAAACATGGAGGGAGGGAGGGGTGGTGTGAAATGGGGGAACGCATGTGCTTCACAGCGTGTATGGTCCCAACCATTTGTCCCTCAACTTCTTTTGAAAAGTGAAATCCAAGAAAGAGTCATACTTCATCACCATATCTCCCTCTTTAATGTCTTTCTCTGGCAGCCTCTTATTCGTTATCTCTATCTTTGTCTCTGCTTGTTGAAGATAATAATCACTGGCTTTCTCTTTATTCATTTGCAATAACTCTAGAGCAAGAATTCTTTCCTGCAGCTTGTCAATATGCGCACCTTGCATTCTGCACAACAATTTCAAGGCATCCAACCGCACCTGTATGGGCATAAGAGCTTTCTTTTTACATATACGATTATGTGCTGTAATTTAATGCATTTCTCGCTACTTATGGAAATGGCACGATGTATGGTCAAACGTCAAGCTTTACCGCATTCATTTTGGCTTGACGCCATCATGTAATGTGTGCCAATTATGTACTTAATAGGTGTCCTACAAAAGCTTTATAGTCTTTGACTCCATATGAAGCATGGCATGATAGAAAGTGTTCTATTGAGCACATGCGTGTTTTTGGCTATTTGGCATATGCTTTGGTGCCACAAATGCAACACAAAAAATTGGATGATAAGGCTGTCAAATGTATTTTTGTTGGTTATAGTGGTTACAAGTTGTATCATCCGCAAACAAAGTGTATCTTGGTCTCATGGGATGTTGTGTTTGTAGAAGATTTTGCTGAGCCCTTGCTATCATGTACTAGAGACATTAATGTAAGCTCACATGACATTTATGACACTTTATTGCTTCTTTTTAGTGGTGGAAGTTCAAATCCAAACTCCAATGAGACAAATGTACAACCTATGGGGTTTTTTGAAAATGTTATAGATCAGCCTATTACGGATGCCGATGTACATGATGTACTTGATGAGGAAGGGCTGAGAATGAGCAGGCTAGAGGTATGCCAATATGGCTGGTGCATACTTTGCAGGTTAGTAAATTGGATGATCCTTTGTCTTGTTGTACTCATTTAGGTTCTTTCCATGCATCTTATGCATCATATTTTTATGCTTTTGTTGTGTCTAGCTTATGTGACATTGAGGAACCTCTGTCTGTTGTTGAAGCAAAGAATTCAAAAAATTGGATGGCTATCATGCAATCTGAATATGATGCACTTATAGAAAATGGCACATGGACTTTATGTGATTTGCCTCTTAGAAAAAAGGCCATTGGTATGAAGTAGATTTACAAGTTGAACCGCAGGCTGAATGGTGAGATTGATCGATATAAGGCTCGACTTGTTGCAAAGGGTTATGCACAACAAAAGGGCAGAGATTATGAAGAGACCTTTGCTCTCACTTGTTGTATGACTATTGTGTGTTTTCTATGTGCATTGGGAGCTCATTTTGGTTGGGATGTATATGAGTCAAACATTGTAAGTCCTTTCTTGAATGGTGATATATTTGAGGAAGTTTATGTAGCACAACCTCGTGGTTTTGTTAAGGAAGGAAAAGAGGATAAAGTGTGCAAATGTAAGAAAGATTTGTATGGGTTGACACAATCTCCTTATGCTTGGTATGAGAAGGATAACACTCATTTGGTCAAATGAGGCTTTTGTAATAGTCCAACAAAAAGCACGTTGTATGTAAAGCTTGAGGGTGATGTACTTCTCATTGTGGTTCTCTATTTGAAGATTTGTTGATTTTACTGGACCAAATGAGAGACATGCTACTGAATTTAAAGCTGACCTAAATGCTACTTTCAAGACGAAAGATTTGGGTTGTTGCATCATTACTTGGGCATACAATTTAAGTAGTGTGATGGTGGTATTTCCTTATATCAGACAAGTTACACAGAGACATTGCTATCTTTGTACTCAATTTGGGCTAGTTATTTTGACATGCGAGTTTCCACAAGTGGTTTTTGTTTCATGCTCGACAATTCTGTATCTCATGGTTGAGCGAAAAAAAACCTACTGTGGCCACTTCCGGTTGTGAGGTTGAGTAGAAGGTAATCTTCACAGCTACGGTTGAGTGTGTATGGCTCAGACGCCTTATGGATGATTTAGGTGTTGGAAAAGATACTGCCAACACTATCTACACTTATAGTCAGAGCGCATTAGTAGTTGTGAGGAACATAGTTTTTCATGCTTGTACAAAGCACATGGAGATGCATTACCACTATATTAGGGAGAGGCTCTCAATAGGAGAGATCAGCTTGGCTTTTGTGCCAACACAAGGCACCCTTGCAAATCTCTTCACAAAGGCATTGTCTCATGAGAATTTCAAAGCATTCTGCAAAGATTTGGGCTTCCTCCCCTTTGTGGATTGATCATTTCCTCAAGGCATGGCACTTGGATATACTCTATGTGCTAGCTCGCGTTCATTGCATCACTCTCAAGGGGGATTTGTTACCATATACATGTGGTAGTGATGTGTGTGAACACACTTAGGACTATGGGGGTATTTTTCCCTCACTAAGAGCCCCCCCCCCCCCCCCCCCCCCCTCTGCATTGTATACACACCCATCAATCTAGGGCTATCCATCTTTCCATTGCACACAGATTAATACACTTTCTGTTGTGTTCCTTGATCTTCTTTTGTCTTCTCCAAGTTGTGTGTGTTTTTCTACAACCTGAATTTCAACAGTCAAGAGGAGTTTTTACTAATTGAGTGGCACTTTACATTTTGGCTTGTTTTATCCCAAAAGGGGATCATTGCTGCTAGACTTACATGTTTTTTTGGACTTTGATTGGGCTGGTTATTTTGGAACGCGAGTGTCCACAAGTGGCTTTGTTTCATGCTTGATAGTTCATGTATCTCATGGTTGAGAAAAAAGCAACCTACTCTAGCCACTTCTAGTTGTAGGCTGAGTACAAGGCAGTCTTCACAACTACGGTTGAGTGTGTATGGCTCAGACGCTGATAGACTGCTTTTGGCGTATACAAAGTAGCGTGTATATGCATGGTCATATGTACAAAAAAATTTAAATATGTGCATTTGGGAGATTTGCAAAGCGGTTTCAAGTTTTTAAAAAGACGCAACGTGTACACATTGTGAATAGTTAGGTTCGCCTGCCAACAGTGGGGCACATGTACATGCATGGATAGGGTATTGAGGCCTTGGATATGGTTCTTGCTGTCTTATTTTGTCTCTAGGTAATGTGTTTGAGATTTTTAGAATGTTAATAATGCAAGTGGGAAGTGTGGGCACTCTCATCCCGCCCGAGAAGTCTGGCACATGCAGTAACTGTCTATTTATGGTGCTTGATTTACGGTGATACTTGCATCCCCCTAGAAGTGATAAAAAAATGGAATGTGGAGATTTGTAAAAGGGCTTTGGGTATTAAGGATCAAGCGTACAAAATTTGGAGAATTTTGGAATCCGTTTGGATTTTTCTTGCAAAAAATGTCTATCACTGGTCAAAATTGATCAAAATTGGGCCAAAAAAGGTCAAAAAATGATAAAAAAGGTGTGAAAAGGCTTCAAATTTCCACATCAATCATGGTGGCATGAGTGCTCAAGATGCAGGAAAACTTTGGAAGCTAATACTTGTTAAACAAGCATGCACACAGAGACTCGAGTGTGAGGCAAGAATGAGAGAGATGTTTGTTATGCTTGCCAAGGGCTGTTTAAATACAAGTTGGGGACGGACGTTACCCGTCAGTTACAGTTGTAACTGCTCGTCCAGGGAAGATCCTGGGAGCCAAAATTATGCAGATTAAATTATTAACTTATTTCGCCACACACCCCCCTAAGTTGATAATTCCCATTACAGTGATTTTAAGTCGAGCTGTTGACAGCTTTCACGATGCTTTGCCTTTGGAATGGACTTTGTGAGGAAATCCGCCCACTGTTGTTCTGCATGTACATGGGAGAGCTCGATGCTGCCTTCTTGAATGAGCTCCTTGATGAATTGAAGCTTCATCGCATATGATTTGTCTTTTCTGAGTGTTTGAGATTCCTTGCAAGCATTATAGCGGACATATTGTCACAATGAAGTACTAGTGGCTGATTTGGGAAGAGTGTAGTCTCCATTAATAAGCCAAATTCCTTCTTTCAAGGCAAGAGTCATTGCAACATATTCAACTTCTGTCAATGACAAGGTGACTCTTTCCTGTTTCTTGCTTTGTTAGGAGATTGCTCCTCCAGCCAGAAGAAAGGCATATCCTGAGGTGGATTGAAGAGTATCTTGATCACCCCCCCCAATCTGCATCAGAGTAGTCAACAAGGAAGGGTGTTGGCAGAGGCTGAAGGGCATAATAGTAAATGCCGTAATCCTTCGTATGCTGAAGATAGCGCATGAGACGCTTTAGGTGTTGGATGTGGATTAGCCCAGGAGCTTTCATGTAGCGAGATAAAAGGTTTGCAACAAAACAAATGTCAGACCTAGTACAAGCTACTAGGTAACGGACTCCGCCAAGAATGTTGGAATATGGAAAAGACTCCATATCAGCAGCTAAGGCTGAAGATGATTCCGATTGTTTCAGCTTGAGCGAAGTTGGGAGAGGAGTCTCCACTCCGTTGCATGCAGACATGTTGTACTTCTTAAGTAGGGATTGAATGTAAGACTCTTGGCTAATCCGGATGAAGCCCTTTGAAGGATCCTGCAAGACTTGAATCCCAAGGCAATAGTGGAGGGGCCCCATGTCAGCCATGCAGAAGGAAGAATGGAGTTCACCCTTTGCTGTTTCAAGAGCTGATTCAGAATTAGAGAGCATCAAAATATCATCCACATAGATGGCGAGAAACAGTAATACACCAGCAGAGTGACGGATATATACATTGGCATCAAACTGAAAACGTGCATATCCAAGAGTGATCATGCACTGATGGAACCTTTGATACCATTGCCTGGGGGATTGTTTCAATCCATAAAGGGCCTTGAGTAGCCTGCATACATAATTGGAGTGTTGCATTGAGATATACATTTGGGGCTGCTCCATGTAGATCTCGTCCTATAAATCTCCATTTAAAAAGGAAGTGCGGACATCCATTTGATGAAGGTGGAAGCCAAAGAGCACATCTATTGCAATTAGAACTCAAAAATAGGTGATGCGAAGCACAGGAGAAAACGTTTCAGTGAAATCCATGCCAGGGACCTGGGTAAATCCTTGCGCCACAAGTCGAGCTTTGTAGCGTGATACTGTGCCGTCAGCATTGAGCTTTTTGCGAAGCAACCATTTGCAGGTCACCAATTTTCTGTCTGGTGGAGCAGGGACCAGCTGCCATGTGCCATTATCCATGAGGGATTGGTGCTCTGACTCCATTGCTTGCTGCCAAAATGTGGCCTCAGCACCTGACAAAGCCTCATCCAAAGAGATTTCATCAATGGATTCAGCAACAAAAAGAAGTGCGTCAAGATCGTCTGAGGAAGCATGGAGCACCTACAGGTAGAGTACTTCAGCTGTATTGGAATTACCAGAGGGCTGATCAGCTGAAGGATCCAGGAGCAATGAGTGGTTTGTCTTCTCATAGATCTCCTTGAGATATCGAACCTTTGAAGACTTGGAAGGGTGAGAGGTTGGGTTTGGACCACGCATGGGGCGCTGGTGGATGGGCTCCACTGGTACTATGGGCTTAAGTCCTTGGTGTCTGATGGAGGATTTAAAATCCGTGGAGTGGGAGCAGCTAGAGAAGCTGTATCATTCGACAAAGGAACCTGAATAATGGGGTTATCTGCCACATGAGGAGGAGGCTGGCAAGTTGTGGAAGGCATGAACAATCGCCTTGTGATATCTGCTGGTTTATTATGACTAGGGAACAAGGGGTTCAAAGATTTTGGAAAGAGGACATAATTGGTATTGTTCCCAAGAGACCAAGGAGGTGCACTTTTAGGCAGAGGAGTGCCAATTAGAATTGGAGAAGGAGGCGTCTATGGTATAGAGGGGGATGGGATAGATGTAAAGGTTTCTGAACATCTGCTTCCTCCCATTCGATCAGTGGAACACTTGAGATAAGAGGATCTGATGTGTTGGGTCCAGATGGTAGTGTGAGCATGGAAGGAGATGCATCTTCCTGCTATGGACTGATCATGGAAGATTCATCAAAATAGACAGAGTAAGCCAACTGAAATTTTTTCAGCTCAGGGTCATACAACCTGTAAGCTTTCACTCCAAGGAGATTTCCATAGCCCACGAACACCACCCTTGTGCTGGTTGGGTCGAGTTTGTGGTGCAGGGAAAGGGCCTTGACAGGGTAGGCTGAACACACGAAGACTCGGAGGTGCTGCAGATCTAGAATTTTACCAAACCAATGGTAGTATGGGGTGTACTGGGGATCAATTGCATATGGTATGCAATTTTGAAGGTAGCCAGAAGTGGCAACTGCTTCCTCCCAGGATGCCTTTGATAGGCATGCCGCCGTGAGTAGCATGTCACGTGAAGCCACAACTAAGGTGCGATTCTTCCTTTCAGCGACCTCATTTTTCTGAGGTGTGTAGGGGATAGTGAATTGTTGTTGTATGCCCTCATCCATGCAAAAGTTTTTAAATGCATTGGTGACATACTCTCCTCCATTGTCCGAGCGAAGAGCCTGCACGGGTAAATCATGCTGTCGCACTACCAACCTGCGGTACTCTTTGAAGCTTGAGAGAACTTGTGACTTTTGCTTCAAGAAATATATTGTAGTGTACCTGCTGAAATCATCAATAAATGTTAGAAAGTACACAGAACCTGTAAGGGAGGTTGACTCCATGGGTCCACATAAATCACTATGGACCAATTGATTCAGTTGTGAAGACCACATCTGAGATCGAGGGAAGGGCTTGTGACTTGCTTTACCCAAGAGACAGCCTTCACATAGATCAATAGGTGATAGGTTCGATGGGAGACCTGAGCATACTTTGTTCTTCGCCATGAGGTGGAGTGTGATACCATTGATATGACCAAGCCTGTAATGCCACATAAGGGTCGATGCTGCTTTGGTTATGTGTAGGGAGACAGTTGAAGTCGAAGCTACCACAACATCATGGCCAGATTGGGTGATTGCAATCGGATACAATCGATTCTTTTGAGGGAGTTTGAGGATTTTGTATTGGCCATTAGGGAGTTTAAAGTGAATGACACAGGAGTCATGGAAAAACTCAATAGAGGACCCTGTAGATGTGGCTGCAGTAACTGAAAGGATGTTGCGACTGAGGGCTGGTATGTGGTAGATGTCACATATGATGACGGGAGTTCCATTGGGTAAGGAGACATGGAGATGTCCGTGCCCTACTGCATTGAGGCTATGATTATCTCCAAGGTAGACTTGAACTGGGCGTGCGAGGTGTTTATAGTCGCGAAGACAATGACTGTGTGGTGTCATATGGTGTGTTGCACCGGTGTCAAGTAGCCACTATGTTGCAGCAACTGAAGAAGCAAGCAAACCAATGGAGTTAATGTGGGAAGTAAAACGTAGAAGCGATTCCATACCATACTGGCTGAGGGCAGGTACTTCAATGTGTTGTACTTGAGGTCATGGACGATGGTCATTCCGTTGTTGTTCGCGCCGTTTGGTTTGGCATTCATGAACATGATGGCCATGGCGTCCACAATGGCTGCAGATTTTGGCAGGAGTGGGGTTATTGGCAGGGTTTCTTGTGTTGTTGAAGCGGCAAGAGCCCCTCCTTCTAAAATTTGATTGACGTTGAACAAACTGTGTGGAGGGTATGGCTGGTGCAGGTGCACTCGAACTGCCTCGCATGGCATCTTCTTGAAGGATGCAAGAGATAAGCTTTTCAACAGTGAGGCCTCACTGAAGCTTGAGTGGTGATGAAGGGTCACCAAGATGAAGGCAACGCAGCGAGGAGTAGCATGGCTTGGAGGCTTTCATCCAATTGAAGGCCTGAGAAGAGGGCAGTATCCAAAAGGGTGCGCCATTCATCAAGAAACGTGGAGATTTGTTACTGTTCAAAAAGCACAGCAAGAAGTAGTTTCTTGAGGGTCGTAACACGAGTGATCAGGTCCTCGTGATGGTAGGAAGCACGTAGAAAGGTCCAAATTTCGGCTGCGGTTTGGCAATGCCTAACCATTTGGACCTGGCGATCAGCCAGGTGCAACATGAGTTCGGGCTAGGCTTGCAAATCCTTGGCTGTCCAATCAGCGCTATCAGGACTATTAGCGATGGGTTGGACAGTGATTCCACTCACTATATCCCAGAGTGCTGCTCGTTTGAGCAGCAAGGTTACCCGGGTGGGGTGGCCCATGTAAGATAATTGGGGCCTGTGAGCTTATCAAGGTGATAGCTCCTCACTGTAGAGGGAATGAGGGAGGTAGGGGCTTTAGCTTGCTGTGGCATGCTGGCTCTCTGGATCAACGAGCACGCACAAGCAAGGGCAGTGTGCGCAGGTGAAGAGAAGGGTGGTGGGTGTTGGGCGTGCTCTACTGTGATACCATGTTGTTAAACAGGCACGCACACAGAGACTTGAGTGTGAGGCAAGAATGAGAAAGATGTTTGTTATGCTTGCCAAGGGTTGTTTAAATACAAGTTGGGGACGGACGTTTCCCATCAGTTTACAGTTGTAACTGCTCGTCCAGAGAAGATCCTGGGAGCCAGAATTATGTGGCTTAAATTATTAACTTATTTCACCACAATACTCAGCACTTTCACCTCTCTGTGTGTGAGAGGACGCAGGGTTCCTATAGGTGGTCTAGTGCAGTCCCGTCACGTTCGGTCGTATTTTCGAGTGTGTGGAGGAGTGAATGAGAGCTTTCTTTCTTCAATTTTTCAATTGGGAGAGTCTATGGAAGTTTTGAGGTTCCATGGATGTGTGTGTGCAAGGAATTGAGGGAAGAAGATGAGGCTTTCTGCAAAACTACGTGACCTTGTATCAGTGCCATTAGGGTTGGCGCTACTCCAAAGAGTCCAATAGAGTGGATTTAGGTGAAGTCTTTGCAATGGTTTGAGAGAGGAGTTTCGTGGCTGGAGTTTTTGAGTTTTTGATGGTTTTTATTGTACATTTTGGTCACATCAGGTGTGATTTCAAGTGTTGATCAACTGGACTCACCTTGTAGTGTTTGCGGGCAGGCAAGGGCTTGTAGGTCGAGGTGTTTGGAGTTTAAATTGAGCTTGTGGGTAGTAATTTTATTGAGCTTTGGAGTGGTGGTGTGTGTGGGTTGGAATTTAAGCAAATTCCTTGTGTGGTGTCAGTTATCTGTGTTGAGAGAGAAGGAAAGAGCACAGAAATAGAATCCCAAAGTGTGTAGAATACACACATGAAATGATGTATATATAGAGGGGACCTGGGTGCCATATATAAAGAAGCCATATATCGAGTAGCTTCACATATAAGCTCAACACCCCCGCTCAAATAAGGGACCCTAACTGTGGATGAAAAAACCCTTGGGGGATCAAGGGAAAAACCCACAGCTCTATATACACCCACCGTTATATTATAAAAATCATTGAATATACAAATGTTCATGAGGAGCTACATCACTCCTTTTATGAGGAGCTACATCACTCCTTTTATAATGAATGTTTTATGAGGAGTTACATTACTCCTATCCCATCAAATACCAGAATGAATACAAAGGTTCAATAAAGAGGTGTAAAGGCTATCGATTAGCTCGTAATCAGAAGTGTCTCCGTGAATCTGCTATGTAGCTTGTCATCACTATTGCATCACCAAAACATATCTTCATGTTGTCATCAATATGGCATCACCGAACATGTCTTCATAAATCTTTTATTGTCACCAAGTTTGTCTTCATGAAATCAATTCTTTGATCAATCCTACATAGATCATAGCCTCAAAAAACATAGTCATGAAAATTATTAGCATCGTTAGTGAAATAATTACGTTCACAATTCCATAAGAGATGGTTCGCGACGCCACTCTTTTGACGACATATATACGCACGACTACATATGTGGACATAAAGTATGACCATAAAATGTACAAGATGCATGATACGTGATGCAAATGACATGTGCATATACTACATAAAACGACATTTATCAACGTAGTGATATCAATGAGTATCATCAAAGTATTAACAAAATATCATCATTGTATCAATAAAAATGAATAAATCATCATGGTATCAATGAAAAGCATCATAGAATAATCATTGTATCAATGAAGCAACATCATGGTATCACCGAGAATAACCATGGTATCAACGAAACAACATCATGATATCACCAAGAATAATCATTGTATCAACGAAACAACATCATGGAATCAACGATAGTAACCATGGTATCAACGAAACAACATCATGGTATCACCGAGAATAACCATGGTATCAACGAAACATCATCATGGTATCAATGAAAATCACCATGGAATCAACGAAATCATCAAAATATCATAATGGCATCACCGAGAATAACCATGGTATCAACCAAATATCATCATGGCATCACCAAGAATAACCATGGTATCAATGAAATATCATCATGGTATCAACTAAAATCACCATGAACAAAGTACTAACAAAACATCATCATGGTAAATCACTATGGTATCAACGAGAAATTATCAATAAAACAACGCAAACTATATCTCTAGAAGAATAATTATACGAGAATCAATGAACAAGTATATCATATAACAAAAGATCATATACCAACAGTAGCTCGATAGAATTTGAATGATCATCAACGGCTCGACTGAATTAGAAAGATATGTAACTGGCTTCTGCACCAAAGTTACGTCAGCAACAAATATATGTTTGATGAAGGATAAATATTTGAGAAGTTTTCAATTATGAGGAAAATCAAAAGCAAAAAGTAAAATTTTGCTTTTCAAACATATTCGCAGTCCGAAACGAAAACCCAAAATCGGTGCAAAATTTAGAGAAACTTTCTTCTGCAAAGTTGTAGACCACATTGATTCCAGTGGCTAAAGCAAGTAGTTTCTGCAAAATCATTTTCAATTAGCAGAAAATAAAAAACAAAAAGCGAAAGTTGCTTTTTAGGTCTGTACGCAGTCCGCGAACGATAACTCAAAATAGGTGCAGAATTTGAAAAAACTTTCTTCTGCAAAGTTGTAGACCACACCGATTCCAGATCCTTTAGCGAGTAGTTTCTTCAAAATCGTTTTCATCAGGAGAAAAATAAAAAACAGAAACGTACTGCTCTGATACCATGTTGAGAGAGAAGGAAAGAGCACAAAAATAGAACCCCAAAGTGTGTAGAATACACACATGAGATGATGTATATATAGAGGGGACTTGGGTGCCATATATAGAAAAGCCATAGATTGAGTAGATTCACATATAAGCTCAAAGTCTGGGTGTGTGAGTGTGCGCACGATGTCTTTTGCTCCATCATCCCTTTGGCGATCCCCCTGGTGGGGAGCGAAAATTTGCTGGTTGAGCACCGAGGTGAAGCAATTTTGCTGTGGAGTTTGAACATCATTGAAGAAAAGTGGTGGTTTGCTTGAGGTGCAAAACGTCAACTTTTGTGGAGTTACTCACGCAAGGGAGATGCGACTTCGAAGGGATAACGCATAGTCGGATAGTGTTCACAGGGAAGGAGGATGTGAAGGACTAGATTGTGGACTTTGAGTGGCACACCGAAAGGGTGGTGTTAATACATGTGCTAGTCTCCACCCAACGGTGCTATCTTATAGTCTCCCCCTAGCGTACACACTGGCCGGCCATGCCGGTGGCCTTGCCCATAGGACCCATGTCCTTACATTACCCCCCCCTTGGAGAATGGTTTTCGTCCTCGAAAACAAACGTAGGAAAATTTTTCTTAAGTGCGGAGACATTCTCCCATGTAGAACCTTCTTCAGGTCTATCTAGCCATTTTACCAACACCTGTCGTCTGACATGATCTCTGGTGCGAAGCTCGTGACAATCCAAAATCTTTTCGGGCTCATGAGGAATGCTTGGCGGTTCAATAAGGTGACCTAACACACCTGTGTCAATGACGTTATTATTCTGTCCTAACTGTTTTTGTAAACGGTTAACATGAAAAACTGGATGAACTCATGAGTGCTCTGGGAGAGCTAACTTATAGGCCACTTGACCTATACTTTGAGAATGGTAAATGGTTCATAATAGCATGGTGAAAATTTAGCAATTTTTCCCGTCTTCAGACTTCCTGAATGCTCCGAAACTTTGAGGAAAACCTTGACTCCTTCTTTGAAAGTAGCAAGATGATGATGCTCACCATATCAATCTTGAGCATGACATTCTATCAAGCAACTCAAAGCATGTCAAAATGGTCTTGGAGAAAATCCTTTGCTTGTTGTATCTTCTCCTTAGCGAACCCCACCGTAATGGGTGATCTAGGTTGAAATCCATATAAAAGCATAAATGGACTAAACCCTGTAGTCACATGCTTTGAACTATTATAAGCAAATTCCAATATAGGTAAGTAGTCTTCCCAATTGGCTTGATTATTGCTAACGTACGCTCGTAGCATATCCTCTAGCACTTGATTAACTCTTTCTGTTTGACCATCCGTTTCTTGATGATTAGCCGTACTTAGATTAAGTTTAGTTTTCAGCTTTTGGAACACAGCTCTCCATAAGTGATTATCGAACTTTTGATCTCTTTTACTAATGATACTAGCTGGAATACCATAGAGTTTATATATATGCTCTATAAATAAACCTGCTAATTTTGGTGTCTTAACTGTAGTCTTAGTGGGAATGAATCGACCCGTCTTCGTGAGAAGTTCTACAATTGCCCAAATGGCATCATGGCCACGATTTGTAGTAGGTAGTCCTACTACAAAATCCATGGAGATACTCTCCCACTCACCTTGTGGAATCTCTAAAGGATGTAAAAGGACACCTACCTTGAGGCGCTCTGCCATATTAACTTGGCACTATTGACAGTTTAGTATGTACTCTTGAACATCATGATGTAAGCCCGACCAATAAAAATTTCCATCAAACTAAGGCATATGTCTTACGAATACCTGGATGACCAGCACTTGGACTATCATGACACTCAAATAAGATTTGGCGCCTAGTGTCTCAGTCCTTTGGCAAACATACTCTACTTTTGTGGTGCAAGTAGCCATCATCAATAGAAAAATTCCTCCATCGCTTAAGCTCTTCCTGAGTTGGGGTGGAGCTCTGTGTGTTGGAGTTTTTATCTACGTGTTCAGAGACATGTTGATCTCGCTGTTCAGAGACATGTGAGTGTGAGGGGGATCCCTTTTTAAAATTGCATCCCACAGTTTAGCATAGGATTGGTCTTGTGCACACTTTCCATGTAATAACTCCAAAAATCCACTCTTTAGTTCCGTGCAAGCAAGTGAATTAATCTGAGGCATCCAACTTAGTGCATCTGCTACTACATTAAACTGCCCCTTGTGATATCGTAGCTTACAATCATAATCTTGAAGGATTTCTTCCCATCTAGCTTTACGGCCCTTCAAGTCTGTTTGAGTAGTAAACCATTTGATACTCTTAGTCAAAAAGTAATTCAAATTCATCACCATATAAATAGTGTCGCCACTTTCATAAAGCGTGAATTATGGCATAGAGCTCTCTCTCATAAACAGAATAATTCTATTGAGCTCTATCTAATTTCTTACTTTCAAAGTCTATAGGTTGTTCCTCCTAGAGACATATCCCACCAATGGCTTTATCACTAGCATTAGTCTCTACCACAAACGGCTTAAGTGGGTCGACGATTGCTAGGATAGGAGCAGTGGCTATCGCTACCTTGAGTTGTTCAAAACTGCTTTTTTGGGCTTCTTCCCAAGAAAAGGTATTACCTTTTTCTTTAACTTGATCTGTCATAGGAACAATGACTTTGGCATAGTCACGAATATACTGTCGATTAAATCCAGCCATGCCTAAAAATATTTGAAGCTCCTCAACCGTGTTGGGATGTGGCCATCGAAGAATGGTAGCGACCTTGTCAGTGTCCATCTTGATGTCAGAATAAGAGATCACATGACTGAGGTAATGTATGTTTTAAAGAAATCTCACTTGCTTTGCTTAGCATATAGTGCGTGAGCTTGTAGCTGTTCAAACACTGATCATAAGTGTTCTATGTGTTCATCTTCAATCTTACTGTAAATTAGAATGTTATCAAGGAAAACCACAACAAATTTTCTAAGACAGGGACGTAAGACACTATCCATGAGTGTCATAGATGTAGTTGGAGCATTGGTTAGACCAAAAGGAATAACCAAAAATTCAAAATGCCCGAATCGTGTTCTAAAGGCAGTTTTGGAGATATCTTGTAGTAGGATACATACCTGGTGTTATCCTGAACAAAGATATATCTTTGTATAGTATCTTGCCCCATGGAGTTGATCAAACAATTCATCCACTCGAGGTAGAGGATACTTGTTCTTGATGGTTATCGCATTTAATCTACGATAATCTACGCACATGTGCATAGTACCATCTTTCTTTTTTACCAATAGAATTGGTGATGCCCAAGGCAAAGTGCTAGGTCTAATGAAACCACAAGCGAGGTAGTCAGTCAACTGACTCTCAACCTCCTTGGCTTCTTTATCACTCATACGATAAGGTGGTTTACTCATCGGTTTAGTGCCTGGCAAGACATCTATGCCATGTTGCACATCACGTGTAGGGGGTAAACCTGGTGGTAAATCACTTGAGAACACATCATTATACTCCGTGAGTAAGTAAGTCATCTTTTGTCGTGCAAAAGGAGAAAGTAAACTAGAGTTATGCTCGGATGGAGAATCTTGCAATTCCTGTAATGTTTGTTTTACAACAGCTGCACATTGCTCTATAGAATTAAAATTGAGAGCACTTTGGTCGTTAGATTTGTTAACACTTTGTTTATCAGTAGAATTCATTGCACTTTACATGCCATTACTAGAATTCACCGCACTTTGCTCTTGAGAATTCAGAAGACTTGGAGACAAGTAGTAACACAAAAAGACTTCATCTATTAAATCTGCTTTTTGAAAAAATAGAAAGCTCGGCTGTACATATAAGAGGTGTAGATGGTATATTTTTCTCACCAAACAAAATAACATGTTTACTATTGTCCGTAAAGGATAAGGAGTTGTGTTCATAACTCGTGTGCAATGTGTTTCCTAAACCATGCAGCCACTCCCGTCCTATAACTATATTAGCACGGTCCATGTTCATAACTTGGAATTCAAGGTTCATTGTATGATCTTGAACAATAAGCTCACCCCCCTTGAACTACCGTGTCCCATAATTCTTTATCATTCCTAGACATCTGCTCCACCACATACTTGTGAGAGCAGGGAGTGTGTAAGCTTCACTTTGTTGACTAGCTTATAGCTCAACAAGTTATGAGTTTCACCATCATCCACTAAAATACAAACATGTTGTTCGTTAATAGTGCCATGCATGCAAATCAAATCATGGGGGCCAAAGGTGGGCTTCCACATTGAACCAGGCACACAACACTTGTGCTTTTCTTCCATATGAAGAACCTCTATAGCACAATATTTAGGAGATGAATGTAATGTGAGGCATTGCACCGTGTGCATGGCCTTTTCTTTGGCAAAAGAGGACAATATTTCTTGTTATGTTGGGTTGAAAGACATCTAAAACACAAATTGTGTTTCTTTGCATGCTTAAAATCAGCAGTGTGCTGAGAGACCCACGTGGAGTATCTTGTGAGTGCTTAGGCTTCTTAGCCTCTTGTGGGCGTGGAGAGGTAAATTGTCTCTTATTCCTCTTGGAATGTGTGGGAGATCTACCTCGCCATTGGCTCTTAGCCACATTGCCCTTAGCAAAAGTATTCTTAGAGTACGGAACATTTCCTTTCCTCTCTTGGTCATCATCATATCTTTGGGCATGACTGATGGCTTCTTCCAAAGTTTTTGGACGTTCGGTCATGACATGAAGACGATAGTCTTTGTCAAGACCCCTATTAAAACACCGTATCTTTTGGAATTCATATAGACCTTCTAGTTTTAATATGATTTCTTGATACTTTGAAAGGTAATGTGTGAAAGAGAGGCCAGACATGCGGCATGCATCCCATGCTAACCAAATCTTATCTTCTTCTTTGGAGTCCAAAAACTGTTTGGAGAAAGAAGCTTGTGTTGAGACCACCTATGGTGGGTGCCACCGAGAAGGGAACATGGTGAGAGGAGTTCTACAGAACGAGAGCGAGATGGAGGAGAGAGGAAAGACTCGATACAGCAGAAGCACAAAAATGCTATGATTGATAATAATTTGTGTATAAACACCTTACATTATAAATAGAAAATCTTTTCCATGCATAACTTGACTTGCAACTAAAGCTGACCTGCATGCTATAGAGGGAGTTTCCCACAGGCTAAATGCACAAGGGCTTGTATACCCAACACCCCCCCCCCCTCAAGCCCAAACCACTTATAATGGACTTGAGATAGACAAACCATGGTGATTTCCAATCACTTGAAACCATGAGTAGAAGTCCCCCCCTTAACAATAACATGGGTTGGTGTGCACTTCCCTCAAACAACTATCACAGTGAGACATACCAGAACTTGACCAAACAACAAAGGGTGGTCTTACCACTTTTTATGTGGCAGTGTCTACAACCCGTACAAAAATTTGGTATGAGGAGAACTGACAAGCATGACAATAACTGACAACAGATATTCTAAAACAAGATTCTGGACAATGACATTCACAATGGACAAAACCATAGATCTATGACACTAAACAGGGAAAAATAGTATTTGAACTTTGCATATGTTGTTGTACCATGGTGTAAGTACTCTCACTGTCTTGTTGCCGTGCAGTATTCAAATAATCTATGACCTTTCACTTGAACTTGAACCATTCGATTGAATTGTAGGTGCAAATTTCCAAGGTCCAATTGATATTGTTCTTTACTTTTGCCTTCATTTGCCTTTGTTTCAAAAATAGGGCACCTTTTGTTGGTCCAAAATTGTGTTGTAATGTTTGGAAATTCTGCTCGTTTACAAGTCGTGCGCGCTGAAGTAACATTTTGAGAATCCAGCAAAAACTCACCAATAATTGCCTTGAGCGTTTTGATATGCTTACCAAGCATCGTCGTGTCAAGCCTTGCACTTACAACTCGCGGTGTTTTGTGAGGCTCGTATGAATGACCTCTTGGTTGGCCACTATTTCAAAATAGTGTGAACACAAAGGTTACAAAAAAAACAAGCTCTCTATTTGCAGATGCCGACACAACGCATATGGATGATGACTGGCACTTGAAGTAGGCTAAGGAGGCTAAATTTGGAGGCGCTATAGTGTTGATGGTTGCTATTTATGCCCTTCTTCAATCTGATTCTCACCAAGCCTTGCTCACCTCAAGGTGGCACCCTCTCCAATGCTCTCGATGACTCTGTAGCACCTCCCTTAAAGCTGGCGCCTCCTTTGTAAAGCTCCCACAACACCCCATGGCCTTTTCTCTATTCCCGCAAATCTTTTTTGAGTCGCCGGGCAGGCTCTGATATCATGAGGAGTTCTGCAGAATGAGAGCGCGATGGACGAGAGAGGAGAGACTCGATACAACAGAAGCACAACAACGCTATGATTGATAATAATTTGTGTATAAGCACCTTACATTATAAATACAAAAACTTTTCCATGCATAACTTGACTTGCAACTAAAGCTGACCTGCATGCTATAGAGGGAGTTTTCCACAGGCTAGATGCACCAGGGCTTGCATACTCAACAACTTGGAAATACAGCCCAAGATGGAGGACGAGCATCTATTGGAAATGTAATCCACCACTTATTATAGGCCTTGACTTTAAGAGATAGGCTTGTTTCCACAGCCATATTTACATCCGGGGTGTGTCTCAATCTATGAATATCACTCCATTTGTGTAAGACGTATTGACCGCGTCCTTGTTGTTATTACGCTCTTTCCTGTGAAACTCAGGAATGGTGATATTCTTAAGTAATGAATTACTACCTTCTGCATCTTCTACAACACTTGCCTCTTGAACTCCTTGAGTCGTGCAAGCTTGGTTCCCGTGAACATTGCCACTTGTGGCTCCTTGAGTCATCTGTGAATTCATAAATTTGGCAAGTAACTCTGTAAGATTGGTAACATTTGCATTGAGTGCAGAGAGGTTGCTTTCAAGTACACTTTGGCGATGGTCCAAAGTCTTGAAAAGCAACCATATCTACAAGGCCATGATCTCCTAGATCATCGTCATCATGCCTATTAGTTCAGCCGTACCCATGGTGCCCTGATTTTGATCTATGTGCTCAAAATCAAATGTGTGTGTAGGTGGGATATCTTCATTGACCATGGTAAACACACATTAATGCAAAGAGAGAAAAAAAAATGATAACTTGTACCTTGTAAAATTGAAGTCTTTGTGTTGTGTATGCGCCGCGATATTCGTTGCATGCGAACCTCGCCTTGCGAAAATTTGAGCGCTTCACTTGTCGTTCGTTGTAAGAGCACCTTTGCCGATTCTTCACAAAAACCCGTTGTTTTTGTGAAGGCTTTTGTTCACTTTGAAGCTACCTCCTTGAGGAAAAAAGAATTTTTGGAGGAAAACTTGCCTTCCTCTAAGAAGTGAAAAGGAAGGGTGAAGCTACTTCCTTGAAGTTTGAAGCTTTCCCTTTCCTTCTAGTTTTCCTTTGAGCACAAGTATGCTATCTTTCCTTGTTACACACAACAAGGGTCAATAGCTTGATGGTAAAGTGTTGGCCTCTTACCCTCATGGGGTGGGTTCAACCCTCCTTCATGCAAAGGTTAAGCGTGCCTTCCTACGCGCACAGCCAACGGTACCAAGGGAAGCCTTCGGAGCCTCGGTGCCATCGAGTTTGCCTTGGTCGCCCGCCTTAGATGTTTGTTGTGGATGGCGTAGATGGGCGGTCTCTATCTGCGGAGCATGGGAGAGAAGCATAACGTCGCACACACATGCAACCCGCCTTTTGCCTCCTCCCAAAAATAGCTTGGATACCAGTGAAAGGGTGGTGGTAATGCGTGTATTAGTCTCCACCCAACCGTGCTATCTTATAGACTTCCTCTAGTGTACACACTCTATGGCCTGTTATGGCCCGGATTTTGCATGATCTTGCTGGTCGGTTGCAAGAAGTAAGAATTAACATAATGAATGGAAACCAAAGAGAAGAGTGGCCAGCCGGGAGAGGTAGGGGACGGAGGCTACAAGGCAGATGCTACAATTGTGATGAAGAGGGTCACTACGCCCTAATTGTCCTGAACCCCCAAGAGAGAGAGGAAGGCAATACCTCTTATATGGACGTGGACGAGGGACAATATAAGAAAATCATCAAGAGAGGGCACTAGAAGCACGACTGCCACAACAAAAAACACAATTGTTGGCTACAAATGGACAAGGTAGGGCTATTAATAACATCATTACCCTTGAGCTTCAAGATGTGGATGTTTTGGCCAATAAGAGAGCTAGGCCTGCATGATAGGGAGAAAGAGACAAAAGAAGAGAGGGAAAAATAAGCAAGGAAAGGAAAGGCTAAGGTAGAAGACAAACCACAGAGTAGCAAGAGGCAACAAAGAAGGAAAATAGGTCCAAAGGACTACTCCCTTGGCCAAGGTGTTGAAGACTATGATAATGTTGACAACATAAAAAATAAAAAGGCAAATATACATTTTGGTCAGTTGGTGGCTTTGAATACTAAATTGAGGATGCATTGGACCAAGTGTGTGAGTATGCGGCTTCCTTCCAAAAGGAAAAGAATCAAAGCATTGTGTTTTCCTTGAGGGTTGGTCACCCGGTGGATATGGTGCCAATAGGTGAAGCTATGTTGGGAAAGAAGACATAAGTGAAAGCATTTGTGGATGGTGGTGCCTAGGTGTGTGTCATGACCGAGACTATATGAAGGAAGCAGGAGTCAAGATGTCGGTATAGTGATACAATAGTGATACTTTGTCTACATCATTAGAAGAAAGTGCAGAGGAAGGCTTGATGAAATTATGTCTTGATCTTTTTGGGATAAGTGGCAAAATGGAAGCATTGATGCATGAGGTGAAGGTCAAGGAGGAGAAGAATACTACAAAAGCAATTGTAGAGCTTGCTAAAGTGAATGCAAGGAGCATGCTAGGAGAAGACTTGATAGAGAAAGAAAAGAAGGAGTATGAAGACATGTTCATGGAGTTTCCAAAGCTATTTTCCACTGAATATACAGAGTTGCAAGGAGCTAAAGGGGTCAAGCATAGAATCAATCTAAAAGAAGGTGCTAAGCCAAAGGTTAAAAAGCTTAGGAGGTTGGGAGTCATTCATGAGAGGGCACTTCGTGAAGAGGTGACGAAGCTTTTGGAAGTAGACTTCATCTTTGAAGTGGAGGAGTCCGAATGGGGCTCTCCAATTGTTATTGTGCCGAAGAAGAAAGGAAGATTTAGGATATGTGCTGATTTCAAACCTTTAAATGCCGCTACAAGAAGGAATCATTATCCACTACGCTTCCTAAATGAAATCCTCAATCACGTTGCAGGTCATGAACGTTACTCAATCATGGATGGATTTTTTGGCTACTTTCAAATCTTGATAGGAATTGAAGATGACCTTCATTAGTCATTGGGGTTGTTTTGCATACAAAAGAATTTCTTTTGGTCTGGTTAATGCATATCCTACCTTCCAAGGATGGATGAATAGCGTGTTTGGTCCCTACTTGGGTAAGTTCATTTGAGTTTCCATGGATGACATTGGATGTTATAGCTCTAGGGTCACACATTTGGAGAAGCTGAGGTTGGGTTTTGAAAGGCTTCAACAAGAGGGTGGGAAACTCAACCCAAAGAAGTGTAATTTTGTTCATGTTTAGAGTCCATTTGCTAGGACATGTGGTTTTCCAAAATAGAATAGAAGCCAATCCAAAGAAAGTTAAGGATTTGTTGCTTATGGATCCGCCCAGCAACACAAAGGATTTGGCATCATTTGTGCATAAGCTCAGGTACTTGTCACATTTTTTTTGGATGCTATATCAATATGCGTATTCTCTCGAGAAATTGAGTCAAATAATTTAAGGGTTTGAGTGGAATGAAGACATGCAATAGGCTTTTGATGGTATCAAGGAGGTATTGTGTGATCTACCAATAGTGAGTCCTCTCGACTTGCAATCGATTTTCTATATATCTATCAGTGTGGGGTCAGTAGCTTTTGGGTCGGTTCTTTTACAAAAGCAGGGAAGGAACTTCAAGCTTGTCTATTTTGAGAGCAAGAGAAGAATGTAAATGAGTTCTCCTACATAGAAATGGAGCAGTGGGTATTTTCCTTAGTTCTTGCTTATTGCAAGTTCAAAACCTATCTGTTGCCCCAAAAGTTCTATGTGCTCGCCACATCAAAACTTTTTCCGGATGTAGTACAACATTTGAAGCCTAGCAAGCGCATCTTAAAGTGGACTTTGGATCTTCAAGAGTACGAGTTTGAGTTTGAAGTAGATTATTATGTTAAAGCTCACCTAGCGGACATAGTGGTACACTAGGGAAGGGAGCTTCCATCTTACCCAAGGGTTGACAAGGATGATGATGAAGAGGAAGTAGCTATTATGGATGCATATACAATGATGTTTGATGGTGCATACAAGAAAGTTCTTCAAAAGGCAAGTGGTGAGATAGTCATTAAGAACCCAAAAAGGGATGTAATCTTTTCTAGAGCTTACGATCTTGATGAAACTGAAAGTAACAATGAGACCAAGTATCTCACGCTTTTCATTGGGTTGAAGCAATGTGATGAGTGTGGATTGAAGAGGGTCATTGCAAAATGGGATGCAGTGCTAGTGATGAATCAGTTGCCTCGTTTGTGGAATGTTAAGAAAGACAATTTGAAGAAGTTTCTCTATGGTATCAAGAAGCTTTTGTGTGATTTTGAGAAGATACCGTTTAAGCATGTTCCTCGTGAGTGCACAATAAATAAGCTGATGAGTTGGCTAGGGACACGTTGGATGCCTTGGTAGCTCCTTTAAAGGTCAAGGAAGCCTTGTATGCAGGAAGGGAATCATTCCAAGATGTAGAAGTATTTCTTGGTAAAGGGCAATGTCCAAAAGGCATGTCAAAGGTTCGGCAAAAATAATAGTTCCAAAATCAAGAAACTAAACATTGGTAGGTGAGGATCTCTTGATTTATGGCGAGGATAGCATTTTGAGAAAAGTGCCATACAAAGAAGAGATAGGCTTGATTTTGGAGCACTGCCGTGAAGAAACCGGCCATCAAGGCAAGGATCAGGCTGTCTTTTGTATTTTGAGAGTAGCCTATTGTTGGCCCTCTATGGTGAGAGATGCTTATTTTTGGTGCAAGTCATGTCATGAATGCCAAGTGTTTGAAAATTGAAAGCTTTTGGATGAGCCTCAAAAAGCTATAATGTCTTTTGATGCATTTGCAAAATGGGGGTTGGGTGTTGTAGGTCCAATGCCAAGGACCAACATGGAAAAAGGTCTATCTTTGTGGTTGTGGACTGCTTGGCAAAATGGGTGGAGGCAAGAGCAGTAAAAGATGTAACAGCAGGAAGAGTGGCCTCTTTTTTGCATGAACAGGTGTGGTGCATGTTTGGAGCTCCTATGGTTATCATTTCTGATCGTGGACCAGGGTTTAGGGGAAATTGAAAATTCCGTATAGGCATTCTTCTCCTTACTAACCACAATGCAATGGGTTTCTTTGAAAATTTCAATGGTAAAATTGTGAACGCATTATCAAAGTATGCTAGAGAGCATTCTAAAGAGTGGGACTTGGACTTGGAAAAGTGTTTGTGGGCTTATAGAGCTGTGTATAGAGTGTTGACATAGTTTACACCATACGAGCTTATTTATGGAAAGGAAGCTCCTATTCCCATACAAGTGCAGTTGGATGCCTTGAAGTTGCTGTGCAGAATGGAAAGTTTGCATAATGACAAGCTGCAGGAAAGAATTCTTTCTCTAGAGTTGTTGTTGCGAATGAATAGAGAGAAAGCCAATGATTATTATCTTCAACAAGGAGCGATAAGGATGGAGAAAATGAATAAGAGACTGCCATAGAAAGAGATTAAAGAGAGAGATCTGGTGATGAAGTATGATTCTCGCTTGGATTTTACTTTTCAAAAGAAGTTGAGGGACACGTGGTTGGGTCCATACAATGAAGCATGTATTTCCTAATTGCTCATATGAGTTGGAAAAAGTTTCAGGGAAATGTTTGTGCTATAGACTAAATATTTATAGATCAAAGAAATATTTTGCGAAGGATGTGGTTCCATATGTAAATAGTCTCTTGGTTGAGCATAAATTCTCTACCTAGAGGGTGGGCAATGATGATAGACCTCTTTTGGTAGCGTGTATATGCATGGTCATATATACAAAAATATGTAAATACGTGCATTTGGGAGATTTGCAAAGTGATTTCAAGTTTTTAAAAAGATGCAACGTGTACACATTGTGAATAGTTAGGTTCGCATGCCAGCAGTCGGGCACATGTACATGCTTGGATAGGGTATCGGGGCCTTCGATATAGTTCTTGGTGGATTCTTTTGGCTCTAGGGAATATTTTTGAGATTTATAGAATTTAAATAATGCAAGCGCGAAGTGTGGGCACTCTCATCTTGCCCGAAAAGCTTGACACATGCAATAACTGTCTATTTATGGTGCTTGATCTGTGGTCATGCCTGCACCGCACTAGAAGTGGTCAAAAATGCAATGTGGGGATGTGGAAAAGGGCTTGGTATCAAGGATCAAGCGTACAAAATTTGAGGAATTTTGGAGTTCGTTTGGGGTTTTTTCCACGAACAATGTCCGCCAGGGATCAAAATTGACCAAAATTGGGCCAAAAAGATCAAAAAATGGTCAAAAAAGTGTGAACAGGCTTCAAATTTCCACATCAGTCACGGTGGCATGAGTGCTCAATCTGCAAGAAAACTTTGGAAGCTAGTACTCAGCACTTTCACCTGTCTATGTGTGGGAGGAAGCAGGGTTCCCACAGGTGGTCTAGTGCAGACCCATCGCGTTCGCGTTCTATTTTCAAGTGCGTGGAGAAGTGAATGAGAGATTTCTTACTTCAATTTTACACTAGTCTATGTAAGTTTTGAGGGTTCTGCAAAACTATGTGACCCTGTATCGGTGCCATTAGGGTTGGCACTACTCCAAAGAGTCCAATAGAGTGGAGTTAGGTGGAGGCTTTGAAATGGTCTGAGAGAGGCATTTTGTGGCTGTATTTTTTGAGTTTTTTATGGGTTTTCTTGTGTATTTTGTCACCATCAAGTGTGATTTCAAGTGTTGATCAACGTGCCTCACCTTGTAGTGTTTGCAAGCAGGCGAGGACTTGTAGTGAGGCGGTCTGGGGCGGGCAACAAGAAGAGTGGCCTCCAAGCACTCTTCTAGGCTCCCATGCTACTCAATTGGGTTGGGGTTGGAAAAAACAACAAACACACACACAAACCCGCAACCTAACCCTACACAAATTTGGGGCACCACCTAGTTTTGGATGCGAACTAGGACGCGTAGAGAGAGAGAGAGAGAGAGATAGTGCTCGGGCTGCTTTGAAAACGTATCGGCAATGATCAAGCAAACACAACTATATATTTAAGAAAGAGAGAGAAAGGGGGAGGGGGTGCTTGTTGCATTAATACCTTCTTACAAATCTGTCATGACAAATCAAAGTGAGATTAGTATTTGTTCAACATAGCTTGCGTAAATTTCACCACAACACATCACAAGAAAAGCCACCCCAATCACTGTCTTAAGGCCAGGGGAGTCCTCTCCACCCTGTCGCCCTCTTACAGTATGTGGGATTTATGGCTAGATTGATGACAACACCAGAGACAAGCTATCAAGAACTTAACAAAAAACACCAAGACACTTATGCATCATTGTTGTCCATTACTTCACGTTGGAAGGGAGACAAAGTATCCAAGCTTAGTCCAAATCCACCCTCCTTGATTTAGCAATTGTTGGGCTTACACTAGTAGGAGAAATGATAGATTTCCTACTCTCAATTGAATGATCACTCTCTCTCTTACAATGGCATAGAGTTCCCTTGCTAATCCCCTATTACAACACATGCACATGCATAAGACAATGAGCTTCCACTCAAGAGCTCCTTCTAGAGAGGTTGAGCTTGGCTTCTCAAGCTATAGCATAGTGCTCTTGCTTATGGCTCTCCCTTTTGTGCTAGCTACACCCTCCTTTTATAGCAATTTTGAAGGCTAGGGTTACTCCTCTAACCATGGTTGGGTTAGATTTTCAGCAATTTATCTAATTTCTTTTGCTTGGAATTATCAAGAAGTTGGTGGGGAAAGAGAGAGGAGAGAAATGGAGGTGATAGGACTTTTCATAGTGGGTTAGTGTTAGTAGAGTTAGTATTAATTTACAAATGGAATTGGATATTTACAATGGGAGTATCCATGTAGGATACAAATAAGGAAGAAAAACTCTTAAGAGGTAAGAAAAGGTGGATTTCTTACAAGGTTGATGCTCCAAGTGTCTTGAGTAGGGCCAATTTTGACGCTTGTTGACGGTCCACTAGCTTTGACGGTACATTTTTTCTCCACTCTTGACCTTCCTTGAGAGACAAGGTAATTGAAGCTGAGTAATCAACCACCATGATGCTGTCTTTTAAGAGAAGAGGCTGAACTTTGTGGTTTTTTTTATAGATATGGGTAAATTGGAGGAGGAAAAATGAGACTAGGTGGTCAATTTTGGAATGGAATTGTGTGTGGGAGGTATGAGTTCACCATGGTTCCTCTTATTCTTCAAGGTTGAGGAGAAGGTGAGTAGGGTGCAGAGAGGTGGGGATGATGAGTGGAGAAGTGTGTGTGAAAGAGGAAAATGATAAAGTGGAAGAGAGAGTGTGGCTGCATAGCATGGGAAAACTGGGGTCCACTAATAAAATCATAGCTCACAGCTCGTAGCTCAAAACAATATGAAAACATTTGAGGCAAAAGTTCAACCCACGAGCTACAACGTTTGTTTGTATCACCTTTTTAAATTCGGAGAGCAAGTACACTTTAAAAATTCAGCAAAACCGACCGTTTTTTTCCACTGCACAAGGTCCTTGTGGGGTCCTTCTTTGGATGATTCTTTTGAATACCTCCAAGAGTGAGCCCTCCATAGTGCATGTATGCATGCCACCTACCCTTGACCTTATTTGGTAGGTCTATAATTGAAGATATTGTTGAGATTATGATATAAGTGAATAGTACAACTAAGAAAATCAAATATTGAGGGGTCTAAAAAATATGTACATGTCAAATATAAATAATATAAGTGGAAAAAATATAAAGGGGTCAAAAGAAATCTCTCTCATTATGAGGCTACCATAAAAAGATAAATATTTTTGGTGTTCTAATTTTTTAGAAAAAAACAAAATAGATGTAGGAAGGGAAAAATCACAATAGTGAAAAAATATACACATAAATAAAACTAGTTTTTTTGGATTTTTGTTGGGGTGGAGTTACACCAAATATAAGAGAAGCTTACATGAAAATATTTCTATATGGAATAAAGAGTATGAAAAATGGTAAGAAAAATTGTGGTAATGGTGAGGCAATGTACAGAGCATAAATAACACACACCTAGGTAGAAATATTTAAATAAATACCAAAATAATTATGAAAAAATCTTTTATTTAGGCCCTATATACAAAGAAATATTTACATACGCATGGGCCATAATATACTTATATTTTTTATATTTTTTATATTTTTGGCTCAACTAGCCCAATGACTAGCTAATTGAGGGTTTTTAAAGAAGATATGGGAAAAGTCCCGTGACTCACGCAGGCCTATGTACAGTGAAATGTTAGGGATAGCCACAGTGTTTGGGTGATTTTGGTAGGGTGAGGTAACTCACTGTGGCAATTACTAAGAGCCGAAAAAACGGCTATCATTAGCCCTCCCCCTGGATGATGGTATATTCATGTACCATCATAGAGCATCTCTTCCAAAGAGAGTGCTTCAGAGTCCTTGACGAGATTTTATTGTTTGGCCCCTCAGAATTTTGGCTAGAGTTACACTCATGCTTCATGTAACAATACTTACATGAGACAGTGGCCTTTTGACAGATCTTTGGTAGATCCTTTGGTAGAAGGCGACTCAAATAGGGCTTCAAGCGATACCTATTTACTTTCTTGGAGTGCTCTTTCCCATTCAAGTCCATAAGCTGATAGTAACTTGAATTGAAAGCCTTTTTGACTATGTATGGCCCCTGCCATCTAGTTTCAAATTTGGCATCAAAACGATTATCGAGTCGATTGTCATACCTTAGCACAAGATCTCCTTCATTGATGCCTTTGTCCTTCAGTTTCTTGTCAAGCTTCTCCTTTGTCTGTGTGGCTTCCCTCTTATAGCACTCGTATGCTGCTTCTCTTTTCCACTCAAGCTCAGCTAGGGTAATAAGTCGATCCATCCATGCTTCTTGATCATCTTGTGTTGCTTTGCCATGAAGTCGTATTGTTGGGATGTTGAGCTCAATTGGTTGTAAAGCCTCTTGACCATAGACCAAGTAAAATGGTGTAAACTCCGTGGCTTCCCTATATGTGGTTCGATACGCCCACAAGCCACCATCCAAGAAGTCATCCCACAACTTTGTCTTGTTTCTCACCATCTTTCTAATGATGCCTGCAATGACACCATTAGCTTTTTCTACCAGACCATTGGATTGGGGATAGTAGGGTGTACTATGACGATGTAGAATGTGAAGTTCTTCACAGACCTTTGTGAGCAAGCCCTTTCTAAACCCTGGACCATTATCAGAAACAATCTCCAAAGGTGTGCCAAATCTACAACAAATGTGAGTGTAGACAAATTTGCTCACTGTCCTCTCAGTTACCTTTGACACACTTTGTGCTTCCACCTACCTAGTCATATAGTCTACCGCCACTAGAATGTAGAGTTTACCATTTTTTGTCCTAGGCAGAGGACCCATAGCATCAATGCCCCACTTTTCAAACAGTCCATTTATAAGCACGATTTGCCTTGGACCATAAACCAATCTTCTATTCCCATTTACCTGACAATTGTGACAACTTTTACACCAATGTTGGACATCCACATGTAGACTTGCCCAAACATACCCCGCAAGCAAAATCTTCTTCACAGTTAATTCTTGGGCAAAATGACCACCACATGCTTCTTCATGCAAACCTTTTAGAATGGCTGGAATTTCCTCAATAGTTGGTACTCTTCTGCATACTTGATCCCTCCCTCTTTGATAGAGGGAGCCTTCTAGGAAGAGATATGCGCTTGCCTTCTTCATGAGTCTCCTCTTCTGAGCCTTCGTGAAGTCTTGTGGAAACTCTCCCTCCAAAATGTAGCTAATAATGGGATTCAATGACTCCAATCCCTGGTATCTCGGTTGCTTGACAGTTGCTGCCACCATGATGACCTGCACTTCTTTCTCAACACATTTAACTGCTTGCTGTGCAAGTAAATCGGCATCTTCATTTTGTTTCCTAGGAATATGATATAGTAACACTTCTTCAAATTGATTAAACAATCTACGAATGGCATGGACTTTTGTCCGTAAGCTTTCATTCTTGCATGCCCAAATGCCTAAAATCTGTTTAACAATGAGAAGTGCATCTCCCTTTACCATGAGGTGTTGTATCCCTTGGCCAATGCACATCTTCAAACCATGAACATGGAAGATTGAACTTCTCTTTCATGACCACCTCTCCACTTGGGTTGAGCAACACTAGCCCTCCCCCTGCTTTTCCTGTGGCTCGACGAAAAGCTCCATCAAAGAACAAGGTAAAAGCATTAGTAATACTTTTTGGTGGTGGTAATGGTAGGGTCTTTACTTCATGCACCCTATAAGTGAGAATCCCTGCCAATTGTGCACGCACACTCTCTTCTACCTTGAAAGAGTATTGAAACTCTTGCAACTCCATAATCCACTTTGAGATCCTAGTACTAAGATTCATTTGAGATGACACCCAAGGGAACAAATTCTCTGCAGTGAGAATTACAAAAGGTTTTGGTAGCAGGTAGGATCTAAACTTTCTCACCGCAAACATGAGAGAAAGCATCATGAGTTCTGCTTCTGTGTAGTCTCTCTCCAAAGCATTCATGACCCTACTAGCAAAGTAGATGGGTCGCATCCTTGTACTGTGGGGATCTTGTTGTAGCAACACAGCACCAATTGTTTCCCTTCCAAAACTAGAGCTAACAAAGAATGTGTACTCCCAACAAGGAGGCATGAGTGTTGGTAGCTTTGACAAAATGACTTTAATGTGACAAAAATACTCTTCAAGCTCATCAGACTATGCAAATTCTACTTGTTGTGTCAACTTTTGCAAAGGATGAAGCAACTCCGAAGCTAAGTGAATAAAGCGTGACATATACTTCACTTTTTGAATGAATGATATGACCTCTTTGAGATTCTTGGGTGAGGGGAGCTCAATAAGAGCCTTTGCCTTTGAAGGATCCACCTGAATGCCTTTATAGGAAACCTTGTGACCAAGCAAGATCACTTCATCCTCAGCTATGTGACACTTGTCGGGGTTGAGTTGACCTCCCATGTCATAGAGCTTCTTTAAATCTTCTTCTACCCTTTGTAGATGCAATGATTTTGAGCTATAAATGCAAAAATCATCAATAAAAACCCTAATGGACTTTCCAAAGAATTCTTGAAACACCATGTTCATGAAGCGTTGGAAAGTTGCAGGAGCATTTGTCAGACCAAATGGCATGACTCTAAAAGCATAACAACCCCAAGGAGTGATAAAGGTTGTTTTCAATTGATCCTCCAATGCAATCCCTATTTGAAAGTAACCCGAGTAGCCATCACACACAGTGTACTTCTCATGACCAGCTACTTCATTTAGTATCTCATCCTGAAATGGGAGGGGAAAGTGATCTCTTTTTGTTGCCTCATTAAGTGGACGATAATCCACACACACCCTCCACTTGCCGTTTTTCTTAGGAGTGACAACAATGGGAGAGACCCACTCTGAATTCTCCAGTGAATAAATGAAACATGCTGCTAGAAGCTTTCTTACCTCCTTGAGTAGAGCCTGCTCCTTAATGACTCCTAGCCTTCGTAGCTTTTGATCCTTAGGTGTGGCCTCTGGCTTCAACTCAATCTTGTGTTGAACAACATCTACTCCACGCACATCGGTGTAGTCTTTAGCAAAAAGCCTCGGAAATTTCCTTAGCACACATTTGAACTCCTCTCTTTCATCCTTTCTAAGTGTTGTAGACAACATACCTTCTAACATTCCTTCATCTTCCACCTTTTGGTTCTCTTGGGAACCTACCTCTTCCAAACCTCGAGAAGAGGTCTCCTGGTTGTTTGGCTTAAACCTTACCCCCATGACTTCAATGGAGGACTCCTCTTCAGTAATGTTGCCGCTACTTTCTTCTTCTGAAGTGTTTTCAGTCCAATCTTCTTCCGTCTCACTTTGAGATGATTCTTCATGGAGCTCCTCTTGGCGTTGCTCCTTCATGTCAAAGACAACCTTCTTGTGATTGTCATTCCTGCAAATTCGCTTTCCACTCTCCCAATCCTGCAAAGCTCACATTTTCATTAGCCATGGTCTTCCTAGGATAAATGGGTAACCATTTCCCTTGGTAGACATGACATAGAAATCCATTGCCTTCTTAATGCCAAAGGCCTCCACAAAAACATTTTTACAAATGCCTACGCACCTAGCCTTGCTATTGTTTGCCATTTTCACTTTGATTTCAGGTGTCTCATGGATGTGCATGCCTAGTCTTTGCATGAGCCCTTCTGTCATGATGCAAATTTGTGCACCCCCATCCACTAGACCTTTCCTAACCAATCTTCCTTTTATGTAACAATCTAGCATAGGTGTAATATCCTCGTTCATTTCAGCATGTGCAATTTTTACAACAGGAAAACTATCTTTTACCTTTCTCCTAGTGCTAACTGCCTTTGTTAAATCCCTCCTAACTTGTGGGCATAATGCAAGAAACTGAGGCCATGAGATATCAGGACCCTTACCTCGCATGTCTTCCAACAGGTTGTATGGAGCCATACCATGTCCAAGAGGGAAGTCTTCGAGATTGATACGACGTCGAGTCCTCTTAGCTTCCTTGGTCTCCTTTGCCTTCTTGCCTTGTCCATGGTCACTCTGTGATGGGACACCCTCTTTCTCTTTACCTTTTCCTCGGCCACGCTTAATGCCATTTTCTTCCATGTCAACCTCATTTGAGTTTGTCACCTCTACCACATGCACATTTGGATCTGGCAAAGGTGGAACTCCTTCTACCCCTTATGGAGGTGGTCTTGGTCCATTTGGTCTTTGTAGAAGCCTTGGTTGTTGACCATTTCCTTCACCTGCATTCATCACTGGGTAATTCAAGTTAGGTCTCCCTGGCTCCCCACGGGGCCAAGGACAATTATACATCCCATGTCCAGACCCTCCGCAATTCCAACATTGCAAGACTCTCCTAGGTCGTGGATCTCGCTCTTCAGACTTCTTTGCTTGTCCCTTTGGACCTACAGCTTGTGCAAGGTGAATTGACAGGCTGCTTAAAGATTCGTTTAACTTCTCAATTACTTCCGCCGTTACCTCAGGAAGCTCCCTCGATGTTGATGCTTGTGACTTACCTTTGGGTCTAAGACCTTCTATTGGAACCTCTCCCCTTAAGCACTTGAGTTTCCTATACTTCTCAGCAGCCCTAGTTTCCGCTGCATCAAAAGTAGCAGGTGCACCCGCCTCAACTTTTACCTTAAGGTCAGGAAAGAGTCCGTCTATGAACCTCTCCTTCTTTAAAAATTCTGCACCATCACCAGGGTTAGCAACATTTTGTATCCATAGAGCCCAAAGACGTAGAAACTCTTGCTTGTACAAGTAGTAGTCATCTAAGTCTTTTTGCTTATGAGAAACAATGTCTTGCCATAGTTTTTGAGTGTTTTGGGGATCAAAGAAGTATCTCTTAAAACGATTCAAAACTTCTGTGTAATTCCCCTTAACTTCCTCAGGCAAAGAGTCAAACCAAGTACTAGCATCTTTCCTAAGGACCACCTCAAACATTTCTACACGTTCTTGATCGGTTACTATCCTCTTGATACGGCAAGATATCTTGAAATTTGCTAAAAATAATTCTGCATCCTCTCCAGGCTCTCCAAAGAAAAGAGGATATCCAGACATTTGGCGTTGGCTCTCCATTATTATGAAAGATTACAACACGAGTTACAATAAGGGATACAATAGAGATTTAGAACCACTCGCCTGCAAATGAAGAAGTAAGAAAATACCACTCTAGGTTTTCTTCTTCAGCTATCCAAGCTTCAATGAGGTCTCGATTTGTTTGATCAAAACAAAAAGGTAGACTATTGATGAGCTCTAAGAAGGGTTGAAATTCTTCAAAGATAAGGCGATAAACAAAAATCTCTAGAACTTCATTTTCTGGATCCAAAAGAGCAACCACGTCCCAAGTGATAGATTGCACTTGTTCTACAATTCCCAACGCACAAGCGGTTTGTATAAAAACTAGATCTTCATGCTCGTCGAAGGCCGTGAGAAAGTAACAAGCTCCTTTTCTTCGAGTTCCACACAGTCGGAGTGAGGCAACCTTCTCACAATTTCATAAAGAACATCCTCATCAAGTCCAATCAAGTTTGCAAGATTTAAAGACTCCACTTGTGCTACAAAATTCTTGGACAAAAACTCCTTAGGATTATGGTTAAATCATTCAAAAGCATAAAGAGATTTACAATGTCTCTATGAACAAAGTGTCATGGAAAGTAGAGAAGGATGAGAATTTATACAAATTTGCAATCTTCTCTATGCTCTCTTTATTAAGACAAGCTCTGAATAGCTCCCTATCTCCTTTGTTGAAAGCGAAAGGAAGACTATTAATAAGACGCAAATGAGGGAAAAATTCACCAAATGTGAGTCTATGAAGCATGAACTCTGGCCGCAAGTTTCCTGAAGAGTCTTCCTCAATGGTGAAATGCACTCGCCAAACGCTAAATTTCACTCTATTTACCAATCTTAGGGCACACACTAGTTGGATGAATGCGCGGTCTTCCTTAGTGCCCAACAACAAGAGGAAAATGGAATCCACGCGTAGGACCTTCCTTCTTAACTTCACCACCCTCTTGTTATGAGGGAGACGCCTTACTATTTGCTCCTGCAACTCAATTGTTAATAGAGCTAGATCTCTAAGGATTGAACTTTCATTGCACACACATTCCCAGTTAGAACAAATGATCGTTTTTTTGTTTCTTGTAACAACTTGGACAAAGAAAAAACAAACATAAACACTATTTTGCCAGGCTGCACTTCATTTTAAAATAAAATGAACACATGTACATCAAAAGAAGTGTGGTAGTTGATGAGAGGTAGAATGACAGGGTTTGGTGATGCAAGAATTTCTCCTACTCTTTGGGCACCAAACATGAACAACATACGTTGTTGAAAATGGATTTTTCTACTAATTGCAATGTTTATTCTAATGTGTGGAGTGAAATGGAAGGGGAAAACCTCTATTCCTGGGCCATTATCCATGGTCTATGCATGACCTAATGCTTAAAACAAAACAAAAATATAGACGTCCAAACTAAGGTCGTACCTAATGAGAGGCAAAATAAAAGGATTTACTGAAGCGTTTATCTCGGCCAACCTAAGAGGACCTAAAATTCTACGAATGACACGTTGAAATTGCAACTTAGTACTAACAATTATGTGTACCTTTTGCCTTGCAATGGGAATGAAGGGATCATACAAATTTTCGTGATTCATGCAAACTACTTGACTATGCTAAAGGTTGATTGTACACAAAAATACACAAGCCGTCCTCCGTGGGGGCACCAATTTGAGGCGGTCTGGGGCGGGCAACAAGAAGAGTGGCTTCCAAGCACTCTTCTAGGCTCCCATGCTACTCAATTGGGTTGGGGTTGGAAAAAACAACAAACACACACACAAACCCGCAACCTAACCCTACACAAATTTGGGGCACCACCTAGTTTTGGATGCGAACTAGGACGCGTAGAGAGAGAGAGATAGTGCTCGGGCTGCTTTGAAAACGTATCGGCAATGATTAAGCAAACACAACTATATATTTAAGAAAGAGAGAGAAAGGGGGAGGGGGTGCTTGTTGCATTAATACCTTCTTACAAATCTGTCATGACAAATCAAAGTGAGATTATTATTTGTTCAACATAGCTTGCGTAAATTTCACCACAACACATCACAAGAAAAGCCACCCCAATCACTGTCTTAAGGCCAGGGGAGTCCTCTCCACCCTGTCGCCCTCTTACAGTATGTGGGATTTATGGCTAGATTGATGACAACACCAGAGACAAGCTATCAAGAACTTAACAAAAAACACCAAGACACTTATGCATCATTGTTGTCCATTACTTCACGTTGGAAGGGAGACAAAGTATCCAAGCTTAGTCCAAATCCACCCTCCTTGATTTAGCAATTGTTGGGCTTACACTAGTAGGAGAAATGATAGATTTCCTACTCTCAATTGAATGATCACTCTCTCTCTTACAATGGCATAGAGTTCCCTTGCTAATTCCCTATTACAACACATGCACATGCATAAGACAATGAGCTTCCACTCAAGAGCTCCTTCTAGAGAGGTTGAGCTTGGCTTCTCAAGCTATAGCATAGTGCTCTTGCTTATGGCTCTCCCTTTTGTGCTAGCTACACCCTCCTTTTATAGGAATTGTGAAGGCTAGGGTTACTCCTCTAACCATGGTTGGGTTAGATTTTCAGCAATTTATCTAATTTCTTTTGCTTGGAATTATCAAGAAGTTGGTGGGGAAAGAGAGAGGAGAGAAATGGAGGTGATAGGACTTTTCATAGTGGGTTAGTGTTAGTAGAGTTAGTATTAATTTACAAATGGAATTGGATATTTACAATGGGAGTATCCATGTAGGATACAAATAAGGAAGAAAAACTCTTAAGAGGTAAGAAAAGGTGGATTTCTTACAAGGTTGATGCTCCAAGTGTCTTGAGTAGGGCCAATTTTGACGCTTGTTGACGGTCCACTAGCTTTGACGGTACATTTTTTCTCCACTCTTGACCTTCCTTGAGAGACAAGGTAATTGAAGCTGAGTAATCAACCACCATGATGCTGTCTTTTAAGAGAAGAGGCTGAATTTTGTGGTTTTTTTGATAGATATGGGTAAATTGGAGGAGGAAAAATGAGACTAGGTGGTCAATTTTGGAATGGAATTGTGTGTGGGAGGTATGAGTTCACTATGGTTTCTTTTATTTTTCAAGGTTGAGGAGAAGGTGAGTAGGGTGCAGAGAGGAGTGGTGAGAGAGGTGGGGATGATGAGTGGAGAAGTGTGTGTGAAAGAGGAAAATGATAAAGTGGAAGAGAGAGTGTGGCTGCATAGCATGGGAAAAATGGGGTCCACTAATAAAATCATAGCTCACAGCTCGTAGCTCAAAAAAATATGAAAAACTTTGAGGCAAAAGTTCAGCCCACGAGCTACAACGTTTGTTTGTATCACCTTTTCAAATTCGGAGAGCAAGTGAACTTTAAAAATTCAGCAAAACCGACCGTTTTTTTCCACTGCACAAGGTCCTTGTGGGGTCCTTCTTTGGATGATTCTTTTGAATACCTCCAAGAGTGAGCCCTCCATAGTGCATGTATGCATGCCACCTACCCTTGACCTTATTTGGTAGGTCTATAATTGAAGATATTGTTGAGATTATGATATAAGTGAATAGTACAACTAAGAAAATCAAATATTGAGGGGTCTAAAAAATATGTACATGTCAAATATAAATAATATAAGTGGAAAAAATATAAAGGGGTCAAAAGAAATCTCTCTCATTATGAGGCTACCATAAAAAGATAAATATTTTTGGTGTTCTAATTTTTTAGAAAAAAACAAAATAGATGTAGGAAGGGAAAAATCACAATAGTGAAAAAATATACACATAAATAAAACTAGTTTTTTTGGATTTTTGTTGGGGTGGAGTTACACCAAATATAAGAGAAGCTTACATGAAAATATTTCTATATGGAATAAAGAGTATGAAAAATGGTAAGAAAAATTGTGGTAATGGTGAGGCAATGTACAGAGCATAAATAACACACACCTAGGTAGAAATATTTAAATAAATACCAAAATAATTATGAAAAAATCTTTTATTTAGGCCCTATATACAAAGAAATATTTACATACGCATGGGCCATAATATACTTATATTTTTTATATTTTTTATATTTTTGGCTCAACTAGCCCAATGACTAGCTAATTGAGGGTTTTTAAAGAAGATATGGGAAAAGTCCCGTGACTCACGCAGGCCTATGTACAGTGAAATGGTAGGGATAGCCATAGTGTTTGGGTGATTTTGGTAGGGTGAGGTAACTCACTGTGGCAATTACAAAGAGCCGAAAAAACGGCTATCAGTAGGTTGAGGTGTTTTGAGTTTAAATTGAGCTTGTGGGTAGTATTATTATTGATCTCTTGAGTGGTGCTATGTGTGTTGGAATTTAAATAAATTTCTTATGTGGTGTTGAGTTGTTTGGGTGTGTGAGTGTGTGTGCAGGGCGTCTTTTGCTCCATCAACACCTTATGGCTGATTTGTGTGTTGGACAAAACATTGCCAACACTATCTACAGTAACAGTCAGAGTGCATTGGCAATTGTGAGGAACCCAGCTTTTCATGCTTGTACAAAGAACCTTGAGGTGCATTACCACTATGTTATGAAGAGCCTCTCAGCACGAGAGATGATCTTGGCTTATGTGCCAACACAAGGAAAACTTGCATATCTTTTCACAAAGGCATTGTCTCGTGAAAAGTTCAAAGCATTCCGCAAATCTTTGGGCTTACTCCCCTTTGTGGATTGATCATGTTCTCAAGGCATGGCACTCTAGTATACTCTATATGATAGCTCTCGTTCACCGCATCACTTTCATGGGGGATTTGTGACCATACACGTGTGGTAGTGATGTGTATGAACACACATAGGACCACTAGGGCATTTATCCCTCACTAGGAGGTTTTTTTCGTCGAGCATTGTATAAATATTGTTGGGGGAATTTATGTTCGGGAGTTGAGTCGTGTCAGCACCAGGCAGCTCACTCTGGGAAACGATAAGAGAAAGATGCACATCTCAAGAGATTATACTACAAAAGAACATCTTGTATACCTTGAATTAAATTACTTAGATGAACTACAATCTGAATACAAAAAAAATAAGTTGATGCAGTTGCCACCACCGAGGCCTCGGCCTCATTTTCTCAATCTTTGCCTTCACCATAGATGAGGAAACTCCGACCTCCTGCTCGTGCATGCTTATCACACGCCTGCTCAAAAAGCTTGTTCCATGGCACTGTATACAATTGATGTTGCACTTTTTTTTCTATATCGTGGCCTCCCCGATATTACTATCAAGCCTTTCTTACATTATTGATAGCTCCATATCGTAAGCGGTCATTTACACAGAGCCCCAAACTCATCCTCATGGCCTTTCCCTTTAAATCATTGCTTTCACCTCATGGTCACCGCCCTCTTCGTGAGGCTGCTCGGTGCCCTTCAACTCCATTGACCTCTCTCTCTGCCTTCAATTGCTGACATTATGTTGGCTTATACTGCAATCAATGGGTTTTGATAAATAAGTCATTGCAAAAGGTACTTTACTTGGCTTACATATCAACCGAAAGCATTATCAGTCGCACTATACACTCCAAATGCTTTGTTGGTGAAAGAAAAAACTCATCCCATGGCTCTCTCTTGGAATACCTTTTGACCGAAAAATACTTTAAACATCGATCTGCTTCTCAAAGCGCACCACCTTTGATATACATTTTTTCTACTACCATACCAAGCATATGTTCAAAATCATGATGACTCCGCTTGAGTAATGATAATATCCAAAAATCATGTCCTGAACGAGCTTCACATTGTGGAGGCGGAGCATCACGACATCCACCCCCTCTGAACCTGCACATCCTCCGGCATGTGCCGACTGTCTTTAGGTTATTAATCTTTGTAAGCATTGCCAGAAGCATCTTCTAGAAAATACATCTCATCATCTTCTTGGCATTCTTCTCGATAACAACTGGAGAGATGAAAGGTATCTCAATTGCTCAAAAAACTTGAATGAAATTTAGCCATTAAACTGTGCTGACCACAAACCCACAAACTCCAAAAAACTTCTCCGCATAGCTAAACCCAATAACAAAAAACCTGCTTCAAAAAAACAATTGCATCCTCTTAAAACCTCAATCTGCACTTGTATATCTTCCCCTTGAATCAAAGGGAACTGCACTGCAATATCCTCCAGGATCGAAAGGAAAAGTCAAAAACTTTCCATCATTGAAACACACCCATCCAAAAAAACATAATGTGTCATAAAATCTAATATCTAACCAACACAAATGATTTTCTCATATTAAAGTGATCACTTAATGTGGGAGAATAAAAGGGAACAAGGGTTAAGATATAGATGTGCTTATAGATCTATTTTAGCACGGGGCAATGGTAAAGGGACCCAAATGAGAAAAGGTCTATCAAAGAGAAAGGTTAACCAATGGAGCAAAAGACCTTAGGATTGTCTTCATTAAAGCCTCCAAAGGTAAGTGTTAAAAGCCTTAAGGCATAGTCTTTAATTTTTACTCTTTAGTCACTAAGGTCCAAGCAGACAAGGGGGCAATTTGCTTAAGCTAGGGCTCTGCTTAAGTAGGGGGCATGCTTGCTTACCAAGATCAAATATCTTGCTACAAAGAGGGGGGCAAGCCCTACAAAGGAGGTATGTGTCTAGTAAGTATGCACCTCACCAAGGACCCATACTCTTATGAAAGGAAAGGGGCCACATGTCAAGTGTAGAGGTACATTGCTCAAGCAGGCAAGGGGGAAAATTTCTTAAGCAAGGGCTGTGCTTAAGCAAGGGGGCTGCTAGCTTAACCTCACAAGAGGGAAAGAAGGACACTTGTCAAGAGACTACGCATCTTGCCCCAAAGGGAGCCAAGCTCTCATTGTCTAGAGGGCTACATGGCCCAATAAGCTTCAAGGAAAGCCTAGAGAAGGGGGTCGACCTAGCTAGCTCTCTCTCTCTCTCACTCACTCATTTGAGCATCCCATGAGCTCTCTCACTCTCATTCTTCCCTTCACACACTCTTGTGAAGCAAGAACTCCATCTCCTTCTCCAAGCTTGAGAAGTTAGTACCTACTACCACAAGCTCTTGGCTATGGATGCAAATCCACACAAGAGTATGCTTATGCTTGCTTATAAATCTCTCTAATCTCCATTATCACTATGATAAGCTATGCTACAAGAGCTATGAGTGAATATGTGCAAGGGGTTATTGATTTCTCGTAGAGCTACTTCTACTTCTCTCTTCTTCCTCACTCCCTGCTAGCTCTCCTCACCTTTCATGGTATTTAAGGTCTTGGGATTGAGGCTGGGCATTTTCCAAGTCATGCTAATCATGTTTATTGTTGTTATGCTAACACTTGGTGAGTGAAGCATCTTCACCTCATCAAGAAGGTCTCAACAATCAATTGTATTGTAAACAAGTCTTCCGTCATGGAAGAATCTATAATACAAATGCCTATTGGAGGGGGGACAGGCTCCAACTAATCCGGTCCTCTATTGGCGTCAATTTCTCTAAACTCTCACTCTCTTTTACAAGTATTGTTCATGCCATGTTAATAAGGTAATGTGTTAGTGTTGCTCTCTCCATCCAAGCACTTTCTTTCTCAATATACATCTACACACAAAGGAATTCTCAAGGAAATGCTCAATATGTTATTCACTTTCCGCTCCAACTCAAGGTAAAAGGATTATTCCATTACATAATGCATTGCAAAGCCTGTAAAGATCCTTCCATAATCTATAAGCATGATGAACACCCCTGGGATCAAATGGCTTCAAATCCTTCATAAACGTGTTGATCACATCTTTGTAACATCCCATATAACCACATGTATCATGGCTTGATAGGAGATCAGAAAATTGAAGCAAATAGGTATTTATCTCAATCTCTGGCATAATTGGTACTGGATCGACATCACCCCCTCTAGCATGGGAGGTATAAGAATGTAATAAGAAACCATTGCTATCCACACCATCCGTATGTCACTATAAGAGGAGTTGTCTATAACTGCTAGGCCATACACACTACCTTGTCCTCCTGGATCAAATGGCTTCAAATCCTTCATAAACATGTTGATCACATATTTGTAACGTCCCATATAACCACATGTATCATGGCTTGATAAGAGATCAGAAAATTGAAGCAAATAGGTAGTTATCTCAATCTCTGGGATAATTGGTACTGGATCGACATCACCCCCTCTAGCATGGGAGATATAATCGTGTAATAAGAAACCATCGCTATCTACACCATCCGCATGTCACTATAAGAGGAGTTGTCTATAACTGCTAGCATTGCAGCATAAAAACAAAAGAAAAAGGAGAGAGAAAAATTTTGCGGGGGCGGCAATAGCCGCGGCTATGGACGCGGTAGTGGTTTCTTAGCAATAAGCGTGGTAATAGTCCGGGTAATATACCTGCTTCTATTATCGCACCATTTGCCGCGTTTATTACCCTGCCTATTGCCACGTCAGGCTAATTCAAAAATAAAGGTGCTCATTTGGGCCACCCAATTTTGGGTGGCCCAAATGAGCACTTTGTTGAGATTATATGTAAAGCTACTCAATATATGGCTTCTCTATATATGGCACCCAGGTCCCCTCTACATATACATCATCTCATATGTGTATTCTACACACTTTGGGGCTCTATTTGTGTGCTCTCTCTCTCTCTCAACATGGTATCAGAGCAGTACGTTTTTGTTTTCAAATTTTCTCCTGATTGAAAACGATTTTACGGAAACCACCTGCTTAAGGCACCAGAATCGATGTGGTCTACAACTTTGCAGTAGAAAGTTCGTTTCAAATCTTGCACCGATTTTGAGTTATCGTTCGCGGACTGCGTACATGCCTGAAAAGCAACTTCGCTTTTTTTAAAAATATTTTTCTACTCATTCAAAACGATTTTGCAAAAACTATTCGCGAGAGGCACCACAATGAATGCGGTCTACAACTTGACTCAAGAAAAGTTTTTTAAATTTGTACCGATTTTGAGTTATCGTTCGTGGACTGCGTACATGCCTAAAAAGCAACTTTGCTTTTTGTTTTTGATCTTTCTACTGATTCAAAACGATTTTGCAAAAACTCCCCGAGATAGGCATCTAAATCGCTGTGGTCTACAATGTTGCAAAAGAAAGTTTTTTCAAATTTTGCACCGATTTTGAGTTATCGTTCCCGGACTGCGTATATGCCTAAAAAGCAACTTCGCTTTTTGTTTTTAATTTTTCTCCTCATCCAAAACAATTTTGCAGAAACAGTTCAAGCTGGACAGCAGAATCGATGTGGTCTACAACTTTGTAAAAGAAAGGTTTTTCAAATTCTGCACCGATATGAGTTATCATTAGTGGACTGCAAACAATTCGCTTGAGCCATCGGAATCAATATGGTGCGCAACTTTGCAGAAGAAAGTTTCTCTAAATTTTGCACCGATTTTGGGTTATCGTTCTCTGACTGCAAATATGTTTGAAAATCAACTTTCTTGTTTTCTTTTTCTATTTTTCTCCTAATTGAAAACGATTTTGCAGAAACTATTCGTTTGAGCCATCAGAATCGATGTGGTGTACAACTTTGCGGAAGAAAGTTTCTCTAAATTCTGCACCGATTTTGGGTTATCCTTCTCAGACTGCGAATATGTTTGAAAAGCAAAATTTTACTTTTTTATTTTGATTTTTCTCATAATTGAAAACTTCTCAATTATATTTTCTCTTCTTTGATCATATATTTGTTACTGAGGTAACATTACTACAGAAACCAGTTACATATCGTTCCGATTCAGTCGAGCCGTTGATGATCTTCCAAATTCTATCAAGCTATTGTTGGTACATGATCTTTTGCTATATGATATACCCGTTCATTGATTCTGGTATAATTATTCTTCTAGAGATATAGTTTATGTCATTTTATTGATAATCTCTCGTTGATACCATAGTGATTTTGATGGTACCATGATGATGTTTTGTTAATACTTTGGTCAGGGTGATTTTCATTGGTACCATGATGATATTTCGTTGATACTATGGCTATTTTTAGTGATGCCATGATGATATTTCGTTGATTCCATGGTTATTCTCGGTGATACCATGATGTTGTTTCGTTGATACCATGGTTATTCTCGATGATACCATGATGATATTTCGATGATGCCATGGTTATTCTTGGTGATACCATGATTTTGTTTTGTTGATGCCATGGTTATTCTTGGTGATACCATGATGTTGTTTCTTTGATACCATGCTTATTCTCGGTGATATCATGATGTTGTCTCGTTGATACAATGATTATTCTCGGTGATGTCATGATGTTGTTTCATTGATACCAAGGTTATTCTCAGTGATACCATGATGTTGTTTCATTGATACAATGATTATTCTCGGTGATATCATGATGCTTTTCATTGATACCATGATGATTTATTCATTTTTATTGATACAATGATGATGTTTTGTTAATACTTTGATGATATTCATTGATACCACTACGTTGATAAATGTCGTTTTACGTAGTATATACACATATCATTTGCATCACGTAATCACACATCTTGTACTTTTACGTGCATAGTTTATTTACCATATGTTGTCGTGCGTATATATGTCGTCAAAAGAGTGGCGTCACGAACCATCTCTTGTGGCATTGTGAACGTAATTATTTCACTAACGATGCTAATAATTTTCATGACTATGTTTTTTGAGTCTATGATCTATGTAGGATTGATCAAAGAATTGATTTCATGAAGACAAACTTGGTGACAATAAAAGATTTATGAAGACATGTTTGGTGATGCCATATTGATGACAAGCTACACAGTAGATTCACGGAGACACTTCAGATTACGAGCTAATCGATACCCTTTACACCTCTTTATTGAACCCTCGGGTAGGTCACCTAATAAAAGTGTAACCTATCACGTGAGTTCAACAGAAGGGTGTTTAAAGTTCTTGAAACTTATAGAAATATATATACGAACGGTCATTATTTTTTCAAATTTGAAAAAAACTTATAGATTTTAAAAGAAAAGGGTACGTTATATTCTTAACAAAATTCACAGATAAGGGGTTTTACAAACATGTCTTGAACGCACGTGATATGGTAGTTTTACAGATAGTGAAACCTCCGAGATTGAACCTTTGTATTCATTATTGTATTTGATAGGATAGGAGTAATGTAGCTCCTCATAAAACATTCATTGTACAAGCAGTGATGTAGCTCCTCATAAAATATTCATTGTAAAAGGTGTGATGTAGCTCTTCATGAACATTTGTACATTCAATGGTTTTATAATATAACGGTGGGTGTATATAGAGCTGTGAGTTTTTCCCTTGATCCCCCAAGGGTTTTTTTATCCACAATTAGGGACCCTTATTTGAGCAGGGGTGTTGAGCTTATATGTGAAGCTACTCAATATATGGATTCTCTATATATGGCACCCAGGTCCCCTCTATATATACATCATCTCATGTGTGTATTCTACACACTTTGGGGTTCTATTTCTGTGCTCTCTTTCTCTCTCTCAGCACACCTTTATTTTTGACTTGCATAAAAGAATGAAACATCAATTGTTTGTTGGAAGAGTATAAAAAATACCAAAGAATTCAAATTGATTGATTTTACCTTGATAATTTAAAATGCAGAAGATAAACTATTTAAAAAAGTTAGAATGAAAAGTAAATACTTGTATATACATTGTGCCACATTGGGACTTTACAAAAGTCTAGACAAAACATTTTTCTATCTAATCCTACTCTATCTGGTCGTCGTCCAGAGGCACGTATGTTGGATCACTTTGACTCTAGATAAAACCAAACCAAATTAAACAATTATCAACAGCTCAAAACAATTGATACAAAATTACTTGTTTGAACTTACCGCTTGTAGTGGTCCAATCGCCGTGTAGAATTGCTTGCGAGAGATGTGGTTGTTTTCAAACAACCATCGCCAAGTATCAAATTCAGTATGTTGCTCTCAATAATTGACCATCTCTCTAGTTGGTCAAGAGAGAGTGATATTTTTCTAATCTAGCAATAACATTACTAAATTATCAACTACAATCTTTATAATCATTAATCAATGTTATAATTCAATTAATCTTACATATTTATCTGTCCAAGCTCCCTTGACTCCTGAGCCATAGTGCGTGGGATTTTGTTTTACGCAAGCCTCGCAAGTCTTGATCTATGACCTGGTTGGCTGCTACGTGACGCATAGTGGACTATAAATAGTTGATGTTGTTAATTATATTAGGGTAAGTGGAACTGGTATCTATTATCGGTTTTGTTACGCCCACTATGTGGGGTATGGTGCTTTGTATGTCACATAGTGTATTCTTTGTATGATTTGGTTACTTAAGAGCCGTCTTTCAAAGGCTAAGAGGAAACAAAGGAAGAAACGGGCTAGGAAGAGGTCACTCTCTTCTCCTTCATCTTCACCTTCCTCCTCTTCCAATGAAAGCTATGTATATTCTCCTAGAGAATACACGAGGGGAGGAAATCGCAAATCATTCCCTGCATGGATAAGGTCTTAAAAGTTAAATAAGTTCAAGGAGGGACGAAAGAGTATCTCTTTTCTCACTTATGATGGCACCTTTGGTGCTACCGACAAAGTGTTGGCCTTCATCCAACAATTTGATGCGGCCTTTGGAGACGAGGACTTTACAAATTCCTCCAAGCTACGCCATGTAGCGATGCACTTTCAAAAACCAGCTCGTCAATGGTGGGCTAGCCTTCATGGCAATGGCGAAGGCCCAAATACATAGAAAACTCTATGAGTTTCCATCATGAATCAATTCCTTGCAAGCGATGCAAAGGACAAAGTTCTTACTGAATGGCACAGCTTGAAGCTTCTCTCTCATGAGTCTATCCACAAGTATGTAGAAAAGTTTTGGGATTTACATCTGAAGGGTACTGTCTTTCAAAAGATAGACTTTGCCGAGCAAAGACAACAATTCTATGTAGGCTTACCTAAAGAGATGGCCGAATACATCAACTCTCAACGGACTTGTACTATTAGCGAAGTAATCAATCACATCATGGTTGCTTCACGTATCAATTTCCATCAAGGGTCTGGACGTAATGTCAAACCCATGGACAATAAAGACAAAAATGATGCAAAGGGGAAAAGACCAATGCTCAAAATTCTTCCCAAGGCACTTCCAACAACAACAACAATAATCAGTCCAAGGAGAAGGGAGTTTAAAAAAGTAAAAACAAACTCTCTCTTGAAGATCTTGAAGCTTTTCTCAAGGACCATAAGTGTTTCAAGTGTGGGGAGCAAGGACACAGCTATCATTCTTTCCCCAAGAAGAATACTTGCAATGAGACCCCTAGGGCTTTCACCATTGAAGCTCCAAAAGCGGATGCTCATTGCAAAGGCTCATCACTCTCCTATGCTTGGGGAAAGGTAAGAGACCATGATGCATTCATCTTGTTTGACCGTGGCTCTACTCACAACTTCATATCAACGGAGTTGGCCACCAAATTGGGCATTCAAGCTTTCAAGTTGGGAGATATGGTAACGGCTGACGTAGCTTTCAAGGGACAACAAGCCTTTGTTACTCCCTTGATTGGGAAGTTGAGGCTTCATGTCCAAAGCTATGTCAACAAAGAAGACTTCTTCATCTCTCCTCTCCAACATGAGGATATTATCCTAGGGGCATCATGGTTTGATCGCATGGCTGCCAATATGAAGTTCCCTGAAAGGAGAATTTACTTCACTTAAAGGAGAGAGAATATGTATATAGATGCTAGTGAGCGTGGTCGCACTATTCCACTTGTAAGTTCTCTTGATTTTGATAAATCAGTAAAGAGCTCAATTTTTGTGTATATGATCCTAATGTTTCATCAAATGTAAATGGTAGGAATCAAGAAGAGTTAGACTTGTATAATTTTCTAAAAGGATTCCAAGATGTATTCATCGATGATATCCCTATGGACTTACCTCCAAAACGAGGGGATGATGACCATTGCATTCTGCTCCTTCCTGGAAGCTTACCACCTAACAAGCCTCCGTATCGAGTCTCACAAGCTCCACAAGAGGAGATCACGAGGCAAGTACAAGAACTGGTAGACAAAGGGATGGTGAGGCCTAGTTCCTTGCCCTTTTGTTCTACAGTCCTTTTAGTGCAAAAGAAGGACGGTACATACCGCATGTGTGTGTACTATCGAGCATTAAACCATATCACTATCAAAAATAGATTTCTCACCTCGGGTAGGAAATCTTTTTGATAAGCTACAAGGATTTACCTACTTAAGCAGGATTGACCTTAAGAGTGGCTATCATCAAATAAGGATAGTGGATGAATATATCTTAAAGACCGCGTTTTGCACAACATTTGCTCTTTATGAATATCTAGTCATACCTTTTGGTTTGACTAATGTACCGGCTACATTCAATCGTCTAATGGAGAAAATTTTTAGACTATACCACAAATTCACTGGAGTGTTCTTTGATGATACCATCTTGTACCACAAGCAACATCTCCATATGATTTTTCAAGCATTGAGGTAGAATAAACATTTTCTCAACCAAAAGAAAAGTGAATTTTTCCTTCAAGAGATTCAATACTTAGGTCATATTATCTCTCAAGATGGAATCCATATGGATCCATCAAAGTTAGAGGTAATAAATCCATGGCCTAACCCAGGAAATCTACATGAGCTAAGAAGCTTTATTGGTATGTGTGCATACTATAGACGCTTCATAGCAAAATTCTCCCAAGTAGCAGGACCACTACATGACTTAACTAAAAATAACGTTAAGTATGTATGGACTGCTAAGGAGAAAAATTCTTTTGACAAACTCAAGGAGAAGCTTACCTCTCAACCAGTCCTCATGCTTCCTGATCTCTCAAAGCCCTTTGAGGTCCAATGTGATGCTTGTGGTGATTGCCTTGGAGTAGTTTTGCTTCAAGAAGGGCATGCCATAGCATATGAGAGCCGATGACTCAATATTGATGAACGAGTCTTGGGCATTTATGAGAAAGAGATTTTAGTTGTTCTACATGCCATAGACACATGGAAGAACTACCTATTGGGGACTCCATTTAGTCTCCGAACCGACCACCAAAGTCTCAAGTATTTCATGACGCTGTCAGGAGTTTTTTGGAGCAAGGGATTGCGCATATGTACATACCCATGCATGGTGCATCAAATAAAGGATTTCCCATTTTCCAGAGCCAGGTGGTTACGTGGGGCCCACATGTGTACAGGTAGGACACCATGTACATAGTGCATCGATTTTCATCGTTACTAGTACCATTGTGTTTTTCTACAATAAGGAGGAGTTGGTAGCGCGTAAAACTTTTCGAGGAAGCTATCCGCGGGCCGACGACGTGAGGTCAGCAGGTGCGTCAGATGGCATCTAGTGGCGTCAGGAGGGCGAACGGGGTCAATACTTGCACACAGATGAGGACGGACACAACATGGGTGTTTGCTTGTGAGAATTATGCAGGAAGGTCATCATGAGGACCTTTTTTTGGGGCCACTTCACGTGGTGGCGAGATGCATTATTGGAAAAAAGCTGAGTGCCAGGTGTGCGGATGACGCAAAAAGGTGACAACTATGCACTGCGAGGTCAGTTTTTGGCCTGTTCGGGGTCCGTTTGAGGTCATCTAAAAGGCCAAGGGTGCCCAACTAAAAAATCTAAGTGTGGGAACTGAAAAAACTGAGAGAAGACCAGAAAAAACGTGGAGAAGAGAGGAGGAACAGCCGCAGGTGTGTTTTTTGCCCATTTTGGAGCCTGTTTTGGCCGTAAACTGCTCATCCGAGGTCGGATTTGAGCACTTTGACATTGTAGACTGGGGTTTTGGGCCGTTCCGGACGCGATGGCGCTGTCCATTTTGCCAAATTCCTCACTCTTTTCCTGCTGTTTTTCTGTGTAAGTTCCTCCTATGAGCGAAGTTTCTGCTCCAGTTTGTGATTGTATCTGGCTTCTTTCACCCATAGTGTGTGAGCTATTTGCCCCATTGGTGTTGGCCCAAGCTCAATTGTATCTAAACATCAGAAATTATCCTCTTTTGAGCTGAGTTTTTTGGGTGTGTGTGTGTGTGTGTGTCTGTGTGGTGGATAGTCTCTCTCCTCTCACTCCAGAGGTGTGTTCCCTGTCTCGGCCAGGTGTGTTGTCTAAGCCGAGTGGTGCCCCATAGTGTGTGTGTGTATCTTCCCAAGAGTGTGTGTCGGGTCGTTATAGAGGCGCTGTGTGTGTTTTCATCCCGCCCACATTCTTTTGGCGCCCCCACGGAGGATCTTCTTCGAGTACCTTCTGCTTCGAGCTTCGAGCTTCGAGCTTCGGGATTACAGGTTGCAGGTTGCAGATTACAGGTTACAGGTTACAGGTTACAGGTTACAGGAACAGGGACAGGGACAGGTACAGGTGATTCACACAGGTACAGGTAGCTGGAGTACAGTGATGTCACTTGTAGTTGTTGTGGGAATGCATCACTTGGCGCCTATTTGAGCGCATTGTCTGTTGGATTGTACGTTACTTGTGGAAACTGCCATTGTACGCCTTTGTGGAGCCATATATGGTTTTATTTGGCAGTCCCAGCCATTTCTGAGACTTGGTCTGGAAGATAGTCATTTCTGAGACTTGACTATACGCGATTTGCATTAGCTTTCGTGTGAGGGTCGATAGCGTGAGGTTTTTATTGAGCTGGGGGATTCTCAAATGTGGAGATCCTTTCGGTGATACAGGTAGCTGGAGCACCCTTTTCGTGACCTCGCCATAGGCTATGTACTAGTGAGTCCTACTTGATGCTCGGGTTCTATTGTTGACAGTTTATGCATACATAGACAGTCTATATTTTGGGTTCCTACTGCTCTACTTCTGGGGAAACTCTGTCGAAATTTTCCCAAGTTATGATGGCTGGTTTTTTGGTATTTTGAGCCATTTATGCTGTTATGCTGCTGAAATTTTGGCAAAATCAGAGGTTGAGTCAGGTGTGCCTTCTTGGGAGCTTCATGGTTGGCTTTAATGGATGATCAAAATGGCCCTCAGTTCACTCCTTTTCATTTAACGCAAAGAATTCAGATTAATGTTCATGTGTCCAGGAAGATCTTTTTCCAGCAGCGCATAGTCTTTATGTTTGGGCCAAGAAGATTGAGAGAGATCCTGGAATGTCCTTTGCCTGTTGTCATTCCGATGATCAACTATGAAAACTCATTTGATGTGCATGTGTTTGTCCTTATCTAAAGTTGAGCTCCATTGAAGTTTCTGGGGATTGGGAAGTGAAAAGTTTTGGGTTCTTGCACGTGTGTTCGAAGGGGTTCTCAAAGCATCATAATTTGGGTAGCCATGGCTTTCTCTTATCCCGAGTTTCATGGAAGAAGTGATGAAGATGTGGAAGAATTTTTGGAAAAGATGGAGGTTGCCTGCATTAGCAACCAGATTCATGACCCTACGCAAATGTTACGCCTTCTCCAAATTTGTTTGAAGAGTGATGCACGAGCTTGGTCCAAAGCATTTGAAGAGGAGTTGCGTATGGCTGATCCACCTATAAGATTGAGTTGGGACAATCTAAGGCATGGATTGGAAGTGGAGTTTGTGAAGATAGAAGACCCTGACAAAGTGTGGCAAGAAGTACAGGCTTTGGTGCAAAAGGAAGGTGAGCTAGTAGATGCGTACATACGTAAGTTTTCATTGGCATGGGAGCGAATGTGCAAGGCTTTAGCACCACAGGTACCCCCGCCTGACATGATGAAGAAGGACAGGTTCTTGGCTGGTCTTTGGGAGAATATGCATTGGAGAGTGGAGCTAAAGAAGCCTAGGACATATGAAGATGCACTAGAGGTAGCAAGGAACAAAGAGTGGAAGCTGAGGAAAATGAGCCAGTTAGGGGTGGAGTCTTTGCCAATGAGGTCTGAATTTCAGCCTATAGAGTCTTTACAAGGGCGCATGTCAGGGGTTCATCATGAACCAGTGGTTCCTGTTACTACTCAGGTTATGCCAGCAGTGGTCACTACAGCAGTGCAAGATGATGGCCTAAGGCAAGACATGAGGCAAGTGGTTGATCTGATGAAGAATCTCAGCCTAAACATGCTAGGTCAAGTGGGAAATAATCGAGGTCGAGGGCGGTTTGCAAATCAGCCAGGAGGTGAAGAAAGACCTAGGAATGGTGCTGGACAAAGTAATAGTAGGTTTTGGAGGCAGACGCCCACATGTTATAATTGTGGAGAGTTGGGTCACATCAGCCCGCAATGTGATAAGCCACCAAGGATGGGGGGAGACATGTATCCATTGCCAAGACAAGTGCTAACTAGGTCAAATGATTATGGCATCGAAATTAAGGGAGACGAAGGAACCAGTGGACTGACCCAGGAGGAAAAAGGGAAGACAAAAGTGCTAAGTGTAGTCACCTTGGAGAAGGCATCAAAGCTAGAGGATACATTAGTGATGCCTATTGGGAAGAGGACCACAGAGGAAAAGGAAGGGAGAAGTGCCCCAGGTCCTAGTAAGAAGAAAGGAAAGAGCCATGAAGGCGAGGATGTCAAGGCCAAGAGGAAAAGGAGAGCTCGTCGAAAGTTTCATGTTTCAGATTTTCCACTAGGGGATGGGCAATTAAGCTATGACTTGAAGGAGGATCTGACGAGCAGGAAGGCAGATGTTACTTTTGGGCAGCTTATAGAGATGGTGCCTAAGCTAAAGCGACAGTGGAAGAGGATGGTTAACCCAATGGAGAAAGAGCCAGAGAGAGGTTCAGTGAAGGTGTTGGCAATGGACGAGCTACCGGACATTTGTCCAATAGTAGATGTGTGGCATAAAAGGAAAAATTTGGGACAAGGTTATGTGGATGGCGGAGCCCAAATATGCGTCATAACACACTCATGCGTTGAGAAGATGGGTCTCACAGTGGCTGGGGTGTCAGGTTTTCGGATCAGATTGGCAAACCATCAAAAAGTAAAATGCTTGGGTGTTGTAAAGAGCTTAGAAGTGGAGGCATATGATGCAAAGGCAGTGGTTGATTTTCATGTGATGCCAGCAGGGTTGGGAGCATATCCTATTATACTGGGCAGACCATGGTTACGTGCAGTGGGAGCTGTTCAAGATTGGCGACATGGTACGATTAGCCTCTATGGAAAGACAAGTACCAAGAAGCTTTATAATATGGACACAAGGAAACGATTAGAGGAGCTTTATGAAGATGAGGATGAGTCTAGTGATGAAGACTCTTCCACGGTGACAGATGAGGACAGTGATAGCACTACCAGCAGTGATGAGGATGCTGATGTTGCATTTCTTTTGATGGATAAAGAAATCCAGGAGTGTGGTTTAGTCGCATTTGCGAATGAAGTTGAAGATGAAAGTGAAGGACCTTATGAAGTGATTGAAGGGCTGATGCAAACCAAGGTTGAGTTGTCAAAAAAGCAGGAATTAATGACGCAAATGATTAGTGGAGACCTCTCAGCTATGGAGAAGGATATATATTTGCATATGCTGGCTAGTTTTCCTGATTTGTTCATTACTTCATATGAAGAGATCAGAGGGTTCAAGGGTGAAGAGATGCATATAGAGCTGAATGAAGGTGCTAAGACAGTGCGGCAAAGGCTAAGAAGGATGGGTCAAGAGCAAATGGAAGCCTTGCGGGTAGAGGTGGACAAGTTATTGAAGGCAGGGTTCATAGTTCCAGTGGAGACCACAGAATGGGTGAGTCCAGTTGTAGTCAGTCCAAAGAAGGATGGGAAGTGGAGAATTTGTGTAGATTTTAAACCCTTAAACGCAGCCACTAAGAAGAACCCATATCCTCTTCCATTCATCGATCAGATCTTGGATTCAGTGGCAGGTTATGAGAGGTACAGTGTGTGTGATGGTTTTTCAGGCTATTTTCAATTGAAGATTGCTCTTAAAGACCGCACAAAGACAACTTTTATTACGCCATGGGGCTGCTATTGCTACACAGTGTTGCCGTTTGGGTTGTCAAATGGACCATCTTTCTATCAAGAAAGAGCAAATTGGGTGCTGGAACCATTCATTGGTAGTTGTGTTAAGGCTTTTATGGACGACTTCTGTGTCTATAGCAGTAGGGCTGAGCATCATGAGAAGTTGCAGATGGTATTGGCTCGATATGATGAATGTGGAGGACAACTAAATCCAAAGAAATGTCATCTAGCACAGCCAAGGGTGAAGTTATTGGGCCATATGGTGTCAGAAAATGGCATTGAGGCTGATCCAGATAAGGTGAAGTCTATTATTCTTCTTCCATCACCTATGAGTACGAAGCAATTGGCAACCTTTATACACAAAGTGAAGTACATGGCACGGTTTATTCCATTGTCTTCGCAGCTTCTTTATCCATTACAACAAGTGGCAAAGCATGATCCATTGCAATGGGATGACAAGTGTGAAGAAGTGTTTCAAGAGGTGAAAGAGGTGTTAGGGGGGTTGTCAGCCATGCAGGCTCCTGATTGGGAGAAAGTTTTTTATGTAAATCCATCAGTAGGGGATGATGCCATTGGAGCCATGTTATTGCAAAAGGGGAAGGGCAGCCATTATATGAGGCCAGTGTATTGTGCAAGCCGAGTGAAGTTGGTAGCGGAGAGAAAGTTATCGGAAGTAGAGCTAGTGATGGCTAGTGTAATATTTGCTTGTCGACGATTTCGTCATTACTTGCTACCACGGCCTTTTGTTTTCTTGACGAGTTATGCCTTTTTGCCACAGTTAATTAATGGTATTAACATGTCAAATGTGGTGAAGAAATGGGTAATTGAGCTGCAAGAGTTTGAGTTCTCTTTTCTAGTGGAAGATAGTACAAGGGCTACCCTAGCTGATTTGTTGACCTACAAGGAGAATCCCCTTATTGTTAAAGAAGAGGTGGTGAGAAAGGTAGTTGAAGAAGTGCCACAGATCAGCAATGCACATGTGTTGTTCTTTGATGGTTCATACAGAAAGAGCCATGATGCAGCTTCAGGGGGTATAGCACTTTATGATCCAGAGGGGAAGCTAGTATGCAAGAGAGGGTTCAAATTGGATGCTCATAGTAACAATGAGGCTGAATATGCTACATTGGAAGCCGGATTACACATTTGTTTGAAGCATGGGGTTCGAAGGTTGAGCATAAAAGGTGATGCCTTGTTAGTGGTGAAGCAAGTGTTGGGTGTGTGGAAGAGCAAGAACACCTCATTGAAGGAAATGTGCTTCAGAATTAAAGGCCTGTTAAAAAAGTTTGAAGCATGGAGTATCAGACACATTGAACGTGCTCTAAATGGAGAGGCACATGAAGCAGCTCAAGGCATGATTGGGGAGCTATTTGTGTTGAGGACCACTTTACCTCTTTATCATGGCCGGGAAAGTTTGGCTCAAGAAGAGGAGTTTTTGCTAACAGGAATCATTCCAAAGGAGATTCAGAAGTCTAAGAAGTATGGCTTTGTGCGTAGAGCATACAGGTACAAATTGATTGGTGATGTCTTATACATGAAAGGGGCTGATCTCGTGTTGAGACGTGTACCTTGGCGGGAGGAGCTTTACAGAGTGTTGGAAGAGAATCACGAAGGCGCATGTGGTGGCCATTTTGCTCTAAAGATCACCTTGCATAAGATTTTGCAAGAGGGGTATGTATGGCCTAGTTTGCACAAGGATGTTCACCATTGGTGTAGGTCTTGCAATAGGTGTCAAGCATTTGGGAAGAGAGCGTTTTGAGGGAAGACCTAAAAGTCCCTTGCTACTCAAAGTACAACGGAAAATCTTCACCGCGCCGATGAGTATAGCCATGACCTACAAAAATATTTTCAAAATATTAAGGAGGCTATATCCATATCTCAAAAAAGGAAAAGGCTACTGCTGATAAACACAGAAGGGCCTTAAGGTTCAAAGAAAATGATTGGGTCTTACTTGTAGAGTGCACAGGTTATGGAGAAGGTAGGAAAGAAGACTACATACACACACCAACACACATCAAGACACACACACACACACAATCGTTACCCTGTAGCCATTCAACGTGCTGCTCTCACTCTTCTTATTTTTGAACTATTATCCAAAGTATATTTACAACATAGTATAGTCAGTGTCCGGCCACCCATAGCACAATGGACATATTCTTTAACACTCCCCCTTAAGTTCAGAGTGAGCTTTCATATGATGGATTCCCAATGCTTCACGAAAGTAGCAAAACTTCTCCTTATCAAGAGCTTTTGTGAATATATCCGCAACTTGATCATTTGTCTTCACATACACCAAATCAATCTCACCTGCCAAAACTTTTTCTCTAATGAAGTGATAATGTACTTCAATGTGTTTAGTGAGAGCATGGTAAACTGGATTCTTTGCCAACATGATGCTGCTAATATTGTCACAATATATAATGACACTGTCAAGATAGTCAAAACCAAAGTCTACCATAAGTACTCTCAACCATGACTCTTCACATGCTGCCAAAGCTGCTCCACGATATTCAGCTTCTGTACTTGATAATGCTATTGTTGATTGCTTCTTGCTACTCCAACTTATCATACCATTGCCAATGGAAAATGCATAACCACTTGTAGATCTTCTATCCATAAAATCTCCTGCCCAATCTGCATCTGTGTAACCATAAAGACAAGGCTTCCCATTCTTTTCATAAAATATTCCATAACTGACAGTGGCTTTAACATATCTCATAATCCGTCTCACTACATCAAGATGAATTTTACATGGCTTTTGCATGAATTGACTCACAACACCCACTGCATAACTCAAATCTGGCCTTGTTATTGTCAAGTAAATAAGGCTTCTAACCATCTTGCGGTACATAGTGACATCCTCAATGTAATGTCCATCATCAAACAACTTCACATTTTGATAAAGAGGTGTATCAACCGGTTTGCACGCTGTCATTCCATACTTCTCAAGCATATCCAACGTGTATTGTCTTTGTATCATTCAAATTCCTGATAAAGTAATGACAATTTCAATTCCCAAAAAATATCTCAACTCACCAAGGTCCTTCATGCTGAATTCTCTCAACAAACTCTTCTTGACATGTAAAATTTGCTCATCATGACTTCGAGTGAGAATCAAGTCATCAACATAGATAACAATAAGGACGATCTCTCCATCAACATGCTTCAAAAACAATGAGTGATGAGCAGTAGACTGTTTAAATCCAATCTTCTTCAAGAATCTAGTTATCTTTTCACACCAAGCTCTAGATGCTTGCTTCAAACCATACAATGCTTTCTTCAACTTACATACATAATATGGAAACTCTGGGTGTGGATAACCCTCTGGCTGTATCATATAAACTTCTTCTTCCATGTCACCATTCAAGAATGCATTATCGACATCCATTTTCCGTAACTTCCAACCGAACATACTTGCCATTGCTATCACCAATCTAACTGTTGTCATCTTTGCAACTGGACTAAATGTCTCATCATAATCAATACCTTTTGTTTGTGCATAACCTTTAGCAACAAGCCTCGCTTTGTATCTTTCCACACTACCATCTGACTTGCACTTGACTTTGTATACCCATTTTGAACCAATTGCTTTCTTTACACTTGGCAAGCGAACCAAATCCCAAGTGTCATTCTTCACAAGAGCATCCATCTCATCATCCATAGCTAACTCCCATTCTGATTTTCCAATTGCCTCTTAAAAACATGTAGGCTCTTTATGTTGCACACATGAAACCATGTATGCATAATGTGTACGCATGTAACCGTTGTATGTCAATCTATCAAAACTGGATAACGCACCCTCTCTGATCTTCTCAACTGTGGTGCACTCTTCTCTTAAACTCTTGCATATGGGGGTACATATTTCTCAATATGCTTACTGCCAGCTGTCCTCAAATGTGGTAAACCACGCTCTTCATTGAAGCTTTCATCTCCAGAACTCTCTTCAACCACTTTTTTCTTGCCTTTCTCGTCTTGCTTCTTATCTCGCAAACGACCACTCCATGGGTTGACACTTCCTGTACTCTTGTCTGCCATATGTGGTCCTGAAATAGTTCTTGTTGATGGTCCTAGCTTATCAAAAACATGACACACATTCTCTTGCTCTTCATACTCATCTTCTATCATCACTAGATTTGGTTTATACCATGGTTCATGCTCACAAAATCTGACATCTCTACTGACATAAACCTGTCTTGTCATAGGATCATAGCACTTGTAACCTTTCTTTGCAACTGGGTAGCCCAAGCATATACACTTCACTGCCTTTGCCTCCATCTTCTTTCTTGCTTCATTTGGCACATGAACATAGCAAACACATCCAAAAACTTTCATGTAGGAAATTGTTGGCTTGATCCCATAAAGTCTCTCATAAGGTGAGATTTCATGAATGGAAGATGTTGGTGTTCGATTCATAATGTGTACTGCTGTATGAACTGCTTCAGCCCAATATGTTAATGGCATATTCATCTCATTCATCATGGCTCTTGCAATCTCTACTATGACTCTATTCTTTCTCTCAGCAACTCCACTTTGTTGTGGTGTGTATCTGCAAGTAATTTGTCTTCTTATGCCTTGTTCATGTAAGTAATCATCAAAACTGTGTGACATGTACTCTCCCCCTCCATCTGTACGTAGGCATTTAATTTGACAACCATTCTCTTTCTCAATCATAACTTTGAACTCCAAGAATACCTCAAATGCCTCTGACTTTGCCTTTAGAAAGTAAACCCATGTCATTCTGTTGTAATCATCCATAAATGTGATAAAATATTGACAACCATTCAGCGTAGCATGATCACAAGGTCGCCAAATATCTGAATGAAGAATTTCCAAATGACTTTGGCTAATTCTCCCCCTCTTTGGAAATGGTAAACGTGATTGCTTTCCAAATTGACAAGCTTCACAAACATGATCAAAATTCAATCTGCCAAACTTTGGTAATCCACGTACAATTTGATTTGATTGCATATGTTTTAGTCTTCTAAAATTGACATGACCAATCCTCTTATGCCATAACTCTGCCCAAACATCTTGAGTGGATGATTTGTTTGCATACATACCACTGTGTAAACATGGAACTCCAGCTTCCAATGAGAACAAGCGACCTTTCTTTCTTCCACGTGCCAATATCTTGCCTGGTCTGCCTTTGTGAAACTTCTCTATGAAGCAGTCATAACGATTAAAATGGACTTGCAACCCTTGATCTGTCATTTGTCCAACTGATGCTAAATCCTTTGTGATTGTAGGCACATATAGAAGATCTCCCAATGTGTTGTATGTCTCGTCTTTTTCTAGCAATGGAACTCAACCAACATGCGTAATCCGATGCATAGTATCATCACCTGTAGCGACAAACTCATCCTCTTCTAACTTCTCTTTTCTGTCAAACCATTCACCATGATATGTCATATGATTTGTGGCACCACTATCCAGATACCAATCATCTGTATGATGTGGCTCCAACATGCTTCCAACAACAAAACGGTTAGTTTTAGGGAGCTCTAATACCACTTGTTGGGTCAGAGGTTAGTGGAAGCGTCTCCCTAATCACCAATGGTAAGCGTCAAGATATGGTGGATGTATGGTTAGCTTCACCATAGTGTTAAGGTTAGGGTTAGAGTAATTAGGATTAGGGTTTAGGCTATGGAAATATCAAGAGGATAAATCTAGAGAGTAGACACAATGATAGAGTCAAAAGTGCAAATGATTGATTAGAAAGAAGCCTCTTAAGTAGGATCAATGCTTTTACATCATTGGCTAGAGAGGTTGCATCCTTATCCATTGGACCATGTCATCTCCTCGTCCATTCCTAGTAGACAAGGGGTTATGCCCATGTGGTGCCACAAGTGTGGGCTTACTCTAACACCCTTGGTATTGAGGCGTTCCGGGGCGGGCAACAAGAAGAGTGGCCTCTAAGCACCCTTGTAGGCTCCCGTGCTGCTCAATTGGGTTGGGGTTGGAAAACAAAACAAACACACACACAAACCCGGAACCTCACCCTACACAAATTTGGGGCACCACCTAGTTTTGGATACTAACTAGGACGCGTAAAGAGAGAGAGAGAGAGAGAGAGAGAGAGAGAGAGAGAGAGAGAGAGAGAGAGAGAGAGAGAGAGAGAGAGTGCTCGGGCTACTTTGAAATGTATCAGCAACGATTAAGCAAACACAATTATATATGTAAGAAAGAGAGAGAAGAGGGAGGGGTTCTTGTTGCATTAATACCTTCTTACAAATCTGTCATGACCAATCAAAGTGAGATTAGTATTTGTTCAACATAGCTTAAGTAAATTTCACCACGACACATCACAAGAAAATCCACCCCAATCACTGTCTTAAGGCCAGGGGAGTCCTCTCCACCCTGTCGCCCTCTTATAGTATGTGGGATTTATGGCTAAATTGATGACAACACCCAGACACAAGCTATCAAGAACTAAAAATATCACGAAGACACTTACACATCATTGTGGTCCATTACTTCACGTTGGAAGAGAGATAAAGTATCCAAGCTTAGTCCAAATCCACCCTCCTTGATTCAGCAAATGTTGGGCTTACACTAGTAGGAGGAATGATAGATTTTCCACTCTCAATTGAATGATCGCTCTCTCTCTTACAATGGCATAGAGTTCCCATGCTAATCACCCCTATTACAACACATGCACAAGCATACGACAATGAGCTTCCACTCAAGAGCTCCTTCTAGAGAGGTTGAGCTTGGCTTCTCAAGCTATAGCATAGTGCTCTTGCTTATGGCTCCCCCTTTGTGCTAGCTACACCCTCCTTTTATAGAAATTTTGAAGGCTAGAATTACTCCTCTAACCATGGTTGGGTTAGATTTTCAGCACTTATCTAATTTCTTTTGCTTGGAATTATCAAGAAGTTGGTGTGGATAGATGAAGAAGAGAGAGAGGAGAGAAGTGGAGGTGATAGGACTTTTCATAGTAGGTTAGTGTTAGTAAATTAGTAGAGTTAGTTATTTTATTGATTTACAAATGGAATTGGATATTTACAATGGGAGTATCCAAGTAGGATACAAATAAGGAAGAAAAAAATCTTAGTAGGTAAGAAAACATGGATTTCTTACATTGTTGATGCTCCAAGTGTCTTGAGTAGGGTCAATTTTGACGCTTGTTGACGGTCCACTAGCTTTGACGATACGTTTTTTTCACTCTTGACCTTCCTTTGGGAGCCAAGGTAATTGAATATGAGTAATCAATCACCATGATGCTGTCTTTCAAGAGAAGAGGCTGAATTTTATGGTTTTTTGATAGATATGGGTAATATGGATGAGGAAAAATGAGACTAGGTGGTCAATTTTGGAATGGAAATGTGTGTAGGAAACATGACTTCACCATGGTTTCTCTTATTCTTCAAGGTTTAGAAGAAGGTGAGTAGGGTGCAGAGAGGAGTGGTGAGAGAGGTGGAGATGATGAGTGGAGAGGTGTGTGTGAAAGAGGAAAATGATAAAGTGGAAGAGAGAGTGTGGCTGCATAGCATGGGCAAACTGGGGTCCATAAATAAAATCCTACCTCACAGCTCGTAGCTCAAAAAAATATGAAGAAATTTGAGGTGAAAGTTCAGCTCACGAGCTACAACTTTTTTTGGTATCACCTTTTCAAATTCGGGGAGCATGTGATCTTTAAAAATTCAGCAAAACCGACTGTTTTTTCCACTGCACAAGGTCCTTGTGAGGTCCTTCTTTGGATGATTCTTTTGAATACCTCCAAGAGTGATCTCCCCATGGTGCATGCATGCATTCCACATACCCTTGACCTTATTTGGTAGGTCTATAATTGAAGATATTGTTGAGATCATGATATAAGTGAATAGTACAACTAAGAAAATCAAATATTGAGGGGTCTAAAAAAATATGTACATGTCAAATATAAATAATATAGGTGAAAAAAATATAAAGGGGTCAAAATAAATCTCTCTCATTATAAGTCTACCATAAAAAGATGAATATTTTTGGTGTTCTAATTTATGAGAGTAAAAGAGAATAGATGTAGGAAGGAAAAATCACAATAGTGAAAAAATATACACATAAATAAAACTAGTTTTTTTGGATTTTTGTTGGGATGGAGTTACACCAAAAGTAAGAGAAGCTTGCATGAAATTATTTTTATATGGAATAAAGAGTATGCAAAATGGTAAGAAAAAATATGGTGATGATGAGTCAATGTACATAGCATAAATAACACACACCTAAGTATAAATATTTAAATAAATACCAAAATAATTATAAAAAATCATTTTATTTACGCCCTATATACAATAAAATATTTACACACAAATGGGCCATAATATAATTTTTTTTTATATTTTTTATTTTTTTGGCTCAACTAACCCAGCGACTAGCTAATTAAGGGTTTTTAAGAAGATATGGGAAAAGTCCCCTAACTCACACACACCTATATACAGTGAAATGGTAGGGATAGCCATAGTGTCTGAGTGATTTGATAGGGTGAGGTAGGTTACTATGGCAATTATCGAAAGCCGAAAAATGGCTATCATTAGCCCTCCCCCAGGATGATAGTATATTCATGTACCACCATAGAGCATCTCTTCCAAAGAGAGTGCTTCAGAGTCCTTAACGAGATCTTCATTGTTTGGCCCCTCAAATTTTTGGCTGGAGTTACACTCATGCTTCATATAGCAATATTTACATGAGCCAGCTGCCCTTTGACAGATCTTTGGTAGATCCTTTGGTAGAAGGCGACTCAAATAGGGCTTCAAGCGATAACCATTTACCTTCCTAGAGTGCTCTTTCCCATTCAAGTCCATAAGTTGATAATAGCTTGAGTTGAAAGCCTTTTTGACTATGTATGGCCCCTGCCATCTAGTTTCAAATTTGGCATCAAAACGATTATCGAGTCGATTGTCATACCTTAGCACAAGATCTCCTTCATTGATGCCTTTGTCCTTCAGTTTCTTGTCAAGCTTCTCCTTTGTCTGTGTGGCTTCCCTCTTATAGCACTCGTATGCTGCTTCTCTTTTCCACTCAAGCTCAGCTAGGGTAATAAGTCGATCCATCCATGCTTCTTGATCATCTTGTGTTGCTTTGCCATGAAGTCGTATTGTTGGGATGTTGAGCTCAATTGGTTGTAAAGCCTCTTGACCATAGACCAAGTAAAATGGTGTAAAATCCGTGGCTTCCCTATATGTGGTTCGATAAGCCCACAAGCCACCATCCAAGAAGTCATCCCACAACTTTGTCTTGTTTCTCACCATCTTTCTAATGATGCCTGCAATGACACCATTAGCTTTTTCTACCAGACCATTGGATTGGGGATATTAGGGTGTACTATGACGATGTAGAATGTGAAGTTCTTCACAGACCTTTGTGAGCAAGCCCTTTCTAAACCCTGGACCATTATCAGAAACAATCTCCAAAGGTGTGCCAAATCTACAACAAATGTGAGTGTAGACAAATTTGCTCACTGTCCTCTCAGTTACCTTTGCCACACTTTGTGCTTCCACCTACCTAGTCATATAGTCTATCGCCACTAGAATGTAGAGTTTACCATTTTTTGTCCTAGGGAGAGGACCAATAGCATCAATGCCCCACTTTTCAAAGGGTCCATTTTCAAGCACGATTTGCCTTGGACCATACACCAAGCTTCTATTCCCATTTACTTGACCAAACATATCCGGCAAGCAAAATCTGTGCAAGCTTGGCCAAACATATCCGGCAAGCAAAATCTTTTTTACAGTGAGTTCCTATGCAAAATGACCACCACACGCTTCCTCATGCAAACCTTTTAGAATGACTGGAATCTCCTTGATAGTTGGTACTCTTCTGCACACTTGATCCTTCCCTCTTTGATAGAGGGATCCTTCTAGGAAGAGATACGCCCTTGCCTTTTTCATGAGTCTCCTCTTCTCAGCCTTCGTGAAGTCTTGCGGAAACTCACCCTCCAAATGTAGCTAATAATGGGAGTCAATGACTCCAATCCCTGGTATCTCGGTTTCTTGACAGTTGCTGCCACCATGATGACCTGCACTTCTTTCTCAACACATGTAACTGCTTGTTGTGCAAGTAAATCGGCATCTTCATTTTGTCTCCTAGGAATATGATATAGTTGCACTTCTTCAAATTGATTAAACAATCTACGAATGGCATGAACTTTTGTCCTTAGGCTTTCATTCTTGCATGCCCAAATGCCTAAAATTTGCTTAACAATGAGAAGTGCATCCCCTTTTACCATGAGACGTTGTATACCTTGGCCAATGAATATCTTTAAACCATGAAGTAGTGTGTCGTATTTTGCTTCATTGTTGCTAGTTGAACCTGGTAGATTGACCTTCTCTTTCATGACCACCTCCCCACTTGGGTTGAGCAACACTAGCCCTCCCCCTGCTTTTCCTATGACTCGTCGAAAAGCTCCATCAAAGAACAAGGTAAAATAATTATGAATATTTTTCGGTGGTGGCAATGGTAGGGTCTTTATTTCAGGCACCTTAATCTCCTTCTCATGTACCCTATAAGTAAGGATCCCTGCCAATTCTGCACGCACACTATCTTCTACTTGAAAGAGTATTGGAACTCTTGCAATTCCATAATCCACTTTAAGATCCTAGTGCTAAGATTCATTTGAGATGACACCCAACGAAACAAATTTTCAGCAGTGAGAATTACAAAAGGTTTTGGTAGCAAGTAGGATCTAAACTTTCTCACCGCAAACATGAGAGAAAGCATCATGAGTTTTGCCTCCGTGTAGCCTCTCTCCAAAGCATTCATGACCCAACTAGCAAAGTAGATGGGTCGCATCCTGGTACTGTGGGGATCTTGTTGTAATAAAACTGCACCAATTGTTTCCTTCCCAACACTAGAGCTAACAAAGAATGTGTACTCCCAACAAGGAGGCATGAGTGTTGGTAGCTCTGACAAAATGACTTTAATGTTACAAAAGTACTCTTCAAGATCATCAGGCCATGCAAATTCTACTTGTTGTGTCAACTTTTGCAAAGGGTGAAGTAACTCTGAGGCTAAGTGAATAAAGCGTGACATATACTTCACCTTTTGAATGAATGAGATGACCTCTTTGAGATTCTTGGGTGATGGGAGCTCAATAAGAGCCTTTGCCTTTGAAGGATCCACCTCAATGCCTTTATAGGAAACCTTGTGACCAAGCAAGATCACTTCATCCTCACCTATGTGACACTTGTCGGGGTTGAGTTGACCTCCCATGTCGTAGAGCTTCTTTAAACCTTCTTCTACCCTTTGTAGATGCAATGATATTGAGCTATAAATGAAAAAATCATCAATGAACACCCTGATTGACTTTCCAAAGAATGCTTGAAACACCATGTTCATGAAGCGATGGAAAGTTACAGGAGCATTTGTCAGTCCAAATGGCATGACTCTAAAATCATAACAACCCCAAGGAGTGATGAAGGTTGTTTTCAATTGATCTTCCAATGCGATACCTATTTGAAAGTAACCCGAGTAGCCATCACACACAGTGTACTTCTCATGACTAGCTACCTCATTTAGTATCTCATCCTGAAATGGGAGGGGAAAGTGATCTCTTTTTGTTGCCTCATTGAGCGGACGGTAATCCACACACACCCTCCACTTGCCATTTTTCTTAGGAGTGACAACAACGGGAGAGACCCACTCTGAATTCTCCACTGGATAAATGAAACCTGCTGCTAGAAGCTTTGTTACTTCCTTGAGTAAAGCATACTTCTTGATAACTCCTAGCCTTCGTAGCTTCTGAGCCTTAGGTGTGGCCTCTGGCTTCAACTCAATTTTGTGTTGAACAGCATCTATTCCACGCACATCGGTGTAGTCTTTAGCAAAAAGCCTAGGAAATTTCCTTAGCACACATTTGAACTCCTCTCTTTTGTCCTTTGTAAGTGTTGTAGACAACATACCTTCTAACATTCCTTCATCTTGCACATTTTGGCTCTCTTGGGAACCTACCTCTTCCAAACCTCGGCAAGAGGTCTCTTGGTTGTTTGGATTAAACCTTACCCCCATGACTTCGATGGAAGACTCCTCTTCAGTAATGCTGCCGCTACTTTCTCCTTCAGAAGTGCTATCGGTCCAACCTTCCTCCGTCTCACTTTGAGATGATTCTTCATGGAGCTCCTCTTGGCGTTGTTCTTTCATGTCAAAGACAACTTTCTTATGATTGTCATTCCTGCAAATTAGCTTTTCACTCTCCCAATCCTGCAAAGCTTGCATTTTCATTAGCCATGGTCTCCCTAGGATAAATGGGTAACCATTTCCTTTGGTAGACATGACATAGAAATCCATTGCCTTCTTAATGCCAAAGGCCTCCACAGAGACATTTTTACAAATGCCTACGCACCTAGCCTTGCTAGTGTTTTCCATTTTGACTTTAATTTCACATGTCTCATGGATGTGCATGCCTAGTCTTTGCATGAGTCCTTCTGTCATGATGCAAATTTGTGCACCCCCATCCACTAGACCTTTCCTAACCAATCTTCCTTTGATATAAAAATCTAGCACAGGTGTGATATCCTCATTCATTTTAGCATGTGCAATTTTTACAACAGGAACACTCTCTTTTATCTTTCTCCTAGTGCTAACTGCCTTCGTTAAATCCCTCCTAACTTGTGGGCATAATGCAAGAAACTGAGGCCATGAGATATCAGGACCCTTACCTCTCATGTCTTCCAATAGGTTGTATGGAGCTATACCATGTCCAAGAGGGAAGTCTTGGAGATTGATACGACGTCGAGTCCTCTTATCTTTCTTGGTCTCCTTTGCCTTCTTGCCTCGTCCATGGTCACTCTGTGATGTGACACCTTCTTTCTCTTTACCTTTTCCTCGGCCACCCTTAATGCCATTTGCTTCCATGTCAACCTCATTTGAGTTTGTCACCTCTACCACATGCACATTTGGGTTTGGCAAAGGTGGAACTCCTTCCACTCCTTGTGAAGGTGGTCTTGCTCCATTTGGCCTTTGTAGAAGCCTTGGTTGTTGACCAGTTCCTTCACCTGCATTCATCACTGGGTAATTCTAGTTAGGTCTCCCTAGCTCCCCACGGGGACAATTAGGACAATTATACATCCCATGTCTAGACTCTCCGCAATTCCAACATTGCAAGACTCTCCTAGGTCGTGGATCTCACTCTTCAGACTTCTTTGCTTGTCCTTTTGGACCTACATCTTGTGCAAGGTGAATTGACAAGCTGCTTAAAGATTCATTTAACTTCTCAATCACTTCCACCGTTACCTCAGGAAGCTCCCTAGATGTTGATGCTTGTGACTTACCTTTGGGTCTAAGACCTTCTATTGGAACCTCCCTCCTTAAGCACTTGAGTTTCCTATATTTCTCAGCAACCCTAGTTTCAGCTGCATCAAAGGTAGGAGGTGCACCGGCCTCAACTTTTATCTTAAGGTCAGGAAAGAGTCCGGCTATGAACCTCTCCTTCTTTAGGAACTCTGCACCATCACCAGGGTTAGAAACATTTCTCACCCATACAGCCCAAAGACGTAGAAACTCTTGCTTGTACAAGTAGTAGTCATCTAAGTCTTTTTGCTTATGAGAAACAATGTCTTGCCATAGTTTTTGAGTGTTTTGGGGATCAAAGAAGTATTTCTTGAAACGATTCAAAACTTCTGTGTAATTCCCTTTAACTTCCTCAGGCAAAGAGTCAAACCAAGTGCTAGCATCTTTCCTAAGGACCACCTCAAACATCTCTACATGTTCTTGATCAGTTACTATCCTCTTGATACGGCAAGACATCTTGAAATTCGCCAAAAATAATTCTGCATCCTCTCCAGGCTCTCCAAAGAAAAGAGGATAACCACTCATTTGCCTAGTTGTATCCATGTTGCTGGTTTTACTCAAAAATTTCTTTTTTTTTATTTTTTGTGTTGCAAAATCAAATTTCAAAGTAGAATGAAAATGTAAACGTCAAAGCTTAGATCGTAGCGAATCAATGGCAAAATGAACGGATTGACTGAGGCATTGATAGCCGCTACTTGCCTAGGTTCAAACATACGACGGAAAACACGTTGAAATTGTAACTTTGTGCCAACTATTACATGCACGTCTTGTCTAGCCAAAGGAATGAATGTACAATACAAGTCCTCTTGATTCATTAACCTAGCTAAAACAAGATAAACAGATGTACATCAAAAGAGACATTATAGTCTACAATTGGGAGTAAAATAGGATTTGGAGATTGTAGAATATCTCTTAATGCTTCAGGACCAAAGAGGAATACAATACGTTGTTGAAAAAAGATTTTTCTATCAATGCAAACATTTATCCTAATCCCTTGCACCCAATGAAACTGATCAATTTGAATTGCATGAGAAGGATTAGGAGGTGGTGGATTGTTCATGTAAACACAACTAGTTTTTGAAAACTTATCTTGTGTATGCTAACACAATCGCTCACTCCTCCGTGGGGGCACCAATTTGAGGCAGTCCGGGGCGGGCAACAAGAAGAGTGGCCTCTAAGCACCCTTGTAGGCTCCCGTGCTACTCAATTGGGTTGGGGTTGGAGAAAACAACAAACACACACACAAACCCGGAACCTCACCCTACACAAATTTGGGGCACCACCTAGTTTTGGATGCGAACTAGGACGCGTAAAGAGAGAGAGAGAGAGAGAGAGAGAGAGAGAGAGAGAGAGAGAGAGAGAGAGAGAGAGAGAGAGAGAGAGAGAGAGAGAGATAGTGCTTGGGCTTCTTTGAAATGTATCAGCAATGATTAAGCAAACACAATTATATATGTAAGAAAGAGAGAGAAGAGGGAGGGGTGCTTGTTGCATTAATACCTTCTTACAAATCTGTCATGACCGATCAAAGTGCGATTAGTATTTGTTCATCATAGCTTGAGTAAATTTCACCATGACACATCACAAGAAAATCCACCCCAATCACTGTCTTAAGGCCAGGGGAGTCCTCTCCACCCTGTCGCCCTCCTACAATATATGGGATTTATGGCTAAATTGATGACAACACCTAGACACAAGCTATAAAGAACTAAAAATATCACGAAGACACTTACACATCATTGTTGTCCATTACTTCACGTTGGAAGAGAGATAAAGTATCCAAGCTTAGTCCAAATCCACCCTCCTTGATTCAGCAAATGTTGGGCCTACACTAGTAGGAGGAATGATAGATTTTCCACTCTCAATTGAATGATCGCTCTCTCTCTTACAATGGCATAGAGTTTCCGTGCTAATCACCCCTATTACAACACATGCACAAGCATACGACAATGAGCTTCCACTCAAGAGCTCCTTCTAGAGAGGTTGAGCTTGGCTTCTCAAGCTATAGCATAGTGCTCTTGCTTATGGCTCCCCCTTTGTGCTAGCTACACCCTCCTTTTATAGCAATTTTGAAGGCTAGGGTTACTCCTCTAACCATGGTTGGGTTAGATTTTCAGCACTTATCTAATTTCTTTTGCTTGGAATTATCAAGAAGTTGGTGTGGATAGATGAAGAAGAGAGAGAGGAGAGAAGTGGAGGTGATAGGACTTTTCATAGTAGGTTAGTGTTAGTAAATTAGTAGAGTTAGTTATTTTATTGATTTACAAATGGAATTGGATATTTACAATGGGAGTATCCAAGTAGGATACAAATAAGGAAGAAAAAACTCTTAATAGGTAAGAAAACATGGATTTCTTACATTGTTGATGCTCCAAGTGTCTTGAGTAGGGTCAATTTTGACGCTTGTTGACGGTCCACTAGCTTTGACGATACGTTTTTTTCACTCTTGACCTTCCTTTGGGAGCCAAGGTAATTGAATATGAGTAATCAATCACCATGATGCTGTCTTTCAAGAGAAGAGGCTGAATTTTATGGTTTTTTTCTAGATATGGGTAATATGGATGAGGAAAAATGAGACTAGGTGGTCAATTTTGGAATGGAAATGTGTGTAGGAAACATGAGTTCACCATGGTTTCTCTTATTCTTCAAGGTTTAGAAGAAGGTGAGTAGGGTGCAGAGAGGAGTGGTGAGAGAGGTGGAGAGGTGTGTGTGAAAGAGGAAAATGATAAAGTGGAAGAGGGAGTGTGGCTGCATAGCATGGGAAAACTGGGGTCCATAAATAAAATCCTACCTCACATCTCCTAGCTCAAAAACATATGAAAAAATTTGAGGTGAAAGTTCAGCTCACGAGCTACAACTTTTGTTTGTATCACCTTTTCAAATTGGGGGAGCATGTGATCTTTAACAATTCAGCAAAACTGACTGTTTTTTCCACTACACAAGGTCCTTGTGAGGTCCTTCTTTGGATGATTCTTTTGAATACGTTCAAGAGTGAGCTCCCCATGGTGCATGCATGCATTCCACATACCCTTGACCTTATTTGGTAGGTCTATAATTGAAGATATTGTTGAGATCATGATATAAGTGAATAGTACAACTAAGAAAATTCAATATTGAGGGGTCTAAAAAAATATGTACATGTCAAATATAAATAATATAGGTGGAAAAAATATAAAGAGGTCAAAATAAATCTCTCTCATTATAAGTCTACCATAAAAAGATGAATATTTTTGGTGTTCTAATTTATGAGAGTAAAAGAGAATAGATGTAGGAAGGAAAAATCACAATAGTGAAAAAATATACACATAAATAAAACTAGTTTTTTTGGATTTTTGTTGGGATGGAGTTACACCAAAAATAAGAGAAGCTTGCATGAAATTATTTTTATATGGAATAAAGAGTATGCAAAATGGTAAGAAAAAATATGGTAATGATGAGTCAATGTACATAGCATAAATAACACACACCTAAGTATAAATATTTAAATAAATACCAAAATAATTATAAAACATCATTTTATTTAGGCCCTATATACAATAAAATATTTACACACAAATGGGCCATAATATACTTATATTTTTTATTTTTATTATTTTTTTGGCTCAACTAACCCAGTGACTAGCTAATTAAGGGTTTTTAAGAAGATATGGGAAAAGTCCCCTAACTCACACACACCTATATACAGTGAAATGGTAGGGATATCCATAGTGTTTGAGTGATTTGATAGGGTGAGGTAGCTTACTATGGAAATTATGGAAAGCCGAAAAACGGCTATCAGTATCAATTTTTGCCCAAAATGCCTCAGGGAGTCATGGATCACGATCCATGTTCCTACACCATTTGGCTTGAAACTTTTTTGATTTACTATCTATAGTTTGGTTTTCCCCTTGTTGCACTTATTTTTGGGTTTGTATCAAGTTTTGAGTTATGACCATCAATTTTGTAAAATTTTAGAGTTTATGGTCTCAGCTACCAAAATATGGTTTTGACAAAAAACAATTCTTGATCCTTTTTGCCCAATTTGATGGTTATAAATGTTACCTATCCTACTCCTAAGTACTAAAATGAATCCTATGAACAAAAGCCAACAGATAGTACAAAACGAGAAGAGAAACAGATGATGGAACAATACTTTCAAAGCATCATAAAATATGCAGAATGAAATAATTTTGTATCTCCCTCACAACTCCCATTAACTCTCAAGAATAGAACTAGCAAGTCCCTGACTTCTAGCCTTTACCAAGTAGTAAATCGTGTGTCTAGCTACTCGACTACTAAAGTATAAAGGTCACTCACCACCTTAGGATTGTTATCCCCAGCAACGGAGTCCATGTCTTTGGGTCGTCGTGGTAGGTGTCTGCAGCATAGCTATCTAACACTAGCATAATGTCAATACTCAGGGAAGCAACTTGGATGGGACACAAAGACTCTTTGAGGGCATAAAACTCAAGAAGTGAACCTACGAAACGAAGCCATCTTTTGCACTAGAAAATGTATTACTCTCGAACCTAGCAAACTACCTATGTCCTTTGTCACCACACCCAACCGTCACACTATTTCTGCACTCAAACAAAGTCCGAATGCTTCCAAACTTTAGGAGGAGGTCTAAGAAACCTAAGGGCACAATCCTACCAAGTTTGGTCGCAAACCAATGAGGTACCAAGTTTGGTCGCAATCCAATGAGGTACCAAAATCATGGTCCATCGTGATCAAGGTCCTAAAAACTACAACAAAACCTACCGATAGTGCTCCTAGAACTCTTACATCACCTCCCAAAGTTTTGTTGCATTTCAACTTTGTTTGAGTGCAAAGGTGTGACAACCAAGAGTGGTGAGACAAGACGTAGAGAGATTGTCTGAGTAGAAAATGATAGATTTTTTAGTGCTTTAGATAGCTTCATTTTGTAGGTTCACTTCTGGAGGTTGACACACTCAAAGAGTCTCTGTGTTCCATACGAGTCACTTCCTTGCGTATTGACAGTATGTTAATGCCAGAAAGCTATGCTACATATGTTCGATCATGGTGACCCGCTAACATTGGTGCCGTTTTAGGATATAGTGATCCTTAGGTGGTGAGTGACCTAGTCGTAGTTGTATCTTTCTTGTCCTTAGATTCTGATATCCATTTACACCTTAGTAGTCTAGTGCTTGGTAGAGGCTCAAAGTTCGGGACTTTCTAGATCTACTCTTTAGAGGTATAGAGAGTTGTGAGTGAAATACAAAAAGCATTGAGGTAGATACAACAAAGGCACAAGGTCTCATTGATCTACCATCACCAAAGAGTCTTAAGGCATTGAGGTAGATCTAGCAAAGGCACAAGCTCTCATTGAGCTACCATCACCAAAGATTCTTAAGGAGGTAATTTCATTTATTCAAAAGGTGAAGTACATGTCATGCTTCATTCACTTGGCATTGGAGTTACTTCACCCCCTCCAAAAGTTGACACAATATGTAGATTTTGCATGGTCTGATGAGCTTGAAGAGTACTTTTCTTGTATAAAAGTGGTTTTGGCGGAACTACCAATGCTCATGCCTCCACGTTGGGAGTGTACATTCTTTGTTAGCTCAAGCGTGGGTAAAGAGACATTGGGTGTGGTATTGTTGCAGCAAGATCCTCATAACACTAAGATGCTGCCTATTTACTTTGCTAGCCGGGTCATGAATGCACTTGAAAAGGATTACACAGAAGCAGAATCTATGATGCTTTCTCTTGTTTTTGCAGTGAGAAAGTTTAGATCCTACCTCCTACCAAAACCCTTTATCATAATCACTACTGAAAAATTGTTTCCTTGGGTGTCATCTCAAATGACACTAAGTCCTAGGATTTCAAAATGGATCATGGAATTGCAAGAGTTCCAATACTCTTTCAGAGTAGAAGATAGTGTACATGCACAATTAGCAAGGATTCTCATCTATAGAGTGCATGAAAGGAACATCAAGGTGCCTAAAGTAAAAACCCTACCCTTACCACCACCAAGGCATCTACCTAATGCACTCACCTTGTTCTTTGATGGAGCATTAAGAAGGCTACAGGAAAATTAGGGGGAGGGCTTGTGCTGGTTGATTCAAATTGTGAGGTTGTTATGAAAGAGTATGTAAATTTTCCCGGTTCCACGAGAAACAATGAAGCAGAGTACGACATACTAATCCATGGTTTGTAAATGTGTGTTGCTCAAAAGATACGACGTCTCATGGTAAAATGGGATGCACTTCTCATTGTGAAGCAAATTCTAGGTGTTTAGGTTTGTAAGAATGAAAGGCTAAGGAAAAAGGTTCATGCCATCTGTAAACTCTTCAATCAATTTGAAGAAGTACAACTGTATCATATTCCTCGGAAACAAAATGAAGATGCTGATTTTCTTGCCCAAAAAGCAGTTGCATGTGTTGAGAGTGAAGTGCATGTCATCATGGCAGCAACAGTGATAAAGCAACCAAGGTACCTGAGGATGGATTCATTGGCTCCCATTGTGAGCTACATTTTAGAGGGCGAGTTTCCAGAGGGCTTCACAAAGGCTCAAAAGCGGAGGCTCATTAAGAAGGCAAGTTCGTATTTGTTTTGGAAGGTGTCCTCTACCAAAGGGAAAAAGATCAAGTTTGTAGGAGAATACCGACAACCAAGGTGATTCTAGCCATTCTTGAAGGTTTTCATGAGGAAGCGTGTGGTGGTCATTATGCACAGGAACTCATTGCAAAAAGGATTTTGCTTGTCGGGTATGTTTGGCCAAGCTTGCACATGGATTTTCAACATTGGTATAAAAGCTACCACAATTGTCAGATTAATGGAAACAAGCGTCTATTACATGGTCCACGTCACTTAGTCCTTGCAAATGGTCCATTTGAAAAATGGAGCATTGATGCTATGGGTCCATTGCCCATGACTAAAAATGGAAAACTGTATATCTTGGTGGCCATAGATTACATGACTAGGTGGCAAGAGTAAATGAGAGGACAATTAGCAAGTTTGTGTACACTCACATTTCTTGCAGATTTGGTACACCTTTGGATATTTTTTTTGATAATGGTCCAGTATTTAGGAAGGGCTTGCTCACAGAAGTTTGTGATGAGCTTCACATTCTACATCGGAATAGCACACCCTACTATCCACAATCAAAAGGTTTGGTAGAGAAGGCTAATGGCATCATTGTAGGAATCATCCGAAAGATGGTAAGGAACAAGACAAAGGTATGGGATGACTTCTTGGATGGAGCATTGTGGGACTATTGAACTATCTACAAGGAAGCGACAGATTTCACACCCTTCCACCTAGTCTATGGTGGTCAAGAAGCTTTGCAACCCATCGAGATCAACATTCCAACGATGCGACTTCATGGAAAGGTGGCACAAGGCGAAGAAGTAGCATGGGAAGATCACCTTCTCACCCTCGCAGAACTAGAATGGAAATGGGAGGCGGCTTATGAGTGCTATAAACGAAAGGCTACGCAAATAAAGGACAAGCTTGACAAAAAGGTGACAGACAAAGGGATCAAGGAAGGAGATTTGGTGCTAGGGTACGATAATCGCCTTGAAAATCGCTTTGATGTGAAGTTCAATACTAGATGGCAGGGTCCCTACAATGTAAAGAAGGCCTATTGTTCACGCTACTATCAACTCATGGATTTGGATGGCAAGGAGCACCCCAAGAAGGTGAATGGGTATCGATTAAAGCCTTACTTGAGTCAAGTTCTACCACAAGATCTACAAGAGCAACAAATAGCTACAATACCATGTAAGTCTTTGAGCTTGGTACTACAAGATGAAGATTCGATTAAGGCACCAAATATCACGAAGGATCGAAAAACACTCTCATTGGAAGGTATGCCTTTTGATGGTACATGAATGTACCATCATCTAGGGGAGGGCTAAATGATAGCCATTTTTTCAGCTCTCATAAAATATTTTAAGAAGCCACTTCGCCCCACAAAAACACCCTAGCACAATGACTAGGCTCGCTTTTTCATCGTAAATAGTGTGCGTGCGTTTACAGTTTTTATCACATTTTTTTAATTAAATCATTGAGCGAGTCATTGGGCTAGGAGACAGAAAAATAAATCTATAATATTACGGTCCTCTTTACATGTAAATAGTTTCCATCAAATAAAGGTCCTAAGTATAAAGGGTTTTTTTCAAATTTTTTGTATTTATATAAATATATATATTCCTAGGTGTGCGTAATCAGGCCTAAGTATGCTAGCTTTCATTGCGCGTCATTCCTTATACATATTTTACTATCATTCTATCCCTTAAGCTCTACTCACACAAGACTAGAATAAACCTTTATGTGACTTCACCGTAAAAATTCACCAATAACCTTATCAGCTTCGTCATATTTTTTTTCATCCCTCCTAGATAAATATTCACAAGTACATAGATTTCATCTTCAAATAAATTCCATAAATCACTCAAAGTAGAGAATAATTGAGGGTCCCTTTCTTCATGATTTTTCTCTTTTTATTTTATATATTTTTTGCCACCATGCATCCCATGTGTCCATTTTTCATTACTAGCTAGCCTATCTTCTTATCCTACAAATATATATTATATTTGACACTTATCTTATACCATACATGTTTGCAAGTTCCTTGGCAATATTAGGTCATGGTTGATGTATGGGGGGCTCACTTGAAAGACTACAAAGGAAAAAGAATCAAATAGTGGCCCACTTCAAGCCTTATTAGGTGCTGCAGGGACAGTTTTTTGCTCGAATTTTGGCAGCCTCTTCTAATCCAAATCTGAGGATACTTTCAAAAGAGAAAATTTAGCTCATGAGCTGAAGTATTTTTTATAATTGTTTCAAAAAATTTCAAGTCAAGGGAAATTTTACATGAAATTTATGGACGACTTCAAAACTGCCACCTCATACACCAAAAAAATCTTCCTATTTTCTCTCACCCTTCCACACACCTACTCTCTCTTACACACTCCTCCCTCTCTTTCCCACACCCACACCTGAAACTCCCATGTCCTATTTCACCCTCTTCACCATTGCCACTTCTCTGACACCTCCATAGCCTTTATCCTCCATTTCTACACCCCTATGTGCTCCCCTTTCTCTCTACATATATGTCCATATTACCATACCCTCTTCAGCTTTGTAAAGAACTCCAAAAAAATCAGCAAAAATCCAAGGTTAACCTCTGCAGATGAAGTATTTTATCATGAATTTTCCAAGATTTGAAGATAACTTCATTGACACACGCTACTTCATCATGCTGACCGCTTCTTCTACCGGTGCTGTAAAGAGGTGAATGTCAACTTCTTCAAAGCTTCAACCTCTCTTTACAAGCTTATCCCTTCTCTAACTTTGCTCATCATATATCTCACCATTTGGTGAATGATTTTGTAAATATTTTGTAGTGATTATTACTAACCACTAACCACTAACCTTATTGTAAAATGAACCGTCTACTATCTATTAGAGTAGGCATGCCCAAATTATTCACTTAATCCTCTCTCCTTTAATCCTTAGTAATTCTCTTCCCTTGAGTCCACATCCATGTGACTAAAGGATAAGAGAGACACACCCTCATTTAAAAAATAAAAATATGCATAATCTTTGATTTCTTCAAATAAACTTGATTATGTATAATCCTAATCGGGGCTTCCAAAACCTATAAATAGAGCCCTTCTCTCCCTTGTAAATCAGCACATGATCACACTACACCACACCATTCTCCACACATAACACACCACTCTACAAGCCTAGTTGTGTAGAGTGTGTGCATTGTGAGCGCTCTATTCCATCACTACATATAGGTGCATGGAGAAGCTTAAAGTTAGTTATGTCATCTAGAGGAGTGGAGTGATGCCATATTCTTCATCACACTTGTAGCCTACTCTTGTGCCTAAATAAGATTTATAGTTTTGGGTGCAATTGTATGTAGCAACTACGACTCTTCTCTCCAAATTTACTTGATAAGTTGGCTCATCAGGTGGTGGAAGGCATATTGTCCTTGAAGTCTGTTATGCCATTTCATGCTTGGTGGTTTGAGGGCTTGTTGAATTGTTTGCCTAAAGATTCAATTGTAAGAGGGTGCTTGGTGAGAGGGCTCCCGTGACCCTAAGACAATTTTTGTATTGTCAACAAGGTCAAGTTTTGTGTTGTCTCTCAGTTTCTCACCAAGCTTTGTGTACATCTAGTCTTTAAGGCTAAGACTGAGTTGCTCAAGTTGATTTGTGCTCTTTACCTCACTCTGGTGTGGTGAATGCTTGTGTTTGGTGTGTGTGACTATCTTGCATTCCCCTCCCTTTGTGTGTTTGAGTACAAGGAGATTGTGTGCGTCCTAGTTCACATCTACAACTAGGTGGTGCCCCTTTCTTGTTTGGTTTTTGACTGTGGGTTGTTGTTGTCTTTGATTGTGCTTGCCCCAGCCCTAATTGAGCATCTCGGGAGCCTCGAAGGGTGTTTAGAGGCTGCTCTTCTTGTTCCCCGCCCCGGACTGCCTCAGTATGTAGTGATGCAAAGCTTGGCACTACTTGGTGGTGGTGCTAACAGATGTGTAGAACTTATGGCCACATGTAGTGATGGCTGATAATGAGTTGACAAGTTGTAACAGGTTGCAACCGGTTGTTGAGGTTGACAGGGTATCCTTGTAGCTTTTCTTCGTGCAAGGGACTTGATTTTGAGAGCTTGCGGGCCCTCGGGTGCAGTGAGGACAAGCAAACAATGTTTTCCAGTTAACAATTGGCTTGTTTACATGTGCCGAGGGCATTGACCATCCTTTGTTTATGCAGGATGTGGCTCCCACCACTTACCTCTCATTTACACACACACACAGACTCACTCACACGCCTAGAGGTAGGTGGAAAGTTTAAGGCCTAATGAAGCAAAAAGTACAGATTAATCAAGCTAGAAATGAAAAGATATGGTGAGCTTGGTTGATGAGCCAAATGAGACGACACTCAAGCATGTGAGAGCTCTTTGGAAGGGCATCGCGAAGTACTTTGAACATTCACAAATTGCACAAGCTAATGGTGGCTATGATAAGAGCAATTGTGCGATAAATTAAAACGAAAATGAGCACAAAATCAAAGTAAAAATCACACACACAAATGATTATTAGGTGTCACTAATAACAAATCGCCTCATTAAGAAGGGTAGTGGCTCATTGGTGTTTCCAAGAGCAGACCCAAGCTTAATTTGCAAAATAGTGATTTGGGAAAGTAATTTTGGAAACGAATAGGTCTATGGGTGAATTTTAAGTTCTAATACCACTTGTTGGGTCAGAGGTTAGCGGACGCGTCTCCCTAATCACCAATGGTAAGCGTCAAGATATGGTGGATGTATGGTTAGCTTCACCATGGTGTTAGGGTTAGGGTTAGAGTAATTAGGCCTGGGGCGTCCATTCGAATCAAATCAAAGTCTAGGATAAGGGGACCACAAGAAGACTTTTGCCGCCAAAATTGTATCCTATTTTGACGATTTTTTTACACAAGGTTCCAATCCAAATTGTAAAGTGCATAAAAAATGGAAGTCATAGATAATGAGCTGAATTTTTGGTCATATTTTTACTTTTTTATTTGGATCCACGGTTGAGGAGATATGATGAAAATACTGGATCCCAGTTTGCGCACATCATGCAGAGACAACTCATTTTACGCATTTCTAGTTTTTGTTCACATTGGCTTTTCTCTTCTTGTGTAAACCCTTGGGTTTCCCTTCACCTATAAAAGCGGACCTCTTCTTTCTTGAAAAGCACTCAAGCATTCAATCCATTTATGAGAGGAATTCTTGAGGGAGTGATTAGTAATGCCTAATTGTACTTAGCTATTAACATAAGCCTAAGCCTACACTTTCTCCTACAGGAAGACTAGCCATTCTTGTATGCTATCCTTGGAAGATTAACTCTAATCAAATAAGGTCCTGGACTTGGTGTATCAATCAAAGTTGAATTCTTCCCTCTTCTTCTCTGTCCATCAATAATGGTGCCGAAGGGTTCGTCAAGTAAGATGTGTTCTACATTGATGTTTTCTTGATTTCTTGTTGTTTTCTTTTCATCTCTAATCCAACATATATATATCTAATCTCATATTATTAACCAAACCTATCTCTCACACTCTTAGAAATTCATTCTCTCTACAAATGGTTCTCCTTGCTATAGGTACATCTCTTCCCGTAATATCCTTATTGCCTATAGGCAAGAATAGGGTTTGGGAGGGAAATTATCTTCTCTTCTCTTCTCTCATATCTATATTTTGCATATACTAGAGCTATCCTAGATGAATAATCCACATGATGAAAATTTCTATCCCTTCTACTCTGTGCAATCTATTAGAATTAACGTATGGATTAGTCGTAAAATACACTTTCAACAACGTATAGTGTTTCTCTTTGGTGCAGAAAGGCTCAATGAAATACTTCTTTCATCGTATCCCATCATACTACCTCTTATAGACTATAACTTTTCTTTTTACGTAAGTGTAGTTATCTTGCTATGAACCAAGAGGAGTTGTACACACAATTAATCCTAATCACTAAAAAAAACATATATATTATGGTAAGCACAAAACTACAATTCCAAAGAACAATTCGTAGCCTATTTGGTCAACAAAGATTGAATGCCATTAACCCATCTATTAATTCTTTCATATTACCCATGATACGATATGACCATAGCCTTGATATTTTCATCTTTGCGTTCTTTGTTTATGTGTGTTACAAGAGAGAAAGAATGAAACTTCTTTGATTGCACTTCCTTCTAAACCCTATACTTCATGCCATCTATGGTTTAACTCCTTCATATAGTTTTTGGAGGTCTCTCACAAACTTTCAGAGCCAAAATCCTGATGCTTCCCTAGCAAGGCCGCAAATTTCTCAACATATTTTTGGTGAATCCGATGCAAAACTGCTAGGGTGAGAGCTCTTGGGTAACCAGGGGTGATCATTGCAAATGCATTTCAAGCATTTGCAATGTTCATGCAACAACAACATGCCACTGAAAGAAGGGAGATTTCAACAATAGAGGCCATACAAGCGGTCGTCAACAGGATGGATCAATTCAATGCTAAAGATGTAAGAAAATACTTATGCGAGTATGTGAAGGAGATGGAGCTGCATCGCGTGTCACAAGGTGAGATGATTCAAAGCTTTGAGCTAGTTTTTGCTCCAAAAATTAGAGAACATGTTAGGGGAATTAAAGGTGGACATGGGAGAAATTGGGAACAACTCAAAGTAGATTTAAAGGAGGAGTATTTCATGGAGGACTCTGAGACAGTGACCAAACGGACATTCTTAGAATGGGTAGTCAAGCCAAATCAAGGACTATCAATAATAGAGCTACTTAGGGAATTTGAGCGGCGCTATGCACAACTCACCAGGATAGAAAGGGCCACACTAGATGCAGAAAAGACAAATCTTTACTTACAAGTTGCAGGTAAAGAGTTTCAAGAAAATTTGGAGCTTCTTCTTGAATATAAAGATGCTAAACAAGGACTAAAGACTGGCTGGAATGAGGTTGAAGGTGCTATCTCATTGCTTTCCAAACAACAAAGAAGAAGGGACAAGATGGTAGTAAGCACTACAAGTCCTTCCACCTTAACTTCTGACAAAATAATAAAGCCTACTTTTATCGCTCCTAAGTTTGATGAGTCCATGCTAGATGAGCTTGTGAAGGGAATGCGTGACTTGAAGGTAAAGCTTGCAAAGATTGAAGAAAAAGGCCAACCGTCAGGGCCACTTCTTAGGCAAAGACAATAGCCCAAAGAAGGGTTTGTTACTAGATGTATTTGGTGTGATAGTACAGACCATGTAAGAAGGGATTGTGATGATTTTAGTGATGCTTTGTCAAAAGATGTTGTCTTTTTTAAGGATGGTAAAATCCACTTAAGAGAGACAGGTCTACCCTTGAGAACTAACTTTGGGAAGGGGGAAATGAAAACCTTAGTTGAATATATGGCAAATAACCATGCCACCTCTTCAGTTGAGGCAGCTACTTATGGAGTAAAAATTGAGCATCTTAGTGATGAAGAGGTGAGTGACCATCATGGTCAAATTTGGCCAAATGTCAAGCAATTAGCTAAAAAGGTAAATCTTACAAAAGAGATTCTACATGAAGCAGGTGATTGCATACGTCTAGAAACAAGATGGAATGATCTAGTGGACTCATTGTCAGTGCATGCCTACATTACAAAATGCCAACAAAATGAGGCTATTGTAGAAGAGAAGCACAGACATGAGAATGCTGATGAAGGACCATCAAAAAGAGCTTCTAGTAGTGGGGGAAGAAGCGACTCAATGCCTTCTCAAACACCCTCGGCACAAGGAGCATCTCCACCTGAAGTACTCATGGAGGAGTCTACAACAGGAAACAAGAAAGAGCGAACAAAAGGTAAGACAAAAGGCCCAACTTATAAACTACAATCTGATATTGAGGTTGCTACAGATTTAAAGAAAGTCTTGGAGGAAAGGATTTTGAATAGCAAGATTGAGTTCACTCTGGGATAAGTCCTTGGAATTGCAAAGCGTGAATTGCATGAGGAGATCATTCACATCATCAAGAGAAAGAGGCAAACTCTTGCTGAGGTTTCTCGTCCAGAGGTTGACGGAGAAACCTTAAAGACACAAGCGATGTAGTTACAAAATAAGGAGGATGATGGAGCTGTGGTAGGATGCTACCAATCTAGTGGGAGAGTGAAGCAAGTGCATATCTCAAATGATGATGAAGAAGTTGAAGCTATTCCTAGGAGCTACTATTCACGAAGTCACTGGGCAAGGGCTACTACAAAAACTTTGGTCAAGGTAGGTGATCTTGAAGAGCCATTTGTTGCCTTGATTGACCATGGTTCAGAAATAAACATAGTGTCAAAGAGTCTCTACAACAAGTGCAAATGGCCGATAGAAACAGATCATGGTTGGATGATAAAAGTGGCAAACAATTCATCCGGTGAATTGTATACAGCATGTCTGGGTGTGAAGGTGACAATAGCTGATGTAAAGATTGACCAAAACTTCTTTGTACAAGATACATCTTCATATCATCTCATTCTTGGACAGTCCTACATTGTGGGAGTTCGAATGGAAACAAAGGTAATGGAGGATGGTTCAGCATATGCTACGCAGTAAAGATGGTAAACGTGCTATCTAATTTCTCACAGTTTGTGTAAACCATGAAAGAAATCATGACAATCTCAGAGAAAATCCTCTACCAAAGGTGACCAAAGAGTTTCATGACCATAGGGTAATGATGGGTTTTGGCCAAGTACCATTGTCAAGCGGGATTCCAGAGGTACAGAAAGAAAAAGGGTCTCGCCTGATCCAAAAATAGGTGAAACTTTCTCAATGGGCTCCTTGGTAACAAGGAATGGATCAACATGTTTTACAAAACTTGAATATTTGAAGAGATGTGAGAGGCAATATGTACATAATGTACAAATAGGCATGAAAAAGAGTGGGTTGCTAGAGCCTACCAAAAATGTTTTGGGTTTGTGTGAATTAGTTTCTTTTGTAGATACTATGGGTGAGCTTGATGATATAATGGGGTCTAGTTTGCATCTTGAAATTGAAGTTGTGGAAGTTTGCTCTATGAAAATGTATCAAGTAATAGAAGCCTTTAAAGAAAACCAAACATTTGGCCCAGAAGTCCATGTTGAAACTAAATACAAGAGTGTAGCAAAGAAGGTGAAACCAGTAGCTTCACCCTTACCACCCAACAACAGAGAAAAGATTGAGCAAACTTCTTTCCAAGCAAGTTTAAGGAATTCTAAAAAGATCGGGCATACCGTCACAAAGGAGTCTTTTCAAGGGTTGCTGACTGGTTGCAAGGAGTTTCTAACACAAGCGGAGACAAAGTTCTTCAAAGAAATGCTTTCAAAGCATGGTAAGGCTTTTGCATTTGAGCCACATGAGATAGGATGTGTTGATCCTTCTATTGTAGCTCCTATGGTAATTTTCACAATACCTCCTGTGCTCTACGCTTCATTCAAGATATGCAACTAGTGAACAAGGTGACAATTAGAAATGTAGGTACAAGTCCAATTGTGGATGAGTTTGCAGAGGCGTTTGTAGGGAGGGAAATCTACTCAATGGGGGATCTCTACTCAGAGTAAGATCAATTTTAGCTTGCAATCAAAAGCAGAGACTTGACAACCATGAGGACACGTTTGGGTTTGGTAAGGATGTGTACCTTGCCGCAAGGAGAAACCAACTCAGTTGCACATATGATGAATGGGATGAATAAGGTCTTACGTGACTTTATTCCTCAAAACACAATACCTTTCATTGACAATTTGCCTATCAAAGGATGTGAAGAAAGTGAGAAAGATGAAGCTTTGGATCTCAGAGGATGTCGCAGGTTTGTGGTAAATCACATAAATGATTGTGATAAAATTTTGTCTAGGTTGGAAGAAGTGATCTTACATTGTCAGGGAAAAAGTCTATGTTTGGTGTCAATGAAGTGTTCTTTGTGGGGCACATGTGCAGGTCATATGGTAGAAAACCTTGTCCAACAAAGGTAGATGCCATCCAAATAATGAAAGAAACATGCACTAACATCACTGAGGTCAGAAGGTTTTTGGGAGCATGTGTATTTTATGTTATCTGGATTCCACATTATACACATGTAGTTGATCCACTTTATCAATTGCTTAGACAGAATCAAAAGTTTAAATGGACACAAGCACATGTAAAAGCCATGATGAAGCCAAAAGAGTTACTTCAGCCATCACCAACTTTGAGAAAGTTAGAATATGAGTGTCAAAGGCCAGTAATTGTGACAATAGACACCAGTCCTATAGGGATTGGATGGGCAATAGGGCAAGATGACAAAGAAGTACACAGGTATGTGGTAATATTTGGAGCGAAGGTACTAAGTGATCGCCAAAAAAACTATCCACAGATAAAGAGAGAGTTATGGAGTATGGTTACAGCCTTGAAAAGTGGGAAATAGTACCTAATTGGTGCATGTACGGTTGTAGAAACAGATTGTCTACCACTTCTTGGGATGATTACAAGCTGTTCAACGCCAGACATTGCTATGTTGCGGTGGATTGCATACATTAAGTCCTTAAATCCCGAGTTTAAGCACATTGCAGGTAAAGACAATACAATGGTAGGTATGCTATCAAGGGCAAGGTATGAAGATGAGTCACATATGATTGACGAGGGAGATGATGTGGGCCCAAGTTCTATTCCATCCCTCATGTCAAAGGTAACAATCTCTCCATGACTAATCCACTTGACTTGTTCTTGGAAGATCTTTATGAAGGTGATTGGCTTCTTATTGGAAGCTACTTGAGTACTCTAGCAAAACAAGATGATTGGTCTGAACAAGAATACAGAAGGATACGCAGGAAATGATATGGGTAATTTTTGAGGGATGGCTACTTGTGGAAGCATCCTAAACAAAAGGGTGCTACACCACAACGGGTTATATGTAAAAAAAAGACTCAAGTAAAGCTCATGCAAGAGTTTCATGAGAGTCTATAGGCTAGACACAAGGATGTGTGGGCAACCTTCTCCAAGTTGGAAGAAAAATACTGGTGGAAGGGTATGTATAAAGATGTATCTCAATTTGAAGAGCCATGTGTAACTTGTCAAATGTATTCAAATTTCAGACATTGTGATGGACTGCACCCTACAAATCCACTAGCCATGCACTATAAATGGGTCTTGGATCTATCACAATGCCTTTAGGACTATGGAAAATGAGATACTTGGTTCTTGCATGAGAGGACCTAACTAACTAGGTTGAAGGAAGAGCATTAAGAGCTAAAACCACAAAAGTTGTGTGCAAATTCCTTCTTGGTGAGGTGATTTTCCATTATGGTTGTGTGGTAAAGATCACTGCAGAAAGAGGTGAACTCGATGCCGAAGAAGCAAGGGACTTCTTTTCTAGATTAGGAATCAAGATTTCTCTTACTACAACTTACAACCCAGAAGGCAATGGAAAGAGTGAAAGAGGGCATCCTCCTATCATCAAAGCTTTGGCCAAGGCTTGTGAAGGAAGAGTTGGTGAGTGGCCAAAATTGTTACCATATGCTTTATGGGCTAATCGTACAACACATAGCTCAGTAATTTGCTACATGCCTGCAGAGCTAATGTATGGTCAAAAGCCAATGATGCAGATTGAAGATACAATTTTGACATGGAATGTACTACCTTGGCAAGAGGGGCTTAGCATGGAATGTCTCCTTGCATTGCGCATAAGGCAACTAGAGAGAAGACTTGGAGACATTGAGGCTGCAAAAGAACGACTCAAAAATGCAAGATTGAAAAACAAGAAGTACTTTGATAAGAGACATCGACTAAGAAGCAAAGCAATTGACAAAGGTGACTCGGTTTTAGTGTATGATAGTAGATTTGATAACCAGCATACATTCATGCATAAGTTTTCAAAAAGATGGTTTGGACCGTATGTTGTAAATCATATGCATGAAAATGCTACTTGCAGCTTGTCTGAACTAGATGGTACAGAAGTAAAGATTTCCATTGCACGAAAAAGGATCAAAATGTTTAAGAGAAGAGGTGACAATGATCCAAAAAATGTTGACGAGGAGGAAGAGAAAAACACATGTGAAGATGAATCTTTAGAATCATCCAATGAAGAATAAATCAAGGAAGATGTACAAGAGGACTGATCTTACAACAAAGCAAAAATGTGGCACATACCGGAGGATGTGCAGGTTTAGAGGGGGTGGATGTCGTGCCTGGGACACGTACATAGTGGGAACGCATGCTAAAAGATCTATCTTGTAACTTTTTAGATACATAATTATATTTCTTATAATGTATATATGCATATCTAAGTATAATATTAAGCTTTCTATCTCATCCTATTATTTATCTCGAGGGTAACGTGGGGAAAGCGTCAATATCTCCGCCTCTTTAACTTGGGGCAAAAAACATTGATTCTTTCTTTCTACCATCTCATTATTATCTCACACCCTAGCTAGATCCTATATCTAGGGTAATTTTCAATGTATATATATTCTATGTATTTTTCATATTTTTCTTATATTTCTTTTTAAATAGATACTAGGAGGGAATCAAATCCTACGAGGACACTAGGTGGCATGATTTCAAAGATACACTTATTTTAATGCATTATTGCAAGCATGATTACAAGACTTTGTCAAGGAGCAATGTCATGCTTTCATATTGCATGAGGTGTCCATTGGAATCAAATGAAAGTCTAGGCTAAGGGGACCACAAGAAGACTTTTTCTTCCAAAACTGTACCCTATTTTGATTATTTGTTTACACAAGGTTCCAATCCGAATTGGAAAATGCATATAAAATGGAAGTCGTAGGTAATGAGCTGAATTTTTTTCCCTATTTTTTCTTTTTTATTTGGAGCCATGGTTGAGGAGATATAATCAAAATACTGGATCCCAGTCTGCCCACATCATCCAGGAACATCTCATTTCAAGCTTTTCCAGTTTCTGTAGACATTGGCTCTTCTCTTCTTGTGTAAACCCTTGGGGGTTCCCTTCACCTATAAAAGGGGACCTCTTCTTCCTTGAAAAGCACTCAAGCATTCAATCCATTGATGAGAGGAATTCTTGAGGGAGTGAGTAGTAATGCCTAATTGTACTTAGCCATTAACATAAACCTAAGCCTACACTTTCTCCTAGAGGAAGACTGACCATTCTTGTATGCTATCCTTGGAAAATCAACTCTAATCAAAGAAGGTCTTGGACTTGGTGTATCAATCAAACTTGAATTCTTTCCTCTTCTTGTCTCTCCATGAATAATGGTACCGAAGGGTTTGTCAAGTAAGATGTGTTCTACATTGATGTTTTGTTGATTTCTTGTTGTTTTCTTTTTCATCTCTAATCCAACATATATATATCCAATCTAATCTTCTTAAACAAACCTATCTCTCACACTCTTAGGAATTCATTCTCTCTACAAATTCTAGGTTCTCCTTGCTACAAGTACATCTCTCCATGCAGTATCCTTATTGCCTACGAGCAAGAATAGGGATTGGGAGGGAAATTCTCTTCTCTTCTGTTCTCTCATATCTATATTTTGCACATCCTAGAGTTATCCTAGATGAATAATCCACATGATGAAAATTTCTATCGCTTCTACTCTGTGCAATCTATTAAAATTAACGTATGGATTAGCCGTAAAATACAGTTTCAACAACGTATAGTATTTCTCTTTGCCCAGAAAGGCTCAATGAAATACTTATTTCATCGGATCCCATCATACTACCTCTTATAGACTATAACTTTTCTTTTTACGTAAGTGTAGTTATCTTGCTATGAACCAAAAGGAGTTGTACACACAATTAATCCTAATCACTAAAAAAAACATATATATTATAGTAAGCACAAAACTACAATTCCAAAGAACAATTCGTAGCCTATTTGGTCAGCAAAGATTGAATGCCATTAACCCATCTATTAATTCTTTCATATTACCCATGATACGATATGACCATAGCCTTGATGGTTTCATCTTTGTGCTATTTTGATATTCTATTTGTGTTCTTTCTTCATGTGTGTGAGTACAAGAGAGAAAGAATGAAACTTCTTTGATTGCACTTCCTTCCAAACCCCATACTTCATGGCATCTATGGTTTAACTCCTTCATATAGTTTTTGGAGTTCTCTCACAAACTCTCATAGCCAAAATCCCAGTGCTTCCCTGGCAAGACCGTAAATTTCTCGACAACGTGGGCATAGGTGATTGCACTTGGAGGAAGATCGTTCCCTTCATAAAACGTGGTCTCTCCATGAATCCTTTTGCTTCTTAATCCTCCTGGTTTGGCATACATTTCAATCAAAGCATTGTTGAGCACTTTCCTCTCAAGAGCGTTGTCGGGAGATAAATGTGCGAAAGGTGAGCCGAGAAGGCATCGGGCCCCTGGATGTGAGAGGTGCGGGGAAAAGAGGTGTAGTAGACACAATTAGCAGAAACAAAGCTCAAAACAATTAGTTCTCTTAATACCAGTTAATCAATAGTATCCATATTTAATCAATAGTTAATGGAGACTTTATGCTCCTTACAAGGTGGAACGTGGCTTAATCTCTAGAGGCACTAATCAAGAAATCTAATATTGACCTGCTTTGTAGTGCATTCTGCTTCTTCCCGTTATGGCAAAGGAACTTCGTCTCCCAATGGACGACTCATTTGACTTAAGATTTATGGCTTATGAGAGAGAGAATGGGCAAACTTGGCTTAGCTCCTGAGAGATTAGGGAGCTTTGGGTTTGGCTTAAGGAGATTAGGATTAGAGCTCAACTTATGATATTAGGCTTAGGCCTCGCTATGGCTTGGCATCAAAAATTAAGAAATCGGGCTTAAGCTTGATTAATGAGAGTTTAGGCTTGGCTTTGACTTATGAGGTTAGGATTCAAAGCTTAGCCTTAGGGAACTTATGAAGCTTAGCATGGTTCTCGCTAAAGAAATCGATGAGAGCTTAAGATAGATTAAATACTTGCCCAAGAGCTTGTTATGAAAGCCCTCCTAATGGCTTGCTTAATGAGTGTTTAAGAGCTTTTTCCTCTTCTCCCAGAGAGAGAAATTTGAATAAGATGAGGAGAGGACCTAAGAAATAACACGACACCTCAAGTAGAGTCCCCCGCTTTCCTTTTATACTTTGCATTGTCTTTTCTCTTGCTAAAAAAGGCTTAGGTACCCATTAGCGACCTCGCTAATGGGTAGCCCCCTTGGTGACGTGGTAGGAAATTTTGGACTTGCACCAATCGTCGTGGGAGTTGGACCAAAGTTGATCTCCATGGCAAGGAGATGCTTTTTCGTCACTGCAGCACCCTCATCTACCGCTCGTACCCACGTCGGCGCGAGTGTAATCTCCTCTGTCTGCGCTGCTGTTTTGGCTCAACTCGCCATGCCCACCTTCTCTTCACATTAGGTTTTAAAAAAAAAACCTTTCATGGCTTAGTGGGCGGACACACTACTTAGGGTGGCCTTTTTGACTTAGTGGGCAGTCATGCAGTTTGAAGGAACCACATTTGGCATAGCTATCAAGCAATGCATTGCTAAGCTTTCCATTGGCGGCATTCGGGCACAAGATCTAATCAAATTCCCATGCCATGTTGAGCATTTTCCACCACCAATTCTCTCTCAGATATGAAATCTTGGACAAAGCGCTCAGTAAGAAATTTTTGTGCATTTGTAACACCACCACGTCTTAAAATAGGCCAAGGCAATGCTAAGCACGACTTTGGTTCCCCACAATTCGGCTTCATGTTCGTCAAGACAAGACATTATATGTAAAACAACTGCTTCTGCATCGGCCCACATTTGGCATACACATCGACACCGCACTGCATTAAGATAGATGAATGTGACTAATCAGGGCAACCAGGGCGGTTCGAACCCCGTCCTCAGCGATACTTAAACTGGTCATATCTTGCCAACCGAAACCCCGATTGACGAACTGAAAAGATCGACATGCTCCTGGAAGTGAGCACTTTGGACCCATGCATTTCTTTCACTTTTGACCTTTATCAGAAGGTGCTCAATCCGGTACGGATCTGCTACTGACTCAACTTAAAACTGTCATAACTTCTTCACCGTAGCTCGATGAGCCGTAAAGACAAGCCGGTAGAGCACATTTAGCATTGCAGTTCTAGGTCACAATATCCCATCCGTGTCCACTTCAAGCATAACACTTTTTAGCATCATTAAGGCATGTTTTGTCCCTTTTAGCCGCATTTGACATACATTCAGCATTGAGCTTGGCATGTTACCACGGCATGTTACCAAGCCTTAATCATTGTTCATTAAACATATAAGCTTCAAACAAACTTGATGTGAATTTTTTTGGCATCTTTCTTAGTATGGGAGCGGAGCTGCATGACATCCAATCCCTCTGAACCTAAACTGCCTCCGGTTTGTTCCCATTGCACTTAATCAGCTTCATTAAAATCATCATCAGACATATCATCTGATGTATACATAACATGATCCTCTAGAGGCCGATCTGAATGGGAATCTTCAAGAACAATCTTGCCTTCTCGCTTCTTGAACAGCTTGATCCTTTTCTCTGCAATAGGCACCTTAAGCATAGTACCATCTAGTTCACATAATTGATATGTCGCATTATCAAAAACATGTTGCACTACATATGGTCCAAACCACTGTTTAACCATTTTCCGCATAGCAGAGTATTGGTTCTCCAAGCTACTGTCATAGACAAGTACCCAGCCACCATCTTTGATAGCATGTGGTCATAGTCTATGCTTTCCATCAAATGCTGCCTTGTTCTTCAATCTTGCCTCCTTAAGCTTCTCTTTAGCTTGCTCAATATCCTCTTGACGCCTCTCAAGCTGGTGAATACGTAGAGCAAGCAAGTCTTCAATAGACATACCTTCTTCCCATGGCATTATGGTCCAAGTAATAATTGCTTCCTCTGTAGGCATAATGGGTTTTTGCCCATGCATCAATTCAAATGGCATAAATCCTATAACTGAATTGTGTGTAGTGCAATCAGCCCATAAAGCAAATGGCAAGAGTTTAGACCAATCACCAATATGTCCTTCACATGCCTTTGCTAAAGCTTTAACAATAGGCTGATGTCCTCTTTCACTTTTCCCGTTGCCTTCTGGATTATATGTTGTAGTGAGAGCAAGTTTAGAGCCCATACAAGCAAAAAATTCTCGAGCTTCATGTGCATCCTCATCTCCTCTATCTACAGTAATTCTGCCAACACATCCATACCTGAAGATAACATCTTCAAGCAAGAACTTGCATACTGAACTGGTAGCTTTGGTACACAAAGCTCTGCCTTCAACCTGAGTAGTAAGATATTCCATGGCAAGAACAATATATCTCATCTGCGACACTCCTACTGGCATTGTAATAAGGTCCACCATCCACTTGTAGTGCATAGCGAGTGGATAGGTGGGATGCAATCCATCTCTATGTTGCACATTAGAGTATTGTTGACATATTATGCATGATTCCACAAATTGAACCACATCTTTGTACATACCTTTCCACCAATACCGGTCTTTAATCTTAACAAAGGTTGCCCAGACTCCTCCGTGTCCAGCCCATAGACTTTCATGAAACTCTTTGATCACCTGCTGTTGAGATGCTTTGTCGCAAATAATTCATTGTGGTACCCCTCCTGGGCGCTTCTGTTGCTTCCATAAATGTCCGTCTTTCAGGAAATAGCCATAGGCCTTTTTCTTGATCCTCTTAAAATCTTTGTCACTCCATCCTTCTTGTCTAGTGAGAGTACTTAGGTAGCGGCCAATCATAATCCACTCTCCATCATAAAACTCTTCAAAAAAGACTTCAAAAACATGAGAAATATTTCCACAGTTGGCATGTAGATAAAAGGATGTGTAGAACTTCAAGCCAACATCATCACTCGTGGTGAGCATATCTTCTTCATCTTCAAACCTGGCTCTTGATAACATATCTAAAACATGATTATCTCTACCTACAATATGACAAAATTCCAGGTTAATATACTTAATAGAGGTTATCCATCGTAGCATGGCAATATACGGAGTAGAGAAGTTTGCAATCATCCCTATCAATGGCAAGAAATCTGTCTCTACCACAACAAAAGCTCCAAAAAAAGTATTCTTTATCGGTCCTTAGAGTAGTAGCAACACCCCAAAGTTTCCTCTTCACCTGTGGATATCCTTGTTGACGAGCATTGAGCACCTTGGCTCCAAATCTCACTGCATACCAGTGTCCTTGAGCACCATCTTGACGTATAGCCCATCCAATACCTGTCGGGCTAGTGTCATCTGTTAAAATAATTGGCCTCTTGCATTTATAATCAAATTTCCTCAAGGTTGGAGCCTCAAGAAGCATCTTCTTCAATTTCTTAATAGCTTGTGTGTGAACTTCTTCCCAAACAAACCTTTTACCTTTTATAGCAATTGATACAGCACTTGTGCAACATGAGCAAAGTGTGGCAGCCAAATACGATAGAACACATATGCGTGTAAGAATCAATGAACCTCAGTAACCGAAGAGCATGTTTCCTTCATCTTTTGGATTTCTTCGACTTTTGTTGGACTTGGCCTTCTACCTTTAGAACCGCACATATGTCCCACAATTAAGACCTCCTTAGCACCAAAAGTTGATTTTTGACCTTAAAGTGTTAACATCTTCAAGGCTCGTTAAAATAGAATCATAGTCAGCAATATGTTGAGCAACAAACTCTCGGCACCCCCTCTGGTCTTTTGCTTCATCTTGTGAGCCTTGTTCACAGCCCTTAATTGGTAGATCATCAATGAAAGACATAGTAGCATGTGGGATAAAGTCCCTTAATTCCTTATTCATGCCGTTTATCATATGAGCTACTGAATTGGTAGCACCATGTGGAAGAGAGCACATCCTTACCAAACCAAGAGGAGTACGCATTGTAGTAAGATCCCTGCTCTCCAAAGCTAACTATAATTGATCATATCCTGAATAAAGATCACCCATGGAGTAAATAGATCTACCTGCAAAGGAATCAACAAATTCATCCACAATTGGGCCAGTACCCACGTTGCAGATTCTTACCTTGTTAATTGGTCGCATATCTTGAATGAACCTTAATGTACCATTTTTATTCGGAACAGTAAACCATCGATTAGAATACGGAGCACATGATGGCTCCAAAATTCCCATTTGAATCTTTTCATTAAGCAAATTGATAAGCTTTGGCAAGTGAGCTTTAGGAACTGGAATAAGACACAAGCTCCATGGCATGTGTGGAACAGTGAAAATAACCATTGGTGAAACAACACTTGGATCTAGACACCCAATCTCACTTGGCTCAAAAGTGAAAGCTTCACTATGTTTTTCGAGCATACCTTGAAAAAATTTGATCTCCTCTTCATTCAGGAAACCGTCTTCTCCAACCTTCAGCTGCTGCAGTGTCTCCTTAGTAAACTTATGCCCTATGTTCTTTGGATCCCTGAGTATAGGCTGTGGAGAAGCCTCCTTGATCATCCCATTACTTCCTTCTGGTAGCGGTGTAGCGACTGGCCTCACGTTTTTTTGCAATAGTCTTGTATTTTGTCTCTACCTGTGCTTCAACAGTTTCACCTAAATCATCTTCACTATGCATAAGTGCTTCATATAGACTTAACTCATCATACATGTCCATTGAATGGACCTTGACCACTTCAATTCTATTTTGTAACCTGTTTTGGCTGATCTTCTCAAGCTCTGACATAATATCTACATAAGATACCTCTTCAAAGACTCTTGAAATCACATCATTGGATTCAAGCACATCACAACCCTCCAATTCACTTTGGATACCCGAAACATATTGTTTTTCCCACTTTGCAAAATCATTAAATTTTTTGAAAGAGACTGAACCTTCAGATGTTAACCCCAGAAACCCCAAAGATAAAGCTTCTCTTTGCGAGAACTTCTCCTCACTTGTACCACCATAGTCCCGCTTTATAATGGCACTCCGAGAGAATCCTGTGCAAACCTGTGCTCCCTAAATTCCTTGCGTATCTTTGGCATTGGATGATCACGTAGAATGTCCTTATTCCTGGCATGGTCAACACATACAGTGCTTTCTTACCATCTCGACTTCGAACCCTAGCATAGGCCGAGCCATCATCCAGCACTTTGGTTTCCATTCACATAGCCATAATGTAGGGTTTCCCCATAATTAATGGATAAGAGGAATGCTCCTGTATAAAGAAGTTTTGCTCATCACAGACATCCCCTACAGTTACCTTAACATTGGCACATGCACCATAGAGGTCTCCTAGAAGCATATTGGCAGCTCGAATCCGCCAACCATGGTCCACATCAATAGGCAATTTCCCCTTCTTGTGCAAGCTTTTAGCCACAAATTGATCTCCGATCCATGATCTATGAGTGCTAAGACCGGTTCTTCAATGATGCCAAGCTTCATAATAGTTTCGGTTGTTGCCCTTGCCCAATGAGTCCTTGAAAAGTGACTCCTTGGTATGCTCTCACTATCTTCATCTTCATTGAAATGAACATGCCTTAGATCACGGTACAATTGGATTTGACACCACCATAGACCTTGTCTTTTCTTCTTCTCTTCAAGATTCGCCAAATACTCTTCATAGTCGTCTAGAATTGCTTCAATGTGGGCAAACTGCCTAGCTCTTCACTGACTTCGGCTCCTATTCACTTGGTATCTGCCACTTTCTTCTGATGATGTCAATTATCTCCTCATGAAACTCACGTTTGGAAATGCCCAAAATATCACCCAATGTGAGCTCCACTTTGCTATTCAGAATGCACTCTTCAAAAACTTTCTTTAAATCGGTAGCTAATTCAATGTCATACTTAAGATTATATGAGGGTCTCCTGGGTTGACCTTGCTTTTTGTCCTTAGGTGCATCCTCCATCATCACTTCAGGAGAGGGCAAAGGAATAGGGCCTTCTTCTTGCTTGTTGTTGAACCTCGTTGTCCTTTTCGATGTCCTCGGAGCTTCTTCATCTCTTTTCTGATTTTCCTCCACCATGGACTCATTAGCTTGAGACTTTGCAATGAATGCATACACCGAGAGGGAATCCACTGGATCAGTCCACCCTATGGTTTCTCAAATCGAATTCCCTACTTGCTGCAGCTTCCCATAAGTTATCTGTCCAGTTTTTGTTGTCTTCAAAGCATAAAGGACATAATTTACCCTTGGTACCTGTACCATCATCATCACCCTTCCCGCAGATTTGCAGCCCATATGTAGTTGCTTCTACAAGAGAAACATTATGCTGAATCTTTTCAACTATCTTCTTCATGCGGCCCCTACCGAAGTTCAGGTGAGCATCTCACCTATTTCCCTAAGGTGTATCTTCTTGTCCTTCCAGAACACCATGTTTCTTTTATAAGATTCGTCAAAATCATCACATTCTTTAACGTACTTGTGGTCTTCACTGTCACACCACATGCATCGGTCCCAGCCTTTGTGTGGTGGATGCTGTCTAGGCTCATATGTAGACCCCTTTGCAGCTAGTTCGTCAAATTTAATAGCTCTAAAATTCAAATTTAATTCTTGAATACCTTTCACCAATTTGTCAAGAGCTGGCTCCTCCAGGTATTATCGAGGTTGTTTTCTCTTTAGGTTCCTCTTTTGCAACATCCATGATATCAGCCACAATCAACTTATTGACTCTCATCTGTCGTTTCACGATCATGTTGACTGCTTCTGTGACTACCTTCCAGTTGGATGTTAAGCCCAATTCTCCTGTTGAATCCTCCAGCAACTGCACTAGACTCTTTTGAAGTCAAGGATCAGCAGCCTGAATGAACAGCTCAACCTTCTGATCCCTCATTGAACGTTGCTCTGTCGAGGACAGTTTCTAGAATTTCTTCTCAAATTCCCGTAATAACTCTCGTGGAGATAGATTTTTGTTCTTCTTCTGCACCCACTTCATAAAGCTTTGCCTGGTTACCCTTTGCGAATCCTCAAGGAAATATTCCTCCTGAAGCGCCTTCTTGAAATCCCGCCAATTCGAGCCTTGAATCGCCTGAATTTCTTTAATTCGACTCCTAAGTTCTGGCTCCGCAATTAAGTGGAACCCTTCCATTGCATTTTGATCATAAATTCCATTTTCTTCCATTGCCTGCTCATAGATATTGCAAAACTTGCTAATATCCCGGTCTTCAAATCGATGCAATTTCTCGGTAACCGTGTGCCGAGCTTTACGGATCCTTTCTTGCAAGTTATACTGCTGTTGGGCAGCCTGTTCTTGTTGCATGTCAGTAGAAAACTGCTGCATCATTTGCTGCATGGCAGCCTCTTGCGGTGTTGACATCTTCTTCTACCACAGTGCTCACCCCAACTCGATTCACGTCGGGTTCACCAAGAACGTCAGGAGATAAATGTGTGAAAGGTGAGCCGGGAAGGCACAGGGCCCCTGGCTGTGAGAGGCGCGGGGAAAAGAGGTGAAGCAGGCACGATTAGCAGAAATAGAGCTCAAAACAATCATTTCGCTTAATACCACTCAATCAACAGTATCCATATTTAATCAATCGTTAATGGAGGCTTTATTCTCCTTACAAGGTGGAATCTAGCTTAATCGGGGCGCTAATCAAGAAAATTAATATTGACCTGCTTTGTACTGCCTTTTGCTTCTTCCCGTTATGGCATAGGCATTTCGTCTCCCAATGGTCGTCTGATTTGGCTTAAGATTTATGGCTTATGAGAGAGAGAATGGGCAAACTTGGCTTAGCTCCTGAGAGATTAGGGAACTTTGGGTTTGGCTTAAGGAGATTAGGATTAGACCCCAACTTATGATATTAGGCTTAGGCCTTGCTTTGGCTTGTCATTAGAACTTAAGAAATCAGGCTTAAGCTTGATTAATGAGAGTTTAGACTTGGCTTTGGCTTATGAGGCTAGGATTCAAAGCTTAGGCTTAGGGAACTTATGAAGCTTAGCATGGTTCTCGCTTAAGAAATCGATTGAGAGCTTAAGTTGCCCAAGAGCTTGTTATGAAATCCCTCCTAATGGCTTGCTTAATGAGTGTTTAAGAGCTTTTTCCTCTTCTCCCGAAGAGAGAAATTTCAATAAGATGAGGAGAGGACCTAAGAAATCATACGACACCTCAAGTAGAGCCCCCCCCCCCCCCCCCCCCCCCCCCCCCCCCTTTTCTTTTATACTTTGCATGGGATTTTCTCTTACTAAAAAAGGCTTAGGCACCCATTAGCGACGTCGCTAATGGGTACCCCCTTGGTGACATGGCAGGCAATTTTTACTTGCACCAATCGTCGGAGGAGTTGGACCAAAGTTGATTGCCATGGCAAGGAGATGCTTTATTGTCACTGCAGCACCCTCATCTGCCGCTCATACAGGCCGGCACGAGCGTAATCTCCTTTGTCTGCGCTGCTGTTTCGGCTGCCCACCTTCTTTTCACATTAGGTTTTTAAAAAAAACCCTTTCATGGCTTAATGGGCGGCCACACTACTTAGGGTGGCCTCTTTGACTTAGTGGGCAGTCATGCCCTTTTAAGGAACCACATTTGGCATAGCTACCGAGCAATGCATTGCTAAGCTTTCCATTGGCGGCATTCGCACACAAAATCTAATCAAATTTCCATTCCATGTTGAACATTTTCCACCACCAATGCTCTCTAAGATATGAAACCTTGGACAAAGAGCTTAGTAAGAACTTTTTGTGCATTTGTAACGCCACCACGCCTCAAAACCCGGCCAAGGCAATTTCCAAGCACGACTTTGGTCCCCCACAATTTGGCTTCATGTCCGTCAAGACAAGACATTATATGTAAAAAAAATGCTTCCGCATTGGCCCACATTTGGGATACACATCGGCACCGCACTCCATTAAGCCAGATTGAATGTGGATGATCAGGGCGACCAGAGCGATTCGAATTTGGCCCCGGGTGATACTTAAACTAGTCATATCTTGCCAACCGAAACCCCGATTGACGAACTGAAAAGACCAACATGCTCGTGGAAGTGAGCACTTTGGACCCATGCATTTCTTTCATCTTTGACCTTTTATCAGCAGGTGCTCCATCGGGTATGAATCTACTACTGACTCAACTTAAAACAGTCATAACTTCTTCACCATAGCTCCAATCGACAAGCCATAAAGACAGGCCAGTAGAGAACATCGAGCACTACATTTCAAGGTCACAATATCCCATCCGTGTCCACTTCAAGAATTACACTTTTTAGCATCATTAAGGCATGTTTTGGCCCTTTCAGCCGCATTTGACATACATTCAGCATTGAACTTGGCCTGTTACCAGGCCTTAATCACTATTCATTAAACATATAAGCTTCAAACAAACTTGATGTACATTTTGCTAGCATCTTTCTTAGCATGGGAGCTGCATGATAGCGTTGTCGAAATGTGTGCGGTGTAGCTGGGAAGGTGCAAAACCTCTGGTTGTGAGAGTTCGTGATGAGAGTCACAAACACTTTGTGAAAAAGCGTTTGTGGAGACTAAGAACGTTTGTGACAGCAAAGTCACAAACCGTCTTTCCTATCGTGCTTGGAGTCTGCTTGTTGTCACATTCGAGATTATGATGAGAGGATCACCAAATCACATTCAATTTCACTTTACAAGACCATTTAAAAACACTAAAGTTTCATCCATGAAACCTCAATGCTCATACAAGCACAATTCTCAATCGAAACCCAAACCTCTTTCATGGTATCATGTAGCCTCGCCCCCAATTACATAGTGAAAGGAATGCTCGAGCTTCCACTTTCACGACGGCCATTTTCTGATTTGGCAGAGATTTAAGAGATTCTATATTGAATCCCAAACACCATTTTGATAAGGGGAAACCCTAATTCACTCCCTCACAAACTCAGATACAAGATTGCGAAGAGGTAGGACTGCAACACACATAGAGTGAGCAACCATGGAAGCTATTACACAGTAGTGATAAATTGCAGTTTTTTTCTATAAAAAGAAGACCTCTCGCTCTTACCGATAGAATTTTCAGCTGATGTGTCAATGTTTAGGCCATTTGTCCACTTTGGACCAAAACTAGGCCATTTTCAGCTCATTTTTTATCCAAAAAGGCCATTTTTGATGCGAAAAATCCCAGACAGAGTCAGAAAATTCCCTAAATGTATGGGATCACTCGCATAAGCATAGAAAGCATAGATAATCATCATTTTCCATCAATATACCATTTTGGGTCACTTTACATGCAATTCTACAATGACGCTTGTTAGCTGCTATTTTTTGGTAATTTTTGTCCGCATCAATCTTTATAGGCGAGATGAGTGTGCCACCATGAAACACTTGTAATATATACATTGTTAAACCAAATTAAGCATCTTATCAAGTGGAAAAGCATGAAAATGCACCACATCCAGGGCCACGACTCTCGGATAGGTATGTACATGATAATGACCATAGTAGACGCTTCAACATATATCACAATATGTACATGATTTCTTTTATTTGCATACATTGAGAAGTGTCAAGAGTGAGGTGAATGTTTTTATTTCACACTATGTACGTGCCATGGCACGACATCCGCCCCTTTTGAACCTGCACATCCTTTGTAGAGCATTAAAACTCATGGTCAGACGCCATATTCTCACTTTCATTCTCAGTTTGCATATAGTTGGATTCATCATCCTCTTCACTTGGTTGTGAATCAAATGGATCATAATACCCTCTTCTTTTGAATAATTGAATTCTTTTTCCTACAATGGGAATTTTCAGTTCTATCCCATCCAGTTCAGGCAAGGTGTAAGTTGCATTTCCATGCACATGTTTGACAACATAAGGACCAAACCATTTTTTCATGCACATGTTTGACAACATAAGGACCAAACCATCTCTTTGCAAGCTTCCTTATTGTAAAGTGCTGGTTTTCAAGGCTACTATCGTGCACCAACACCCAATCACCTTCTTCAATGTCTTTTGGTCTGAGCTTATGCATCTTGTCAAATCTGTCTTTGTTTTTCAACCTTGCATTCTTTAGTGGAGCTTTTGCAAGCTCAGTGTCTTCACGCCTTCTCTCCAATTGCCGTATGCGCAATGCAAGAAGATCTTCTCTACTCATTCCATCTTCCCATGGCAATACATTCTATGTAAGAACTACATCCTCAATTGGCATCACAGGTTTCTGACCATACATCCATTCAACTGGCATAAAGCCACTGACTGAACTATGTGTTATATGGTCAGCCCACAATGCAAATGGAAGTAACCTTGGACACTCTCCAAGATTACCTTCACAAGCCTTAGCTAAAGCTTTTGATTAATAGAGGATGCCCTCTTTCACTTTTTCCATTTCCCTCTGGGTTATAAGCACAAGTTAAAGCTAGTTTGATGCCCATTCTAGAGAAGAATTCCCTTGCTTCATCAACATCCAATTCACCTCTATCTGCAGTTATCTTTCCTACACACTCATAGAGACAGTTCATATCTTCAACAAGAAATTTACATACATCTTGTGTACTCTTTGTCCTCAATGCATGCCCTTCAACTTGATTAGACAAATCTTCTCTCGCAAGCACCAAATACCTCATTTGCCAAACTCCCAAAGGCATTGTAGCCAAGTCCACAACCCATTTATAATGCATGGCTAATGGATAAGTAGGATGTAGTCCATCATGATGCCGTACATTTGAATACATTTGGCATGTCACACAAGACTCCACAAACTCAGCCACATCCTTATACATACCTTTCCACCAATACCTTTCTTTTACCTTAGCAAATGTTGCCTATACACCTCGATGTCCTGCCCATAAACTTTCATGGAACTCCTTGATGATTTCTTGTTGAGTAACCTTATCGCATACTACATGCAATGGTGTTCCATCTCTTTGTTTAGGATGCTTCCATAAGTAGCCATCCCTCAAGAAGTATCCATATGCTTTTCTTCTTATCCTCTTAAATTCCTGCTCAGTCCAATCATCCTGCTTCTACAGAGTACTTAAGTAGCGACCTATCAAGAGCCATTCATCCTCATATAATTCCTATGAAAAGGACTCAAGTGAAGACACAAAGCATGCATGAGTACTCTTTGCATGATCAATAGTGTCAAACTTTGTGCCTACATCATCTCCCTCAATAATCATGTCATGTTCATCTTCATACCTTGCCCTAGATAGCATATCTGCCATTGGATTGTCTTTTCCTGCAATATGCTTGAACTCGGGATTCAAGGACTTTATGTAGACTCTCCGCATTGCAATATCAGGAGTCAAACAGTTTGTGATCATTCCAAGAAGAGGCAAACAATTGGTTTCCACAACCACTAATACCCTTACCAAGTACTCCTTGTCACACCTCAATGTTGTAACCACCCCCCATAGTTCCCTTTTTACTTGTGCATAATCTCGTTGGCGAGAACTCAGAATCTTGGCTCCAAATCTCACCTCATACCTTTTTCCCTCATCATCAGCTTTCCCAACTGCACATCCTATCCTTGTAGGAATCGTGTCCACTGTCACAATGACAGGTCTCTCTCTCAAGTTTGGCGATGAAAGAAGTAGCTTCTTTAGCTTTCTCATGGCTTTTGTGTGCTCTTCTTTCCATCGAAACTTCTAATTCTTTCTCAACAACATATAAAGGGGATATGCTACATGTGCATAATATGGTATCCAAATAAGATAGAAGATGCAAGTACCAACAAATCTTTGAACTTCAGTTATAGTTGTACATGTTTCTTTCATGTTTTTGATTGCATCCATCTTTGCTGGACAAGGCCTTCTACCATAAGGACACACATATGCCCCACAATCAACACTTCATTGACACCATATACAGATTTTTTCCATGAGAGGGTAAGATTAACTTCTTCCAGCTTTGTCAAAATCTTCTCACAATCTACGATATGGTCTGCAACAAAATTAGGCACCCCCTTGAATCCATACCTTCTTTTTTATCTTTATCTTCACATCCTTTGATGGCACATCATCAAGAAATGGCATTGTGATTTGAGGTATGAAGTCACGTAGAACCATGTTCATCCCATTCATCATATGTGCAATTGAATTTGTTTCTCCTTGAGGTAAGGTACACATCCTTACCAGTCCCAAAGGTGTTTTCATAGCTGTGCGATCTCTACTCTCAACATCTAGCTGAAATTGATCGTACCCTGAATAGAGATTTCCCATTGAGTAAATTGAACTTCCTGCAAACGTCTCTGTAAATTCATCCACTATAGGTCCTGTACCCACATTCCTGATGGTAACCTTGTTTATAGGTTGCGTATCTTGTATGAACAGCAAAGCTCCATTCTTCTTAGGCATAGTGAACCACCTATTTGAATATGGCGCACAAGAAGGCTCCAAGATACCCATGCTAATCTTTTCATTGAGTAGTTCTATTAACTTTGGCAAATGTGCTTTCGGAACCGGAATTGGGCGTAGATTCCAAGGTACATGAGGGATAGTGAAGATCACCATAGGTGCAACAACATTAGGATCAACACACCCTATCTCATTTGACTGGAAAGCAAAAGCCTTACCATGTCTTGAAAGCATTTCTTTAAAAATCTTCTTCTCTTCCTGTGTTAAAAACTCTTCACAACTAACATTTATCTCTTTTAGGGATTCCATTGTGAGCTTGTGTCCGGTTCTTTTTGGATCCTTGAGACTGGGCTGCAAAGAAGCTTGCTTTAGCTTTTTCTTGCAATCTGATGGTAAAGGTAAGGCCACTGGTCTCACTTTCTTTGCCACCATTTTGTAGTTGGTCTCCACACGCACTTCCGGTCCTTCATTAGCATTGAAATCTTTTTTATCTTCACAAGTCTCAATGTTTAAGGCATAAACATTCAGAATAGACAAAGCACAGAAATCAGAATGGGACTGGAACTAGAACAGAATACAGAAATTGACAACATACTAAATCCGCCATAACTTTTCCGCCTTCACATTCCCAAGAAGATACTGAACATCAGTTACATAGTTCGATAAGACTAAATGGGCAACGCCCTTTCCCAAGACACCTCTTGGAATCCCAAAAGTACAAAGGTTCACATTCCAACTTCCATTAAGTAAAACATCCCAAAATTCCTAGGCTTAACACCTAGCACAGCCCGGTGGCTAGAGCCACAGGCTGACCTGGACCCACAATCCCTTGATCAAACAACCTGCTCCCCAGCATCTCCTTCTGTATCTACCTTCTCTGCTGCAACATCCAAATCCGCTTTCTTTTCTGCTACAGCTTCCACTTCCTTTTCCACTATGAATCCGCTCCTCCTGCTACAATCCAATCTTGTCCCATAACATCACTGCTCAGCTCTGGTGTCCACTTACTTACTGCCCCTGCATTCACTTCAATCTCTTTACCCTTTTCCTTCAACTCCCTGAATCTCTGCCATTAATTTCTCATTTTCCACCTTCAATTCCTCATTCTCGCTCCTTACACTTTCTTTTCCTGCCAACTGAAACCAAATTTTGAATCTGTCCGTCGACACCTCCATGTGTGTTCCTTCCAAAGCCTTGTAGCTTTATTCCACATCTCTTGTGTATACTCCAACACTTCCTGCTTCAAAACATCCGCATCCGAATTTGCAACCAAAATACCTGTCATTCCTTGGTTCTGCAATGCGGCTTTCTCCATATCTACCAACGGATTCAATTTATTGATTAGGAAAATATTCTTAGTGATCATCTCCGCCACTTTATCTCCCAGTTCTTTGAATTGGTCATCCACTGCAGCTTTTAGTCCGTCTGCCCACTTAGTAAAATCCTCTGCTACACTCAAGACTTCTGCATTTCTCGCCATAGGTTCTGCTGTAATCCGTCTCACTTCCTCCTGCAGTCTTTCTCTTTCTGATCTCTCCTGAAACAACTGCATCCGAACCTTCTGCATTTCCCACTCCGGGATAGCACTGCATTTATGCTCCATTTTCTCAGCTTCCATCACCCTCAGAGATGCATATTGATTCTACATAATGTCATTTAGCTGAGTCAAACTGCTAGCTACCTCTTCCACAGAAAAAATTCCCTTATGCTCATAACTTTCAGTGCTCCCCGCTTTTACTTTGAAGTTGTCCAAAGCAGTCTTCTCAACACCTCCATCCATTCCTTTCATGAACAGCGTTACCTTCTTGCCCTTGGACTCCAATTTCTTTGATTCTGACTCCATTGTGAAACTATTCGGCTTTGAATCCGATTCTTCCAAACCCTTCCAAGACACTTTGAAAGGTGATTTAACTTTTTCTACTATTGGAGAGCCTAATAACAATTTCTTTATCTTGCTTCCATATGCTATGCCCTCTTCTTTAGCCACATCTACCACTGGTGTCTTCAAACTTGTTGCTTCTGTCGAAACCTTCTGAACATACTCGAAAATTGCAGCCAAATAAGGTGCTACTCTGTCCACTGCTGGTGTCCGATGTCGGTCTCTTTTCTTGGTTAATTGCATCCGATCATAAAGAACTGATGCCCAATCTACTTTAATGCCTCTTTCTGCACGAAACAAATGAGAAAAAGCCTCCTTGGACATGTAGGCAGTCTTCTGGAGGATGCATACTTTTTCCAAATACCAAAACAAATTTGAAGCTCTGTTTCCACCCGCATTCTTCACCATGTAGTATGCATTCGTGCCTAGAGGATTTCCGAATTTCCCTTTCATCTGGGAATCGGCCAACTTCCTCGTCTTAGCCAGCACAGCTAGACAGGGAACCTTGAAGACTTTGGACATCAGCTTTTGTGTCAAACGCACATCCGCAGTAATCATTCCATCACTTTCCTTTATCGTACTCCACTGCTGCTCGGAAAATTCATTTTTTGCCCATGTATCCCATGGTAGAATGCAAATTCATACAAATCGATACGCTTTAACCATACCTGGGTTTCCGCTTCATCAGGGTCGAAAGCTACCACCGCCATCTCCACACTGCCCTGGTCACTCAGAGATTCGGCCCATCACTTTCCACCTCTATTGGCTCTTCCTGTTGCTGCGCTTTAAACAACTCCTCCATCGCCGTCTTCATAGACCTGGTATTCGGAATTGCTTCTGTTGCATCCTCTTGCATACCCGCCATGAGTTTGTCCTTAATATTCTCTAAAAACATGTCGCCCTTCTCACCCAACTTAACACTCACTAAACTGCCACACTCACACACTTGGATGTGATCCTCACCTCGTCTCACCACCTTACTCTTATGATGATGAAAATTCTCCTCAATTTGAGCACGCCATGCAGGATTCGCCAAAAAATTATGCTTTCTTAAATGAGTCACATCAGCACTAAGCAAATTTTCTGCCTTAAAATGAGAACCCCCACTTATTAATACCTCTGTACCCTTTTGTTCAATTCCACTCCTCCGACTTTCCAGAGTTTTTGGCTTCTTTACCAGAAATAATAAAGCCTGATGATCTACATGAAAAACCACTTTGTTCCCCAACAGATAATGTCGAAATTTTTCCAAAGCAAAAATCATTCCCAAAGCTTCCCTTTCCATAGTTGTGTAATTCTTCTCCGGTGCTCTCAACATTCTATTAGCATAATAAACTAGTATGAACCATCCCTTAATCTTCTCCTGCACTAAAACAGCTTCTACTGCCATATCGGAAGCATCAACATACACATGAAACAGAGATTCCCAATTTGGTGGTTGAAGTATCGGTGAAACTACCAATATCTTTTTGATAATATGAAAAGCGTGCTTCTCCCCAAACAATGGCATAATTTGGATTCATCCTGTATCTTTGCTGAATCACTGGAACAACATTCGTTTTCAAATTTATATGATGCTTATATACTTGAGGATCCATGCCTTTCAAATCATAATAATCACATGCAAAGACATCAATATATTCCAATAGTAATTCCTTCAAGTCCTCCTTTGAAGCCTTCTTCCAAGTGAACACTAACTCTTACCATCTTTAGATGATCCTCCGTTCCCAATTCAAATCCTGTAAATCATCCTCCTTTACTTGAGAAACTTTCTGTATCATCTTATCATACAGAGCTTTCGCTCTCTGCATTGCCTCCTTTGGCTCCAATTCTGAATCTTGAATCACAGTTTCCTCTCGGATTTTCTTCTCTTCTAAATTTTCCTATTCCCCACCATTTGTATTCCCCTGCAACTGATCAATTCCCAAATTGTTCTCTTTTTCTACATATTTTTCAATGATCCTCTCCACATCTACCTCAAATACCGGAACGATTGTTGGATTTGCTGCCAAGAAATATGCTTCTTCATCATCCTCCAATCCTTCAGACATGTTAATTGCTTGTGCCAACATTGGCTTCATCTCTTCTGACAATTCCTTCTTCGGCCCCATTGGTAATGTGACTTCTCTCCTTCCTTTCTTAACTTCCGTCACTTCATTATTTCCCCAATACTGTTTCAGCTTAGCCGTGCGAAACCATGGCCTCCCCAACAACATAGAATAGGTATTTTGTGAATCCTTCATCCTAATGACTACAAAATTTACCATAAACTGCAATCCATGAATAATAATTCCTTGCCTCCTTAACATCCCCACTGGTTGAACTTTGCTCTGATCAACCATACGCACTTGAAATGGAGCTGGTTCCAACTTGACATCTTGCATCCTTAGAAATTCCGATTCGGAAAGTATGTTGACCCCTGATCCACGATCCAATAGTACATCTCAAAATTTACGGTTATTAAATTCCAATGACAGTGCTGGTACTGAAAAATCCACATCCTCCGGGCTAATCTAACAACTCTGAACTGTCGGGTGCACCTCCTTCATACTTGGAACAGTCTTTGTCCTTCGCATCACTGTATATAGTCTATCTCTGAAAATTGGAACTAATTACAATAACTGATCCAATGTAAAATGTATAGAGGAATTAGTTAACTCCTCAAACAAATCATCCATCCTTTCTCTTTCCTTCTCCTCCTTTTTTACTCCTTTTTCCTTCCATTTAAGCTTGCTCTGATGTTGATCCTTTTGCATCAAATCTTCAGCTACTTCATCCCCGAATCTCCTTCTGCTCTCCCAATCTAGTGGAGTTTTCAACCTTGCTTTGGACCTTGTTGTCACTAATACATCTACTTCCTCTTGAAAAAATTTAGAACAATCACATTCCGGCTGACAATCCATAGCAACTTCATTCACCCCTTGATCATGAAACGATTCTACTACTATCAAACTGCTTCCAGGTTCTTTGTTTGCTTCAGCTGACTGTATTGGTGGTGCTGGCAACTGCGGCACTAGCCCTCTTGGCTGTTGTTGATTCCCCCCTTGATAATTCCAAGCTGGCTGATTCCATCCTTGTGGTTGTGGATGCCAATTCTGCCACCGCTGCTGCTGATCCCAATTTCCTCCCCATGGGGGTCTTGAATTTTTTCATCCTCCAAATCTCGGTCCTCCGCCCGAATTGAAATTTCCTCTAAATGGTGGTCCCCTTTGTGGTCTCCACCCGGAATACGATTGTTGCCTTTGCCATCCTTGATTATTGAACATCCCCTGCTTTCCTCCTGTCTCTGGAAACACCCCATGAGTTTAAGGTCCTTGTTGCTGTAACTTCTGCTGAATCCTTTCTGGTACGACACCTCTAAAATTCAGATTAAACCAACATTTCTTTGTCCAATGCCCATCCTTAACACAAATTTCACAATGAGGGGTTTTTGATTCCACAACTTTCTGCACTCCCAACTTCTTCAATTTCTTTGCTACCAAATTTTCCAATCTATCCTCTTTCTCTTTAGACTTTTTCTTCGACTTCTTCTTGTCTTTCTTCTTCTTATCCTCATCTTCATCTGAATCCGAATCCTCACTGGAATCCTCTTCACTATCTGAATCCATTTCTGTATCAAAATCAGTATCAGTTTTCGAATCCGAATCGCTATCTGAATCCGAATTATCTGACCTCTTCTTTTTCTTCGACCTACTTTCTTCTTTTCTTTAGACGACCTCTTCGCTGCTTTCCCATGAAAGACCCCAAACCTTTTCTCTGATCTTTGTGCTGTTTCCACTAATGCTTGTAATCCACCTACAACATCAACTCCAGCAACAACATTCTTCAATTCCTTCCTTAATCCATTCAAAAAATATCAAGCAAGCATTTCATCAGTTGGCCTTTCTTGAGCAGACAACCTTCTCACATATTGGTTAAATTTTTGTGCATAATCCTCAACAAACATTTTCCTTTGTTTCATTTCCCTAAGCTTGGTCAACACATCATGTGGAGTCTTTTTCTTTCTAAACCTATTAAAAAAATTTGCTTTCAATCCATCATAATCAGCAAAATGACCTGCTGGAAAATTGTTGAACCACTGCATAGCCTTCCTATCCAAAGTAGCCTCAAACTGGCGCATCATAGCCTGGGCATCGTACACTCCGGCAAATCCTCTTGCGTGCCATCTTGTCTCGTATTGAGATATGTGGCAATCGGGGTCTTCTTTCGACTTTCCCGAAAAGGTCCGGAATTTGACGCACATATCCTGCCTAGCCGCCGCCATATTTGTAGGTCCATCTGTTTGTACAGGATTTCCTGCACTGGTACTTCCCAACGGATCAAAAATCAATCTCCTTCCTGCCACTAATGCATGTTGAATAACTGCAACCGCAAACAATCACGGAAATATATCCTGTTATTCCTTCGGTACTTCTTCTTCTCATCTATCACTCAGATAATCCTCTGCGCCATCCAAATCCTCCACAGTATCATCTGAATCTTCCCCTATGGAAACTTGGTGCATCCCAGGATAATCCAAAATTCCCTACAGTTCGGAATACTGACCATCTCCCCCATACTGCCAAAACTGCCTAGCAACTGACCTTGTCCAATACGGGAATAAATCCTCCTTCTCTTAACCTTCTTCGTGCTCCTCCCTAATTCCTCTTACATGGTCTCTAATCTCGGGGACCACAACAAGCTCAAAATACGAATCATGTCCACCTTTGGAACCCGTTGTAGCTCCATCTCCTTTACATAACCACAAAGAAAATTTGTGACATCTTTCCCTTCAAACTGGTCCATTTTGTTCACAATAGCTTGAAGGGCTGTCATTGCTGACACCTCCCTTCTTTCTGTAGTCTGTTGTTGTTGCATAAACATGGTGAATGCTTGAAACATTTGCATTGTGCCTTGATCAAAATGGATGCCTTGTTGCTCTTGTTGATACATAGCTTTAGTTATTTGTAATTAAACCTTTCAAAACAAGTTTTTGAACCCCCACCCCAGCTGCTTCGCGTCGGGTTCACCGAAAATGTCGGAATGTGTGCGGTCTAGTTGGGAAGGTGCAAAACCTCTAGCTATAAGAGTTCATGATGAGAGTCACAAACACTTTGTGAAAAAGAGTTTGTGGAGAATTAACAACCCTCTTTCTAAGGGTGACAAAAAATCTAAGAGCGTTCGTGACAGCAAAGTCACAAACCCTCTTTCTCATCGTGCTTGGAGTCTGCTTGTTTTCACAGTTGAGATTATGATGAGAGGGTCACCAAATTACATTCAATTTCACTTTACAAGTCCATTTAAAAACACTAAATTTTCAGCCATGAAACCTCAATGCTCATAAAAGCACAATTCTCAATCAAAACCCAAACCTCTTTCATGGTATCATGTAGCATCGCCCCCAATTACATAGTCGTAACATCAAACAGTTGAAAGGAATGCTCGAGCTTCCACCTTCACAACGACCATTTTCTGATTTTGCAAAGATTTAGGAGCTTATATATTGAATCCCAAACACCATTTTGATAAGGGGAAACCTTAATTCACTCCCTCACAAGCTCAGATACAAGATTGCGAAGAGGCGGGACTGCAGCACACATAGATTGAGCAACCATGGAAGCTATTTCACAGTAGTGATAAATTGCAGGTTTTTTTTTGTAAAAATCATACCTCTCTCTCTTGCCCACATAATTTTCAGCTGATGTGTCATTTTTTAGGCCATTTTTCCACTTTGAACCAAAACTAGGCCATTTTCAGCTCATTTGTTACCCAAAAAATGCCATTTTTTATGCGAAAAATCCCAAACGGAGTCAAAAAATTCCCTAAATTTTTGGGATCACTCGTATAAGCATAAAAATAATAGATAAGTATAATTTTCCATCAATATACCATTTTGGGTCACTTTCCATGCAATTTTGCAACAACTGTGCCTTTTAGCTGCTATTTTTGGTCATTTTTGTCCGCATCAATCTTTATAGGTGAGATGAGTGTGCCACCATGAAACACTTGGAATATATACATTGTACAACCCAATTAAGCATCTTATCAAGTGGAAAAGCATGCAAATGCGCGACATCTAGGGTCATGACTCCCCGTATAGGTATGTACGTGATAATGACCACAATAGACGCTTCAACATATATCACAATAACTACATGATTTCTTTTATTTGCAATTATTAATAAGTGTGAAGAGTAAGGTGAATGTTTTGATTTCACACTATGTAGTACGTGCCACGGCACGACAACGTTTTGACTAGTGAGGCGGTCCGGGGCGGGCAACAAGAGAGGCAACCTCTAAACACCCCTCAAGGCTTCTATTCTGGTCAGTTGGGGCTGGGGAAACCACAATCAATAAACAAAAACAACAAACCCCCAACCAAACAAGTGAAGGGCCACCATCTAGTTATAGAGCGAACTAGGACGCAAAAGAGGAGAATCCCTGACCAATACAAGCGAGAAGGAAGAGTACGCTATCACTAATATCAATGCTACATATACGCACACCAAACACACACACACACACACACACACACACAGAGTTTTGTGCAAGAACTTAGCTTCAATTTTAATGATTGACGCGTAAACAACTTGGAAGAGAGTTAAGAGACATAATTAAGTTTGATGATGTTGCGATCTACACATTATTTTAGGGTTATGGGAATCCTCTCACCGCAAGAAAAAGAAACACAAAAGCTCTTGAGTCACATACAAGCAAATACTACAAAAGAATCAAAATGAAAACGTGTCACCTTAAACCAAATGACATGAGGTTGCCAAGCATGAATTGGAGAGACTCAAGAGAGTTATGAACCGTGGTTGCACCAACTTATTGATTCAGTTGATGTGGTGCAAGAGTAGGTACAAATTAGATTGGAAGTTATGAATCACTCACTCCCTTGCAATGCTAAGACTAGCTCAAAGAAGCTTTCCTATACACCACAAGTAATGGTGTATAGAGAGCTCACTCTTTCCTTCTACAAATAAGATGGAGAATGGTATACTCAAAGTAGTGAGAAATAGTGTGGAAAGCATCCTTACAAAGAGGAAGGGGCTCTATGTTATAGGTTTTTGGGAGCCTTGATTAGGACCTAATCAATTTTATTATCAATACAAAAGATTATGAAATATTTCAAGATGGGAGTGGGTCATCCTTATCCCTTGATTCACATGGATGTGGGCTCAATGGGAAGAATTATTGAGAGTAAAAGAAGAGAGAGGTGAGTAACTTGGAGGTGCCTGCTCTAGTAGATAGTAGAGGGTGCAATTTACAAGAACGGTTAGTCATTAGTGTTAGTAGTTTGTTGTTAGTAGGTCGGGGTAGAATTACATGGCATATGCACTCAAGGTCCATCGCATGATTTATAAAATGATAAAAAGTAAGAGAAGGATGATAATATACATGATTTGATGGAAACCACAAGATGGAAAGGGAAATTTTCACCTATCTCCTCCAGTGAAAGAAGCGGTTGTAGAACTCTGTCGGTGCAGTTCTTGTGACAATGGAAAAGTTGAATTTTCCACGATCAAACTCCTCCTTTAGTAGAGCTTGAGCTTGGTTATTTGCTGATTTTTCTCTTTTTATGAAAGGAGGAAGAGGTTATGGTACTATGAATTTGATTGTAGGGAGAGAAATTGAGCTTTATGTGTGTAGAGATGATAAATTTTTGAACTACGAGGTAAAGGATCGAGAGATGAAAATGATAAAGAAGATGAAAGAAACCATGAAAGTTGCAAGTTTGAGTGAGGGATGGAGAGGAGTGAGTGTGTGTGTGTGTGTAGAAGTGTGAAAAGACGTGAGAGAAGACTGGGTGACTTGTGAGAAAAGGTGGGCAGACTGGGGTCCACCATAAAGTTCATATCTCATTGATGGTAGCTCCAAAAATTATATTTAGCTTGTAAGCTACATTTTACCTTGCTAATCACTTATTCAAAGTTCGAGAGGAGATAGACGCCAAAAATTTCACCAAAAAGCCTCTCTTTTATGCCTGCAAAAGTCTTTTAGTGGCCCCCTTCTTTGTTGAATTTGCACAATGCATCCAAGAGTGAGCCCCTCCTTTGTCATATCATGATACAAAGCATCCAAGTTATCTTTACACATGCATGGAGGTGAATAAAGAAATATATACATGGTGGAACTAGTGTATGGACTATTCATGGATTTTAGCTCAATGAGCACATGGTGTTAGAATAATAAGTACATAATAAAAAAATATGAAAAACATATGGATATGGAATAAGACATTGGAATCATATGATATGGTTCCTCTTTTGTATTATTTTGGGTGAAAGAGGAAAAAGTATGCAAGTAAATGAAAACCATATAATAAACGTGACTAAGGGAGTAGAAACCCATTTTTTATTTTCACAAGGGTGAGGGTGAAAATGTGGGAATGATTTGTGTAAAAGAAAAATATGAGGTTAGAGTATGTACACATTGGCATAAAATATACTTATGGTGCAAGAGGATGAAAGAAGGCGTACATAGGTTTAATAAAACACACACTTAGGTATAAATATTTAAATAAAATACTAAAATAATTATAGAAAATCCTTGTATTTAGGTCCTATATACAATGAAATATTTACACATAAAAAGACCATAATATACTTTTAGTTTTTATTTTATTTATTTTTTGGCTCAACTAGCCTAGTGAAGAGCTAATTAAGGGTTTTTAAGGATCTCACTAGTTACAGTTTTCACCCACATCGACATCTCGCAATACAGTGTCACATTTTATTGAGATGCAAGATGAAAGAAAAATTTTATCTTAATTTCTCTTTTTTTTTTAATTTTTCTCCTAGCTATGTAGAGGTGATGGCTTCTAGGGAGGTGGTGAAAAGCATGCATCACTCATGTTGAGCGATTGTAGAGGTGGTGATTGAAAGGCACACTCAATGAAATAATTATAAAATTTCAGTTCATTTTGTCACGCCCTAATCTCCTCTTTCTTCACCCTTCCCTTTTTCTTTTAACTTGCAAGGCATCTTCCAAGATTCTCACTAATGAGAGCATACATACTCACACTAGTGTGGCTTCCACAATTTTGGAGAAGATAGTAATATATGAAGATGATATAAGGCTCAATAATATAGGCAGGACAACAAAAAAGACCTTGTCTACTCCTTTCTCACAATTATGAGATTTTTTTCCTTTGGGGAAACCAGCAATGGTGGGCTGATACAGTGGCTCAAGAATTCATCCCAAAAAGTTGACACATTATAACTCACCCATGGATATTATCAAGCTCAAAGAGCTTATCCGAGAGAGAGAGAGAGAGAGAGAGAGAGAGAGAGAGAGAGAGAGAGAGAGATGAACATGGCGGCGACAGATATCAGAGGGAAATTTGTTGAAGGTGGAGCTCGGGAGGTTTCTAAGACGTGGCCCGCTTGCGAGGCTCGACACGCATGGCCAGGGCCTAATAACAAGAATTTCCCATTGTACAAGGTCCCCTCTACATTAATCCAGGGCGTCGTCATCAACTTTTACAAACCGTCGCTGGTCCACTCTGCAACAATAAGCCTCCCGAATTCCAATGTCGATTCGATCGTTCTTCCTCCACACTATCTTGCACGGACGGCTTCAAATGGGATCTACGATTGAGGTGATTCGGACCGTCAAATGGAGATTACATTTGGTAAATTGTGGAAGAAAAAGTAAATTTGGGAAGGCTTGTAAATTCGGAGCAGTCCGCACCCCATGTCTTAAACCCGCAACCTCCCCACTGTGAGCCATGTGCACTAACCACTACGCCCGCATACGTTCGTTGAAATATAGGGAATTCAAGTATGTCATATTGTAAATGTGGACAGATTAGTAAATTTGGGGCAAATTTGTAAATTTGGGAAGACTAGTAAATTCGAGGCAATTGTCGAATCGGACGATTCACAATTGGCGCGCCCCACATTTTCCTTCTCCACCATTGATCCCATTTAAGCATGCCTGTGTGATATAGTGATAATGATCGTTCTTGATCTGTTTTGAAGCAACCAATTTCCTTGACATGTGGTTGATAGCAATCTTGGACTTTGACTTAATTTCAATAATAATGGGTTCCTTGCAGTAAGTGTCTCTCTTCCATTTTGGCCCACCGAAAGGTAGTGTTGTCATTTTGACATAGCTAAAACTCAAAAAACAACATGCATGCTATTTTTCTATTAGTGTGAAAAACAACTTGTCATTAATACTTCGCATTTTTCTTTTAAGCTTTAAGCAATGAGTTCACCATTTTCCATTTTCTCATTGATTGTTGAGGTCTATTGGGATTCTTCCTATGACATTAAAAACTTTTCTTCTCATGGATGTGTGTATGTGTGTACATATGAGGAAATTGAAATAACCTTTCTATCACCAAAGTGTGGTAGATTGATTATCCCCTCTCTCTCTTGAATAACAAGTTTTAGCTCAACACCTGTTAGGTAGATCATTAAGGTAAGTCTCTAGGTGGTTACTTCTATGAAGATAATAAATTATTTTCCAATAATAAATCATTAGGGATGTATTCGTGGCGTTAATGCTATAGATTTCATGCTGTCAGTAAAGTATTCAAAACATTAAAATTGTAGACCAAAAGGCATAACATGACCAATTCATGAATTTTATACACTCTCTCTATCACAAATTGTGTAGACTAGATATAGCCTATATGTAGGAGAGTATCCCAGGGATTTTTTTGAAACCTTGAAATCATTTTTTAGAATAACTTCAATGGGTTGTTGATCACACTATATAATTTTTTCGGCCCCAATATTTTTTTCTTTTGAAGATGGCATAAGGTACAAAGTAGTTGCATTTTCTTCATTTTGTTTGGCAATAGATATAGCAACGATTATTATTACCACTAAATTTGTCTTTTCATAGGTTTTTTGGGACTCTATATTCATAGGTGGCCATCACAAAAGCATAAAAAATCTTCCACTTATTGAGGCGACTAGGATAAGCAACAATAGAAGTGGCCTCACTAAGCTAGTGTGTGCATAAATGCAAGGCTTGCACACAAAGATCAAACCTCTCACTTGCATCACACAACTTACATGTTTTGTCACAATGCCTACATGTGAAGATATGGCATATGGGTAAACAAAGTGGTAAAGCTGTTTGTATCATGATTGGATTGACGTGTCAATGTCATATGATGTATGGAACCTCCAAGATGGATGTGAATATATCTTGTGCATGCATGTTGTGTTTTCCACCCTTCTAGGCCGAAACCAGCTATATTTGCAAGAGGGGTGATGTTGAATCATAGTACATCATTTATGCATGGTTAAACACTTCGAAAACTGTATTTTGAGACTATATTTAGTCTTTAGTTGGATTTCTTCTTACACATAAAAAATCCTTCCTCAAGGACCTTGTGCATTGGCTCAATTTGAGTGCATCATGTATAGTCAAAACTCCAAGTGTGGGAATCAATTTAGTGAGGAATATGGTTTATGGTCAAGGGTTCAAGATCCCTTATGAATTTGTTTGCTAGTTTTTGATTGTGGAAGCTGGTGTGGATCTTGGATAATTTGTTTCAGTTATAGTTGTGCTGCCCAAATCCTACCCTAATTTTAGCAACCATGTTATGTGCTAAAGTTGGTTTCATAGGATGAATGTTATCACCCAGAGTAGGGTGGCGTGCTCACATATGTGATGACGATTAGATTATGGTTTGTGATTTTGAATTGGATTATGAAGTGGTTTTGATGGTTTATGTCAGAGGTATAATGGAACAGACCATATACAATTTGATTGCCTTAAAAAGGATTGTTTGTGCATATGCAAGATGTTATTTTGACTCGACTCATGTGTTATGTTTCTCATGATACATCGATACAAGATTGGGATCACCTACATCGCCTAGCCTTAGATGAAAAGATCATGACCTAGGGCTTTGTTGTATCAGGAGTGTTGCCTAGGTATTCTTCCTCTTTCTTTTAGGCTCACCCATAGCCTTGACATATTCCATCTCCCATCTCCCATCATATATATAATAAGGTTTTTCATGAGATGCATAACCATTTCCATCTACTACAAAAGAAAATTCATGTTCTAATATTTCTATTGATTACTCACTTTGTTTTCTTATTGGTAAGAACCCTGGGATGCTCCACAATTTTCATAGATATTTTAAGAACCCCTAATATTGCATTTGTGAAGAACACCCAAGATCTTCCTTTCTCTCCATTTTCTATCATTTTCTCTTGGTAATTCAAAAAAATCAAATATGGGAAGATATTTTTCTCTTACATCCATTGAAAAAGAAATTGCCCAGATCTTTCTTGGATAGACCTTTCTAGCTTGGACAAAGAAGATATTTCCTTGTTGTATAGATCCTCCTATATGTATACTCAAGAGAATGAAGAAAGTTTCATTCTTTTCATCAACTCTTTGGACTTTCATATTATTTAAATAAATTTCATTTGGAGAGAAATCAAATCCTCATTTCACATTTGTTGAAACTACCTCTTACAACGTGTATCCTACGATAAGTGCATTACAAGAGACCACATTATGGGAGTACTCATGGATCCTTTTAGTTAGACATTTAAATGCTGAAATTTTAATCAGCTAGCTCTGATCGAGACTAAAGGTATAGGCCCAAAATGGGGAAGAGGTGTACCCTTAACAACCTAGAAGTACTTTTAGAATGTCATAAATAACCCACATTCCCCCAGATCATATGTTTTTGTTTATTCACCTGTGAAATTTGAAATTTTCTCCATTATTCCCTATTTTTAGGGTTCTATTTGTCTACACACTCTCTTTGAAATGGATGTCAAAATTTGTATGTAGAAAAGTTGCTCATTCCATAAAAGAGTAGAAACTTTCCTTTACTATCATAGGATAATCCCTATAAATGCAAATTAGGAATCACAATGGGACAAGAAGATATAAAAAAGCTCTAAGATTTTGATTTCCACAGTTGCTCGCAGGTGGAAATCCAATGCTTGATGATGTGGGTTCATTCTTACAATTGAGGAAGACGTAGATCCATTCTCACAATTGATGAAGACTAGACAATTTTGTGCATCAATTGGATGATTCCAATCGAGCAATTGATGCTAAAATTTTCATAAGAGTATCTCATTTTAGTTTGATGTTGCAAGTGCAAGAAGGAAAAAGTTGCGGCTAGTATTGCCACTAGGTTGAGTTACATATGCACCGTGTTGGCATGTGTGGAGTGCATATTAAAGAGGAATACAATGCAGTTTTACTTCTCAAAGAATTTTAAGAGAACTAGGATATAACCAATTATTCAAAAATGTCCTTAACACTAGAATGGTAATAGGACACTTTTATGTCCTTGGACACTTTTGTGTCCTGTTAAGTGGCCATTTTGCTTGAATTATTTGAAGAGTATGAAAATGAATTTCTAGGTGCTATATATCCACAAAGTTGCCTTATGAGCTGAAAAAAACTTAGCATTTTTTTTGGATCATCGATCTCACCATTAACCTTACTCTTGCACGACATTTTTGAACCTAAACTGTGTGAAAAAACGAGTCCTGTTTTTGGATTTTTTTCAATTTTGGGCAACTATACCACTCTAAACTTCATGTTTATGAGGTTTAGATGGCTAGAGGTTAGGATTTCATAGTTCTCAACATGTTTTGATGCTTGTACGGAAAGCTAAGTGTTAAAATTGAAAGTTATGACCAACCTACAAGAATTGCATAATCCTGTTTTTTGGCCAAAATTAGCTCTTTTATGATTTTTTGGGTGGCTTTCTTGATATCCAAATTCAATTTTGATTGTGTGAGTGTAATGTATAACATAAAGCTAATCTTACTTGAGTTTTGGGGAACCTAATATGCTATATAGCATAGTATATGATGATGGTTGAGTTTTTTGATTGCTGAAGAATACGCTACATTTTAGAGTAGCAAGTATAACTTTCTCCATATTGCTAGTTTCTTAGGCCAATTGTGTGTATTTTGTAGGTAGTAACCATATCTAATCATGGACTACAAACTTGGCTAGATATTGAGTAGTTTCTATGGGTTTCTAGAGGTTATAATGCTAAACCCAATTTTTTCATGTTTGTTGTATTTAGCACTTTATCATTGCCTCCAAGGTTGCACTTAGTAAGAGATCCATTATCCTTTTGACATTCTCCATGGCTCCTTTTGAATCCAAAGGCCCAAAGGGAACTAAGAAAACATGTATATAGTATCTGTATTGAGAGTGACTATAGAAACTTTGATGATAGGTCCGCAGAATGGCAAAAATGCAACTTTTTTGTACCTATTTTTTTTGCCCAAAAAAAAATTAGTGAGGTAAAAGAAACCATATTTTTTGATCACCAACCCATTGAAGTTAACAGGGCATTTTATCTCACATCCTACAAAAATCCCCACTCTTATTTATATGCAATCAACCGTAAGAAATTGCTGTTTTGGGCAAAATGCACTGGTCCATCAACTTTGGAGGCTTGTAGTGACCAAGGGATGAGAAAACTTACAAGTTTCTCATTTTTTCCATATGTAGTAGTTCTTGAACTATAAGCTCATGAAAGGATTTTTCAAAATGAGTGGATTTACTATGGTTTTGGAAATTTTTCCCAAAACCCTGAAAGGACACTTTTATATTGTCCTGTTAGGTTACCATTCTAGTGTTAAGAAGAAGGAGCTTATCCAAGACATTGAGGATGCCATCAACAACTTTTACCAAGATGAGAGGAGGAACGATAAGGACAACAAGAAGAAAACCAAGCATTGTCATAGTCTCTATGGGAGGCATGTTGTCTCAGGGATAATTTTCATAAGTTTTTCTTATTGTTTTTTGTCATGTTTCACTAGGAACAAATCGTAAAGGAGGTTCTATGAGAAGGAAAGTATTTGGTCCATCCTTTGCACCTCTATATGATCTATCTAGTACCCATGAGAATAAAGTTTTTGTTGCGTGGGTCTTGATGAAAATCACCTATCTACTTGAATCGGTTGTGGATTTTCGACATCATTAATCTTGTTATGTGTCTCCATTGTTTGGTGATGTATTCCTCTTTTGCTGGAAGCTTTGTCTACCTCCTAAACATTTTGCAAGAGAGCTAGTGCATCAAACCTATGCGATCAACGCCTATAGAGAAGTCAATAATAACTTTTTATATAGATCAAAATGCTAAGGAATGGAGTAAAATAGCACTCAATCTTTTTGGAGTTTAAGGATTGCCAAAAAGACAATACTAGCTCACGCGCTTGGGTAATCCTCTTTAATTTTTCATGTCAACCAACCCTTTCTATGTTGTGTATCCTCTATTCTCACATAAGGTGATGATCTCATTTTGATCCTTTTGTATAAGAGGTAGACACTACCCTTTCCTACCAAAGGGTAAGACCCCTCTCTTCATGCTTAGGAAGGTATCCAAAAGTTCGACTACTGAAGTTTGTTTGAAAGTATCTTTCTTTGGATTGATCCTATTGGTGCAAGAATGGAGCAGATGTAGCTAGTCTTGTCACAAGGCTGAGTGACATATGCACCCATTTGAGTTATTTGGAGTGCATTATTGAAGAGTAAGAGCCAGATGAAGACAAGGTGGTCGTACTTCTCAATGCTCTTTAACATAGCAAGTTTTCTGACCATTTATTCAACAATTTCCTTAAGAAGAAGGAGCCTCTTATAGACATTGAGGGTGTCGTTAAGAATTTGTAGCAAGATTAGAGGAATCTTTATGAACAAAGCCATAATATCAAAAAGTGGAGACTATGTCATCTCTTCCAAAGGGAATTGGTGTCAAGGTACCATGTTGCATGGTGGATCAAGGCATGCATGCTCATTGGCATTGTTTCCTCGTTCATGTGCTTGCTACCTATTTTTTTTGACACAAGTATCCTTGATGTCTCTATGAGAGTTATGTTGTCTCAAAGTTCATTGTCATAATGTCATCTTCTTGTGTCTTGCCATGCTTCACTCACAACCAGACCAAAAGGAGCTTGTATGAGAAGACAACTCTTTGAGACCAGAAGGAGGTTGTGTGAGAAGATAACTCTTTGTTCTGCCATCTGCAACCTCTATTTGATGTGTCCAACACCCATGACACATGATCATCTCTATATTTCATGGGGTGTTCAACAACATCGCCCACTTGTACCCACTTAGATAGCTAGTGGGTTTCAAACATCATTAAGCCCCATGTTTCCTATATTACTTTTAACGGAACTCCTAGTTACTATATCCACACATCTCAAAAACTCTATGTAATACCCAAATTGACACCTTTATCCATTGGGATACTATTCTACATATATGCTATCTCTCTACACATTTAGTGTGAGCAGGGAATTAATGTTCACGTGATCACGTGAAATTTCTTCTGATCACAATGCTCATATTCACATTCATATAATCAAAATTAACGTGATCACAAAAAAGCCAATAAGTGGTGACGTGGCAACCCACCAAGGTTTGCGTTTTTTCTAACAAGCTTACTAGCAAACTATGTAAACGCTAAACCGAGCCCGTTCAGAAATGAAAAAATCCCAACGGGCTTATCAAATTAGATGATTTCTATAGGTTAAGTGAAATTCACATGAATATTTACCGCAATCACGTTTTTTGAAACGTGATCACTCAACGTTATTAATTTGTTCACATGGTTGTGATCGCGTTAATGAAATCCCTGTGTGAGAGACTATATCGAATCTATGAGTTGACTAAGCTATGCTTTGTCTCATTTTTTGGTCGACTCTTTCGAGTGTTTTGAATACTTCATTATTAGTATGAAACCTATAGCATTGACACCATGAATACATACTGAATCTATCGTTCTAAAGCCTTCAACATGTTATAGAAGCAAAGAGAAGAGAATTAATTAATTTCAGAGGAACAATCCCAAGAGACCTCAAAGATCTATCTCTGATGGTGCTAAACTAGAGACCAATTATTCAAGAGGGAACTTGGATAACTAATTCACCACACTTGGGTGATAGAAGTGTTATTCCAATATCCTCCACACACACACACACACACACACACGAGAAGAGAAGATTGTAATGTCCCAGGAACAATCACAAGAGACCTTAATGATTGAATCTTGAACTCAATGCCTATAGTAAACAAAACAACAGTAACTCTTAAAAGATCAAAATGTTAAGGAATGACAAGAAGTTTTTTCTACTAATAGCAAAATAGCACTCATGTTTTTGGAGTTTGAGCTATGCCCAAGTGAAAGCACGCACTACCTTTGGGCATGCCAAAATGGAAGGAACCCAATATTAGTTCGACGTTCAAGATCGCTAGCAAATGCAGACATGCCAGACGTCACAGCCAACGCATGCCAAGAAAGTTAGCTGCTTCAAATAGATCAATGGTGTGCATGTAGAGAAGGAGGTACCTGACAGGGAGAGAGAAGAGAAGAGGGGGCACGCAGAGGCGTGGGGAAGATGAAGCAAGAAGCTAAGGCCATGGGCAATGAATGCTCTGCAGGTGTGTAGCTATATATATACAAGACGTGAGGAGACGTTACGATCAGTTACGAGGCCAGCCTCCAGGTGAGGATCTTGGGAGGCGGACAGTTGTGCCTACTAGGATGATGAGTAGGTGAGGATCTTGGGTGGACAGTTGTGCCTACTAGGATGATGAGTGGGTGGATGATGAGTAGGTGAGGATCTTGGGTGGACAGTTGTGCCTACTAGGATGATGAGTGGGTGCTGAGAAACTCCGCAGCGGGAGGCGCGTTGTTGTCCTCAAGTACTGCAAGCTGCATGCTGTCTCTCTCTCTCTCTCTCCCTCCATTTGGGAATCGCGGGTCCTCCCCCCACCCCAAAAAAAAGCACTAGTAAGGCCTGTGGCGAAAAGTGGCCGCCCTGTGTGACAGGAAACGCGCCCAATGGTACATTTTAGGGCCCTGTCCGGGCCCGCGTTTGACACCTCCTAATAGGAGTACGCAGAAATGAGTATGTATGTCTGCCGAATTTTCAAACCATTTGTTTTCATGGGAATCTAAGAAGATCCTAAAGGTTTGAGCAAAAGCTAAAGTCAATAAATCTCTCTCTCTCTCTCTCTCTCTCTCTCTCTCTCTCTCTACCTATCTACATGTCACACACTCTCTCTCTATATCTATAAGATATTTCCCTCGCTCTCATCCTTTTGAAAGACACTCCCAGGGTGCAGACAGAGAAGTTCGTTTTCTCTCGATGAAGGGGCAGCGAAGGGGGAGCTAGTGACAAACACGTAGAGAGAGCTAGGGGTGTCATCTCTCTCAAAGAAACTCGCAGGGTGCAGACAAAGAAGTTTGTTTTCTCTCAGTGAAGGGGGAGCCAGTGACAAACACGAAGAGAGACCTAGGGGTGTCATCTCTCTCTCTCTCTCTCTCTCTCTCTCTCTCTCTCTCTCTCCCGTGTATGCAGATCCAGACGGATTGAGTGTAGGGCCGAGATGAGTTGTACAACTGCGAACGAGCTCAACAACAACCAATCATGGTGAGGAGAGGGAGGGCGGATGCAACTCAGGATGGCAAGCGAGCATGGCGAGAGGATGGGTGCATAGTCCGAGGCATGTGGAGCAGAGGAGGCCGCCATGAGGATTTGGAACGGGGGGGGGGGGGGGGGGGGGGGGGGGAGGGGGGTGGAGAGGTGAGGTGCATAGAAAACATGGAGGGAGGGAGGGGGTGTGTGAAATGGGGGAGTGACACGTGCTTCAGTGTGTATGGTCCCAACCATTTGTCCCTCAACTTCTTTTGAAAAGTGAAATCCAAGCAAGAGTCATACTTCATCATCATATCTCCCTCTTTAATCTCTTTCTTTGGAAACCTCTTATTCATTATCTCTATCTTTGTATCTGCTTGTTGAAGATAATAATCACTGGCTTTCTCTTTATTCATTTGCAATAACTCTAGAGCAAGAATTCTTTCCTAACATCTTGTCAATATGCGCACCTTGAATTCTGCACAACAATTTCAAGGCATCCAACTGCACCTGTATGGGCATAAGAGCTTCCTTTCTATAAACACGATCATGTGGTGTAATTTAATGCATTTCTGCTAGTTGTGGGGTAAAACACCAGCCTTATACACCTTAGCAAAATGGTGTTGCTGAGAGAAAACATAGGTCACTTATGGAAGTGGCACGATGTATGGTCAAACGTCAAGCTTTACCTCATTCATTTTGGCTTGAGGCCATCATGTGTGCCACTTATGTACTTAACAGGTGTCCTACAAAAGCTTTATAGTCTTTGACTCCATATGAAGCATGGCATGATAGAAAGTGTTCTATTGAGCACATGCGTATTTTTTGCTATTTGGCATATGCTTGGGTGCCACAAATGCAACGCAAAAAATTAGATGATAAGGCTGTCAAATATATTTTTGTTGGGTATAGTGGTTACAAGTTGTATCATCCGCAAACAAAGCGTATCTTGGTCTCACAGGATGTTGTGTTTGTCGGAGAGCTTGGTTTGCGTTGTGGGCGGGATGAAAACACACACAGCGCCTCTATAACGACCCGACACACACTCTTGGGAAGATACACACACACACTATGGGGCACCACTCGGCTTAGACAACACACCTGGCCGAGACAGGGAACACACCTCTAGAGTGAGAGGAGAGAGACTATCCACCACACAGACACACACACACACACACACACCCAAAAAACTCAGCTCAAAAGAGGAGAATTTCTGATGTTTAGATACAATTGAGCTTGGGCCAACACCAATGGGGCAAATAGCTCACACACTATGGGTGAAAGAAGCCAGATACAATCACAAACTGGAGCAGAAACTTCGCTCATAGGAGGAACAGCTCAGTCCTTGCTATGTACTAGAGACAATAATGTAAGCTCACAGGAAATTTATGACACTTTATTGCTTCTTTTTAGTGGCGGAAGTTCAAATGCAAACTCCAATGAGACAAATGTACAACCTATGGGGTTTTTTGAAAATGTTATAGATCAGCCTATTACTGATGCAGATGTACATGATGTACTTGATGAGGAAAGGGTTGAGAATGAGCAGGCTAGAGGTATGCCAATATGGTTGGTGCATACTTGGCATGTTAGTAAATTGGATGATTCTTTGTCTAGTTGTACTCATTTAGGTTCTTTCCATGCATCTTATGCATCAGATTTTTATGCTTTTGTTGTGTCTAGCTTATGTGATGTTGAGGAACCTCTGTCTGTTGATGAAGCAAAGAATTCAAAAAATTGGATGGCTATCATGCAATTTGAATATGATGCACTTATAGAAAATGTCACATGGACTTTATGTGATTTGCCTCTTGGAAAAAAGGCCATTGGTATGAAGTAGATTTACAAGTTGAACCGCAAGCCGAATGGTGAGATTGATCGATATAAGCATTCGACTTGTTGCACAACAAAAGGGCAGTGATTATGAAGAGACCTTTGCTCTCACTTGTTGTATGACTACTGTGTGTTTTCTATGTGCATTGGGAGCTCATTTTGGTTGGGATGTACATGAGTCAGACATTGTAACTCCTTTCTTGAATGGTGATATATTTGAGGAAGTTTATGTAACACAACCTCGCCGTTTTATTAAGGAAGGAAAAGAGGATAAAGTGTGCAAATGTCAGAAAGATTTGTATGGGTTGACACAATCTCCTTGTGCTTGGTATGAGAAGGATAACACTCATTTGGTCAAACGAGGCTTTTGTAATAGTCCAACAAAAAGCACATTGTATGTAAAGCTTGAGGGTGATGTACTTCTCATTGTGGAATTTACTTAAATTACAACCCACACACACCACCACTCAAGAGATTAATAAAATTACTACCCACAAGCTCAATTCAAACTCAAAACACCTCAACCTACAAGCCCTTCCTTGCCCGCAGACACAACAAGGCGAGTCCAATTGATCAACACTTGAAATCACACTTGATGTTGACCAAAATATACAATAAAAACCATCAAAAACTCAAAAGCTTCAGCCACAAAATTACTCTCTCAAACCATTGCAAAGACTTCACCATTGATTGAGAAAGTCTGGGTGTGTGAGTGTGCACACGATGGCTTTTTCTCCATCATCCCTTTGGCGATCCCGCTGGGGAGTGGAAATTTGCTTGTTGTGCACCGAGGTGAAGTAATTTTGTTGTGGAGTTTGAACATCATTGAGGAAAAGTGGTGGTTTGGTTGATGTGAAAGACTTCAAATTTTGTGGAGTTACTCACGCAAGGGAGAAGCGACTTCGAAGGGATTACGCATAGTCGGATAGTGTTCACGGGTACAAAAACAGCTAGGACAGAATAATAACGTCATTGACACATGTGTGTTAGCTGACCTTATCGAACCGCCAAGCATTAAATGGCTAACATGAAAAACAAGATGAACTCGTGAGTGCTCTCGGAGAGCTAACTTATAGGCCACTTGACCTATACATTTGAGAATGGTAAACGGTCCACAATAGCATGGTCAAAGTTTAGCAACTTTTCCCGTCTTCAGACTTTCTGAATGCTCCAAAACTTTGAGGAAACCCTTGTCTCCTTCTTTGAAAGTAGCAAGAGGATGATGCTCATCTGCGTACTTTTTATATCGATCTTGAGCTTGCTTAACATTCTGTTGAGCAACTCAAAGCATTTCAAAATGGTCTTGGAGAAAATCCTTCGCTTTTTGTATCTTCTCCTTAGCCAACCCCACCGTAATGGGTGATCTAGGTTGAAATCCATATAAAAGAATAAATGGACTAAACCCTGTAGTCACATGCTTTGAACTCTTATAAGAAAATTCCAGTTTAGGTAAGTAGTCTTCCCAATTGGTTTGCTTCTTGCTAACCTACGCTCATAGCATATCCTCTAGCACTTGATTAACTCTTTCTGTTTGACCATCCGTTTCTAGATGATCATCCGTACTTAGATTAAATTTAGTTTCGAGCTTTTGGAACACAGCTCTCCATAAGTGATTATCGAAATTTTGACCTCTGTTACAAATGATACTAGCTGAAAGACCATAGAGTTTATATATATGATCTACAAACAGAAGTGCTAATTCCAGTGTCTTAACTATAGTCTTAGTGGGAATGAATCGTCCCATCTTTGTGAGACGGTCTACAATTACCCAAATGGCATCATGGCCACGATTTGTAGTAGGTAGTCCTACTACAAAATCCATAGAGATACTCTTCCACTTACCTTGTGGAATCTCTAAAGGATGTAAAAGGCCACCTACCTTGAGGCGCTCTGCCTTATTAACTTGGCACTATTGGCAGTTTAGTATGTACTCTTGAACATCATGATGTAAGCCCGACCAATAAAAATTGTCGTCGAACTAAGGCATATGTCTTACGAATACCTGGATGACCAGCACTTGGACTATTGTGACACTCAAATAAGATTTGGCGCCTAGTGTAAGAGTCCCTTGGCACACATACTCTACCTTTGTGGAGTAAGTAGCCATCATCAATAGAAAAATTCTTCCATCGCTTAAGATCTTCCTAAGTAGGGGTGGAGCTCTGTGTGTTGGAGTTTTTATTTGCGTGTGCAGAGACATGTTGATATGGCTGTTAAGAGACATGTGAGTGTGAGGGATCCCTTTTTAAAACTGCACTTCACACTTTAGCATATGATTGATCTTGTGCAGACTTTCCACATAATAACTCCAAAAATACACTCTTTAGTTCTGTGAAAGCAAGTGAATTAATCTAAGGCATCCGACTTAGTGCATACGCTACTACATTATATTGCCCTTTACGATATCGTAGCTTATAATCATAATCTTGAAGGATTTCTGCCCATCTAGCTTTACGGCCCTTCAAGTATGTTTGAGTAGTAAACCATTTGATACTCTCAGTCAAAAACTACTTCAAATTCGGCACCATATAAATAATGTCGCCACTTTCATAAAGCGTGAATTATGGCATAGAGATCTCTCTCATAAACATAATAATTCTGTTGAGCTCTATCTAAATTTTTACTTTCAAAGGCTATCGGTATTTCCCCCTGGAGAAGTATCCCACCAATGGATTTATCACTAGCATTAGTCTCTACCACAAACGGCTTAAGTGGGTCGATGATTGCTAGGATGGGAGCAGTGGCTATAGCTACCTTGAACTGTTCAAAACTGCTTTTTTGGGCTTCTTCCCAATAAAAGGTCTTACCTTTTTCTTTAAGTTGATCTGTCATAGGAACAATGACTTTGGCATAGTCACAGATATATTGTCGATAAAATCCAGCCATGCCTAAAAATATTTGAAGCTCTTCAACCGTGTTGGGATGTGGCCATCGAAGGATGGCAGCGACCTTGTCAGTGTCCATCTTGATGCAAGAATAAGAGATCACATGACCAAGGTAATGTATCTTTGTTTTAAACAAATCGCACTTGCTTTGCTTAGCATGCAGCGCGTGAGCTCGTAGCTGTTCAAACACTAATCATAAGTGTTCTATGTGTTCATCTTTAATCTTACTGTAAATGAGAATGCTATCAAGGAAAACCACAACAAATTTTCCAAGATAGGGACATAAGACACTATCCATGATTGTCATAAATGTAGCTGAAGCATTGGTTAGACCAAAAGGCATAACCAAAAATTCAAAATGCTCGAACCGTGTTCTAAAGGCAGTTTGGAGATATCTTGCAGTAGGATACATACCTGGTGGTATCCTGAACGAAGATATATCTTTGTATATTATCTTGTCCCGTGGAGTTGATCAAACAATTCATCCACTCGAGGTAGAGGATGCTTGTTCTTGATGGTTATTGCATTTAATCCGTGATAATTTACGCACATGTGCATAGTACCATCTTTCCTTGTTACAAATAGAATTGGTGATGCCCAAGGCGAAGTGCTAGGTCTAATGAAACCACGAGGGAGGTAGTCAGCCAACTAACTCTCAATTTCCTTGGCTTCTTTAGCACTCATACGATCAGGTGGTTTACTCACCGGTTTAGTGCCTGGCAAGACATGTATGTCATGCTGCACATCACGTGTAGGGGGTAAACCCGATGGTAAATCACTTGAGAACACATCATTATACTCCGTGAGTAAGTGAGTAAGCTCTTGTCGTGCAAAAGGAGAAAGTAAACTAGAGTTATGTTGGGATGGAGAATCTTTTAATTCCTGTAATGTTTGTTTTACAACAGCTGCACGTTAATCTATAGAATTAAAATTGAGAGCAATCTCCTCGTTAGATTTGTTAACACTTTGTTTATCAGTAGAATTCATTGCACTTTGCATACCATTACTAGAATTCATAGCACTTTGCTCTTGAGAATTCACAAGACTTGGAGACAAGAAATAACACAAAAAGACTTCATCTATTAAATCTGCTTTCTGCAAAATAGAAAGCTAGGTTGTACATATAAGAGGTGCAGATGGTATATTTTTCTCACCGAGAAAATGCACATGTTTACCATTGGCCATAAAGGATAAGGAGTTGTGTTTATAACTCGTGTGCAATGTGATTCCTACCATGCAGCCACTCCTGTCCTAAAACTAAATCAGCACGATCCATGTTCATAACTTGGAAGTCAAGGGTCATCGTATGATCTTGAACAATAAGCTCAACCACTTGAACTACCATGTCCCATACTTCTTTATCATTCCCAGACATCTACTCCACCACATACTTGTGAGAGTAGGGAGTCTGTGTAAGCTTCAATTTCTTGACTAGATTATAGTTCAAGAAGTTATGAGTTGCACCATCATCCACTAAAATACAAATATTTTGTCCGTTTATAGTGCCATGCATGCGGGTCAAATCATGGGGGCCAAAGGTGGACTGCCACATTGAAGGAGGCACACAACACTTGTGCTTTTGTTCCATATGAAGAACCTCTATAGCACAATATTTAGGTGATGAATGTAATGTGAGGCATTGCATCGTGTGCATGGCCTTTTCTTTGTCTTGCAAAAGAGGACAATCTTTCTTGTTATGTTGGTCCGAAAGACATCTAAAACACAAATTGTGTTTCTTCATACGCTTAAAATTGGCAGTGTGCTGAGAGACCCACGTGGAGTATCTCGTGAGTGCTTAGGCTTCTTAGACTCTTGTGGACGTGGAGAGGTAATTTGTCTCTTATTCCTCTTGGAACGTGTGGGAGATCTACCTTGCCATTGGCTCTTAGCCACATTGCTCTTAGCAAAAGCATTGTTAGAGTAGGGAGCATTTCCTTTCCTCTCTTGGTCATCATCATATCTTTGGGCATGACTGATGGCTTCTTCCAAAGTTTTTGGACAATGGGTCTTGACATGAATACGATACTCTTGGTCAAGACCCCTATTAAGACACCGTATCTTTTGGAATTCATCTAGACCTTCTAGTTTTAATTTAATTTCCTGGTACTTTGAAAGGTACTCTGTGAAAGAGAGGCCACACATGCTGCATGCATCCCATGCTAACCAATCCTTATCTTCTTCATTGCAGTCCAAAAAATCTTTGGAGAAGGAAGCTTGTGTTGAGACCACCTATGGTGGGTGCCACCGAGAAGGGAACATGGTGAGAGGAGTTCTGTAGAACGAGAGTGAGATGGAGGAGAGAGGAGAGACTCAATACAGCAGAAGCACAACAACGCTATGATTGATAATAATTTGTGTATAAACACCTTACATTATAAATAGCAAAACTTTGCCATGCATAACTTGACTTGCAACTAAAGCTGGCCTGCATGCTATAGAGGGAGTTTCCCACCAGCTAAACGCACAAGGGCTTGCATACCCAACAACCCCCCCTTAAGCCCAAACCACTAACAATGGACTCGAGACAGACAGACCATGGAAAATTCCAATCACCTAAAACCATGAGTAGAAGTCCCCCCTTGACAATAACATGGGTGTGTGTGCACTTCCCTCAAACAACTATCAGTGTGAGACATACCTAAACTCGACCAAACAACAAAGGGTGGTCTTACCACTTTTTACGTGGTAGTGTCTATAACCCATGCAAAATTTTGGCATGAGGAAAACTGACAAGCATGACAATAACTGACAACAAATAATCTAAAACAAGATTTTGGACAATGATGTTGACAATGGACAAAACCATACATCTATGACACTAAATAGGGAAAAATAGTATTTGAACTTTGCATATGTTGTTATACCATGGTGTAAGTACTCTCACTGTCTTGTTGCCGTGCAACAGTCAAATAATCTATGACCTTCCACTTGAACTTGAACCATTCGATTGAATTGTAGGTGCAAATTGCCAAGGTCCAATTGATATTGTTCTTTACTTTTGCCTTCATTTACCTTTGTTTCAAAAATAAGGCACCTTTTGTTGGTCCAAAACTCTGTTGTAATGTTTGGAAATTTTGCTCGTTTACAAGTCGTGCTCTGAAGTAACATTTTGATAATCCAACAAAAAATCACTAATAATTGCCTTGAGCGTTTTGATATGCTTACCAATCACCATCGTTTCAACCTTGCACTTGCAACTCATGGTGTTTTGTGAGGCTCGTATGAATGACCTCTTGGTTGGCCACTATTTCAAAATAGTGTGGACACAAAGGTTACAAAAAAAAAGAGCTCTCTGTTTGCAGACACCGACACATCGTAGATGGAGGATGACTGGAACTTGCAGTAGGCTAAGGAGACGGAATTTGGAGGCGCTATAGTTTTGATGGTTGCAGACACTGCTGTTTATGGCCTTCTTCAATCTGATTCTCACCAAGCCTTGCTCACCTCAAGGTAGCATCGTCTCCAATGCTCTCGACAGCTCTATAGCACCACCCTTAAAGCTGGCGCCTCCTTTGTAAATCTCCCACAGCACCCCATGGCCTTTGCTTTATTCCCGTAAATCTTTTTTGAGTCGTCGGGCAGGCTCTGATACCACGTGTTGAGACCACTTATGGTGGGTGCCACCGAGAAGGGAACATGGTGAGAGAAGTTATGCAGAATGAGAGCGAGATGGAGCAGAGAGGAGAGACTTGATACAGTAGAAGCACAACAACGCTATGATTGATAATAATTTGTGTATAAATACCTTACATTATAAATAGTAAAACTTTTCCATGCATAACTTGACTTGCAACTAAAGCTGATCTGCATGCTATAGAGGGAGTTTCCCACAGGCTAGACGCATAAGGTCTTGCATACCCAACAGCTTGAAATGCAGCCCAAGATGGAGGACGATCATCTATTGGAAATGTCATCCACCACTTACATCCCTTGCCTTTAAGAGATAGACTTGTTTCCACAACCGTCTTTATATCCGGGGTGTGTCTAAATCTATGAATATCACTCCATTTGTGTAAAGACGTATTGATCGCATCCTTGTTGCGATCACGCTCTTCCTCGTGAAACTTAGGAATGGTGATATTCTTAAGTAATGCATTGCTACCTTCTGCATATTCTACAGCACTTGTCTCTTGGACTCCTTGAGTTGTGGGAGCTTGGTTCCCTTGAACATTGCCACTTGTGGCTCCTTGAGTCATCTGTGAATTCATAAATTTGGCAAGTAACTCTGTAAGATTGGTAACATTTGCATTGAGTGCAGAGAGGTTGCTTTCAAGTACACTTTAGCGATGTTCCAAAGTCTTGAAAGCAACCATATCTACAAGGCCATGATCTCCTAGATCATCCTCATCATGCATATTATTGTCAGCCGTACCCATGGTGCCCTGATTTTGATCTACGTGCTCAAAATCAAATGTGTATGTAGGTGGGATATCCTCACTGGCCATGGTAAACACACACTAATGCAAAGAGAGAAAAAAAAAAACAACAACTTGTACCTTGTGAAATTGAATTCTTTGTGTTTTGTATGCTCCGCGATATTTGTTGCATGTGAACCTTGCCTTGCGGGAATTTGAGTGGTTCACTTGTCGTTCGTTGTAAGAGCATCTTTGCTGATTGTTCACAAAAACCCATTGTTTTTGTGATGGCTTTTGTTCACTTGGAAGCTACCTCCTTGAGGAAAAAAGAATGTTTAGAGAAAAACTTGCCTTTCTCTAAGAAGTGAAAAGGAAGTGTGAAGCTACTTCCTTGCTTTTCCTTTCCTTCTGGATTTCCTTTCAACACAAGTATGCTATCTTTCTTTGATACACACAACAAGGGTCAATTGCTTGATGGTAAAGTGTTGGCCTCTTACCCTCATGGGGTGGGTTCAACCCTCCTTCATGCAAGGGTTAAGCAGGCCTTCCTACACGCGGAGCCAACGGCGCCAATGGAAGCCTTTGGAGCCTCGGTGCCATCGAGTTTGCCTTGGTCTCCCGCCTTAGACGTTCACTGTGGATGGTGTAGATGGGTGATCTCTCTATCAGCGGAGCGTGGGAGAGAAGCAGAACATCGCACCCACATGCAAACCACTTTTTGCCTCCTCCCAAAAATAGCTCAGATACCAGTGAAAGGGCGGTGGTAATGCATGTGCTAGTCTCCACCCAACCGTGCTATCTTATAGCCTCCCCCTAGCGTACACACTCTGTGGCCTTGCCCATAGAGAAGCAGAACTTTGCACGCACATGAAACCCGATTTTTACCTCCTCCCAAAAAATAGCTCGGATCCCAGTGAAAGAGCGGACCTGGTAATGCGTGTGCTAGTCTCCACCTAGCCGTGCTATCTTATAGCCTTCCCCCCAGCGTACACATGCCCAGCCGTGCCAGTGGCCTTGCCCATAGGATCCATGTCCTTACACATACGCTTGGTATGCATATTGTGAATGATGAAGCAAAGATTCATGTATTTCCTCTTGCACTCAAAGGAGAATCTCGTGAGTGGTTGGAAGGCTTAGAGGAAGACAAAAAGCAACCATAGGAGCATGTGAAGCAGGAAATTTTTGACAGGTTTGGAAATAAGGTAATTGCAACAGAAACAACGACAAAGTTGAGAGGTTTGTAGCAAGATGTTCATGCTAATTTTAAAGAGTTTTTGCAACACTTCAAAGGACTTTGGGTGCAATTAGAGGCGGCATCCCAAGTATCTCCACGGGATTTCTTTAAAGTGCATCAGTTTATGGACAGTCTCCATCCAAGTGTAAAGGAGAAGGTCAATCAAGAGGATCCTGCTACGTTGGAAAGAGATGTGGAAATTGCCGAGGCCAAGATCAAGAATCAAGAGAAGGTGGGAGCAGGGCATGATACATGCTAAGGCAGTTGTGGTGCAACCAATGGTCCCTGTGGCAGTGGAAAATAAACTGGAGCGAGTGGTTCATGGTCCGGATCTTGTTATGGCCCGCATTTTGCATGATCTTGCTGGTCAATTGCAAGAGTTAAGAATTAACATAATGAATGGAAACCAAAGAGAGGAGCGGCCAGCCGGGAGAGGTAGGGGACGGAGGCTACAAGGCAGATGCTACAATTGTGATGAAGAGGGTCACTACACCCATGATTTTCCTGAACCACCAAGAGAGAGAGGAGGGTAATACCTCTTATATGGACGTGGCCAAGGGAGAATATAAGAAAATCATCAAGAGCGGGCACTAGAAGCACCACCGCCACAGCAACAACCACAATTGTACCTTGCAAATGGACAAGGTAGGGCTATTAATAACATCATTACCCTTGAGCATCAAGATGTGTATGTTTTGGCCAATAAGAGAGCTAGGCCTGCATGATAGGGAGAAAGATACAAAATAAAAGAGGGAAAAATAAGCAAGGAAAGGAAACGCTAAGGTAGAAGACAAACCAGAGAGTAGCAAGAGGCAACAACGAAGGAAAATAGTTCCAAAGGACTACCCCCTTGGCCAAGGTGTTGAAGACTATGATAATTTTGACAACATATGAAATCAAAAGGCAAATATATATTTTGGTGAGTTGGTGGCTTTGAATGCTAAATTGAGGAGGCAGTGGACCAAGTGTGTGAGTATGCGGCTTCCTTCCAAAAGGAAAAGAATCAAAGCATGGTGTATTCCTTGAAGGTTGGTCACCCGATGGATATGGTGCTAATAGGTGAAGCTATGTTGGGAAAGAAGACAGAAGTGCAAGCATATGTGGATGGTGGTGCTCAGGTGTGTGTCATGACTGAGACTATCATGAAGGAAGTAGGAGTCAATACGTCAGTGAATGCTTCAATCTGTATGAGGATGGCCAACCACAAAAAGGCAATGTGTCTTGGGATAGCTAAATATGTGAAGATAAAAGTCATGGGGATTGATTGCTTGGTTGATTGCTATGTGATGCAAGCGGGTGAGAATGATTATCCAATCATTTTAGGGAGGCAATGGCTTATAACCCTTGGTGCTAAGCAGGATTGGGGCATGGGCTTGATCACCATCACCGACCAAGAGAAAGGAAGGACCATTGTCTACAACATGAAGACACATGAGAGCCGTACACAATCCCTATTGGAGATGCAAGATACAAATTTGACAAAAATTACGTCATACGATAGTGATACTTTGTCTACATCATCAGAAGAAAGTGCAGAGGAAGGCTTGATGCAATTATGTCCTGATCTTTTTGGGACAAGTGGCAAAATGGAAGCATTGATGCATGAGGTGAAGGTCAAGGAGGAGAATAATAATACAAAATCAGTTGTAGAGCCTGCCAAAGTGAATGCAAGGAGCATGCTAGTATAGGAGTTGATAGAGAAAGAAAAGGAGTATGAAGACATGTTCACAAACTTTCCAAAGCTATTTTCCACTGAATATACAGAGTTGCAAGGAGCTATAGGGGTCAAGCATAGAATCAATCTAAAAGAAGGTGCCAGACCAAAGGTTCAAAAGCTTAGGAGGTTGGGGGTCATTCATGAGAGGGCACTTCGTGAAGAGGTGACAAAGCTTTTGAAGTAGATTTCATCTTTCAAGTGGAGAAGTCCGAATAGGTCTCTCCAGTTGTTATTATGCCCAAGAAGAACGGAAGATTTAGTATATGTGTTGATTTCAAACCTTTAAATTATGCCACAAAAAGGAATCATTATCCACTACCCTTCCTATATGAAATCCTCAATCAGGTTGCAGGTCATGAACGTTACTCAATCATGGATGGATTTTCTGGCTACTTTCAAATCTTGATAGCAATTCATGAAGATCGATTGAAGATGACCTTCATTAGTCCTTGGGGTTGTTTTGCCTACAAAAGAATGACTTTTGGAATGGTTAATGCATATGCTACCTTCCAAGGATGGATGAATAGAGTGTTTAGTCCATACTTGGGTAAGTTCATTTGAGTTTTCATGGATGACATTGGATATTATAGCTCTAGGGTCACACATTTGGAGAAACTGAGATTGAGTTTTGAAAGGCTTCAACAAGAGGGTGGGAAACTCAACCAAAAGAAGTGTAAGTTTGTTCATGTTTAGAGTCCATTTGCTAGGACATGTGGTTTTCCAAAATAGAATAGAAGACGATCCAAAGAAAGTTAAGGCTTTGTTGCTTATGGATCTGCCCAACAACACAAAGGATTTGGCATCATTTGTGCATAAGCTCAGGTACTTGTCACATTCTTTTTGGATTCTATGTTAATATGTGTATCCTCTCCAGAAATTGAGTCAAATAATTTAAAGGTTTGAGTGCAATGAAGACATGCAATAGGATTTTGATGGTATCAAGGAGGTATTGTGTGCTATAATAACATTGAGTCCTCTCGACTTGCAATAGATTTTCCATATATCTAATAGTGTGGGGTCAGTAGAATCTGGGTCGGTTCTTTTACAAAAGCAGGGAAGGAACTTCAAGCTTGTCTATTTTTGAGAGCAAGAGGAGAATGTAAGTGAGTTCTCCTACATAGAAATGGAGTGGTGGGTGTTTGCCTTAGTTCTTGCTTATCGCAAGTTCAAAACCTATTTGTTGCCCCAAAAGTTCTATGTGCTCACCACATGAAAACTTTTGCCGGATGTAGTACAACATTTGAAGCCTAGCAAGCGCATATTAAAGTGTACTTTGGATCTTCAAGAGTATGAGTTTGATTTTGAAGTAGATCATTCTGTTAAAGCTCACTTGGCGGACATAGTGGTACACTAGGGAAGGGAGCTTCCATCTTACCCAAGGGTTGACAAGAATGATCATGAAGAGGAGCTAGATATTACGGTTGCATATACAATGATGTTTGATGGTGCATACAAGAAAGTTCTTCAAAAGACAAGTGGTGGGGTAGTCATTAAGAACCTAGGGATGTAATCTTTTCTAGAGCTTACAATCTTCATGAAACTAAAAGTTACAATGAGGCCGAGTATCTCACGCTTTTCATTGGGTTGAAGCAGTGTGTTGAGTGTGGATTGAAGATGGTCATTGCAAAAAGGGGATGCATTGCTAGTGATGAATCAGTTGCTTCGTTTGTGGAATGTTAAGAAAGACAATTTGAAGAAGTGGTTCTATGGTATCAAGAAGCTTTTGCATGAGTTTGAGAAGATACCATTTAGCATGTTCCTCATGATTGCAGAATAAAGAAGCTGATGAGTTGGCTAGGGACAAGTTGGATGCCTTGGTAGCTCCTTAAAAGGTCAAGGAAGCCTTGTATGCAGGAAGGGAATCATTCCAAGATGTAGAAGTATTTCTTGGTAAAGTGCAATTTCCAGAGGGCATGTCAAAGGTTCGGCATAAAAGAATAGTTCCAAAATCAAGAAACTAAACATTGGTAGGTGAGGATCTCGTGCTTTATAGCAAGGATAGAAGTTTGAGAAAAGTGCCATACAAAGAAGAGATAGGCTTGATTTTGGAGCACTGCCATGAAGAAATAGACCATCAAGGCAAGGATCACGTTGTATTTTGTATTTTGAGAGTAGCCTATTGTTGGCCCTATATGATGAGAGATGCTTATTTTTGGTGCAAGTCATGTCATGAATGCCAAGTGTTTGAAAATTGAAAGCTTTTGGATGAGTCTCAAAAAGCTATAATGTCTTTTGATGCATTTGCAAAATGGGGTGTGGATGTTGTAGGTCCAATGCCAAGGACCAACAATAGAAAAAGGTATATCTTTGTGGTTGTGGACTGCTTGACAAAATGGGTGGAAGCAAGAGCGATAAAAGATGTAGCAGCAGGAAGAGTGGCCTCTTTTTTGCATGAACAGGTGTGGTGCATGTTTGGAGTTCCTATGGTTATCATTTCTGATCGTGGACCAGGGTTTAGGGGAAAACTTGTTGCTTCTCTCATAGAGAAATTGAAAATTCTGTATAGGAATTCTTCTCCTTACTACCCACAATGCAACGGGTTTCTTTGAAAATTGCAATGGTCAAATTGTGAACGCGCTATCAAAGTATGCTAGAGAGCATTCTAAAGAGTGGGACTTGGACTTGGAAAAGTGTTTGTTGGCTTATAGAACTGTGTATAGAGTGTTAACATAGTTTACACCCTATGATCTTGTTTATGGAAAGGAAGATCTTATGCCCATAGAAGTGCAGTTGGATGCCTTGAAGTTGCTGTGCAGAATGCAAAGTTCGCATAATGACAAGCTGGAGGAAAGAATTATTTATCTAGAGTTGTTGTTGCAAATGAATAGAGAGAAAGCCAATGATTATTATCTTCAACAAGCAGCGATAAGGATGGAGAAAATGAGTAAGAGACTGCCAGAGAAAGAGATTAAAGAGAGAGATCTGGTGATGAAGTATGATTCTCGCTTGGATTTTACTTTTCAAAAGAAGTTGAGGGACAAATGGTTGGGTCCGTACAGTGAAGCATGTATTTCCTAAATGCTCATATGAGTTGGAAAAATTTTCAGGGGAATTTTTTCACTATAGAATAAATAGTTATAGATTAAAGAAATATTTTGCGAGGGATGTGGTTCCAAATGTAAATATTCTCTTGGTTGAGCATAAATTCTCTACCTAGAGGGTGGGCAATGATGATAGACCGCTTTTGGCATATACAAAGAAGCGTGTATATGCATGGTCATATGTAAAAAAATATGTAAATACGTGCATTTGGGAGATTTGCAAAGTGATATCAAGTTTTTAAAAGATGCAACGTGTACACATTGTGAATAGTCAGGTTCGCATGCCAGCAGTCGGGCACATGTACATGCCTCGATAGGGTATCGGGGCCTTGGATATAGTTCTCAGTGGATTCTTTTGGCTCTAGGGAATATGTTTGAGATTTATAGAATTTAAATAATTTAAGTGGGAAGTGTGGGCACTCTCATCCTGCCCGAAAAGTTTGACACATGCAGTAACTCTCTATTTATGGTGCCTGATCTGTGGTCATGCCTGCACCGCACTAGAAGTGGTCAAAAATGGAATGTGGGGATGTGGAAAAGGGCTTTTGGTATCAAGGATCAAGCGTACAAAATTTTAGGAATTTTGGAGTCCATTTGGGGTTTTCCCACGAAAAATGTCGGCCAGGGGTCAAAATTGACCAAAATTGGGCCAAAAATGGTCAAAAAAACTGTGAAAAGGCTTCAAATTTCCACATCAGTCACGGTTGTATGAGTGCTCAGTATGTAGGAAAAATTTGGAAGCCAATACTCGGCACTTTCACCTGTCTGTGTGGGAGGAATCAGGGTTCCTACAGGTGGTCTAGTGCAGTCCCATCGCGTTCGCGTCCTGTTTTCAAGTGTGTGGAGGAGTGAATGAGAGCTTTCTTTCTTCAATTTTACACTTGAGAGAGTCCATGTATGTTTTGAGGGTTCCACGGAGGTGTGTGTGCAAGGAATTGATGGAAGAAGGTGCGGCTTTCTGCAAGACTATGTGACACTGTATCGATGCCATTAGGGTTGGCACTACTCCAAAGAGTCCAATAGAGTGGAGTTAGGTGAAGGCTTTGAAATGGTTTGAGAGAGGCCTTTTGTGGCTGGATTTTTTGAAATTTTTAGGGGTTTTTGTGTGTATTTTGGTCACCATCAAGTGTGATTTCAAGTGCTGATCAACGCAAATCACCTTGTAGTGACTGCATGCAGGCAAGGGATTGTAGGTCGAGCTATTTGGAGTTTAAATTGAGCTTGTGGGTAGTATTCTTATTGATCTCTTGAGTGGTGGAGTGTGTGTGTTGGAATTTAGATAAATTCCTTATGTGGTGTTGAGTTGTTTGGGTGTGTCGCAGTGCGTCTTTTGCTCCATCAACACCTTATGGCTGATTTGTGTGTTGGACAAGACATTGCCAACACTATCTATAGTAACAGTCAGAGTGCATTGACAATTGCAAGGAACCCAGCTTTTCATGCTTGTAGAAAGAACATTGAGGTGCATTACCACTATGTTATGGAGAGCTTCTCAGCAAGAAAGATGAGCTTGGCTTATGTGCCAACACAAGGCGACCTTGCATATCTATTCACAAAGGCATTGTCTTGTGAAAAGTTCAAAGCATTCCGCAAATCTTTGGGCTTACTCCCCTTTGTGGATTGATCATGTCCTCAAGGCATGGCACTCTAGTATACTCTATATGATAGCTCTCGTTCACCACATCACTTTCATGGGGCATTTGTGACCATACACATGTGGTAGTGATGTGTGTGAACACACATAGGATCACTGGGGCATTTTTCCCTCACTAGGAGGTTTTTTTCGTCGAGCATTTATATATATTGTTGGGATAATTTATGTTCGAGAGTTGATCAGTGTCAGCACCGGGCAGCTCACTCTGGGAAACAATGGGAGAAAGATGCACATCTCAAGAGATTATAACACAAAAGAACACCTTGTATACCTTGAATTAACTTACTTAGATGAACTAGAATCTGAATACAAAAAAAATAACTTGATGCAGCTGCCACGGACGAGGCCTCGGCGTTGTTTTCTCAATCTTTGCCTTCACCATAGATGAAGAAACTCCAGCCTCCTGCTCGTGCGTGCTTATCACACGCTTGCTTGAAAATCTTGTTCCATGACGCTGTATACAATTGACTTTGCACTTTTTTTTTCTATATCACTGCCTCCTCGATATTACTATCAAGCCTTGCTTATATTACTGATAGCTTCATACCATAAGTGGTCATTTACACAGAGCCCCAAACTCATCCTCATGACCTTGCCCTTTAAAGCATTCCTCTCACCTCGTGGTCACTGCCCTCTTCATGATGCTCCTCGGCGCCCTTCAACTCCACAGACCTCGCTCTCTGCCTTCACTTGCTGACATTATGTTGGCTTCTACCGCAGTCAATGCATTTTGATACATAAGTCATTGCAAAAGGTACTCTACTTGGCTTACATATCAACCAAAAGAATTATCAGACGCATTCTACTCTCCAAACGCTTTGTTGGTGAAAGAAAAAACTCATCCCATGGCTCTCTCTTGGAATACCTTTTGACCAAAAAGTACTTTAAACATCGATCTACTTCTCAAAGCACACCACCTTTGATATACATTTTGTCTACTGCTATACCAAGCATATCTTCAAGATCGTGATGAATCTGCTTGAGTAATGATAATATCCAAAAATCATGTCCTGATCGAGCTTCACATTTTGGAGGTAGAGCATCACGACATCCACCCCCTCTGAACCTACACATCCTCCGGCATGTGCCAACTGTCTTTAAGTTATTAATATTTGTAAGCAAAAGTATTGCCAGAAGCATCTTCTAGCAAATACATCTCATCATCTTCTTGGCATTCTTCTCGATAACAACTCGAGAGATGAAAGGTATCTCAATTGCTCAAAAAACTTGAATGAAATTTAGCCATGAGACTGTGCTGACCACAAACCCACAAACTCCAAAAAACTTCTCCGCATAGCTAAAACCAATAATAAAAAAATTGCTCCAAAAAAACAACTGCATCCTCTTAAAACCTCAATCTGCACTTGTATATCTTCCCCTTGGATCAAAGGGAACTCCACTGCAATATCCTCCAGGATCGAAAGGAAAAGTCAAAAACTTTCCATCATTGAAACACACCTATCCAAAAAAACATAATGTGTCGTAAAATCTAATATCTAACCAAACCAAATGATTTTTTCATATTAAACTGATCACTTAATGTGGCAGAATAAAAGGGAACAAGGGTTAAGATATAGATGTGCTTATAGACCTATTTCAGCACGGGGCCAATGGTAAAGGGGCCCATATGAGAAAAGATCTATTAAAGACCAAGGTTAACCAATGGAGCAAAAGACCTTAGGGTTGTCTTCATTAAATCCTCCAAGGATAAGTGTTAAGATCCTTAAGTCATAGTCTTTAATTTTTACTCTTTAGTCACTAAGGTCCAAGCAGACAAGGGGGCATCTTGCTTAAGCTAGGGCTATGCTTAAGCAGGGGGCTTGCCTTCTTACCAAGATCAAATATCTTGCTACAAAGAGGGGGGCGAGCCCTACAAAGGAGGCATGTGTGAAGTAAGTATGCACCTCACCAAGAACCCATACTCTTATTGCTCAAGCAGGCAACGGGGCAGCTTGCTTCAACAAGGGTTGTGCTTAAGCAAGGGGGGTGCTAGCTTAACCTCACAAGAGAGAAAGAAGGAAACTTGTCAAGAGACTACACATCTTGCCCCAAAAGGAGCCAAGCTCTCATTGGCTAGAGGGCTACATGGCCCAATAAGCTTCAAGGAAAGCCTAGGGAAGGGGGTCGACCTAGCTAGCTCTCTCTCTCTCTCATTTGAGCATCCCATGAGCTCTCTCACTCTCATTCTTCCCTTCACACACTCTTGTCAAGCAAGAACTCCATCTCCTTCTCCAAGCTTGAGAAGTTGAGTGCCTACTACCACAAGCTCTTGGCTATGGATGCAAATCCACACAAGAGAATGCTTATGCTTGCTTATCAATATCTCTAATCTCCCTTATCACTATGCTAAGCTATGCTACAAGATCTATGAGTGAATATGTGCAAGGGGTTATTTATTTCTCGTAAAACTACTTCTACTTCTCTATTCTTTATCACTCCCTGCCCCAGCTCTCCTCACCTTTCATGGTGTTTGAGGTCTTGGGATTGAGGTTGGGCATTTTCCAAGTCATACTAATCATGTTTATTGTTGTTATGCTAACACTTGGTGAGTGAAGCTTGCCATCTTCACCTCATCAAGAAGGTCTCAAGGAACACAATCAGTTGTATTGTAAACAAGTATTTCATCATGGAAGAATCTATAATACAAATGCCTATTGGAAGGGGGACCGGATCCAACTAATCTGGTCATCTATTGGTGTCAATTTCTCTAAACTCTCACTCTCTTTTACAAGTATTGTTTATGCCATGTTAATGAAGTAATGTGTTAGTGTTTCTCTCTCCATCCAAGCACTTTCTTTCTCAATCTACATCTACACACAAAGGAATGCTCAAGGAAATGCTCAATATGTTATTCACTTTCCACTCCAACTCAAGTTAAAAGGATAATTCCATTACATAATGCATTGCAAAGCCTGTAAATATCCTTTGATAATCTATAAGCATGATGAACACCACCGGGATCATACGGTAAGTAGGTCAATTGCCATAGACCGTACAGACTACCTTGTTCTCCTGGATCAAATGGCTTCAAATCCTTCATAAACACGTTGATCACATCTTTGTAACATACCATATAACCACATGTATCATGGATTGATAGGAGATCAAAAAATTGAAGCAAATAGGTAGTTACCTCAATCTCTGGCATAACTGGTACTGGATCGAAATCACCCCCTCTAGCATGGGAGGTATAAGCATGTAATAAGAAACCATCACTATCCACACCATCCGTATGTCACTATAAGAGGATTTGTCTATAACTACTAGCATTGCCGCTGAAAAACAAAGGAAAAAGGAGAGAAAAATTTGCGGGGGCGGCAATAACCGCGGCTATGGACGCGGTAGTGGTCTCTCAACAATAAGCACGGTAATAGTCCCGGGTATATACCTTCTGCTATTATCGCGCCAGTTGCTGCGTTTATTACCGCACTTATTGCCGCTACAGGCTAATTAGAAAATAAAGGTGCTCATTTGGACCACCCAATTTTGGGTGGCCCAAATGAGCACCTTTATTTTTTACGTGCATAAAACAATGAAACATCAATTGTTTTTTGGAAGAGTATAAAAAATACCAAAGAATTGAAATTGAATTGACTTTACCTTGACAATTTGAAATGCAGAAGATAAACTATTTAAAAAAATTAGAATAAAAAGTAAATACTTGTATATACATTGTGCCACATTGGGAGTTTGCGAAAGTTTGGACAAAATATTTTTCTATCTAATCCTCCTCTATCTCGTCGTTGTCGAGAGGTACATTGGAGAGGGGGAATAGGGAACACGCCCAGCACACCAAATATCTGCCTCTCTATAGCCCACGGAATCCACAGCACCCCTAACCTCTCAAATAACACCTTCAAATGGGCTAATTTGCACTAACAACTCAACTTTAGCACACATAACAACTATCTCACACCTTGCAACACAAATGCACCCATCCTGCTCAACTCACCTTTTCCGACTCACAAAACACTCCGATTCTTCCCTCTTGGTAACACCCTTCAAGCTGCAAGCAAACCCTCTGCAAGCATTGGCCAATACACAAAGAGCGAGAGAAAAGGAGGGGAATGGGTAGAAGCAACGCAAGAAATAGTGGCAAATGTTTGGTATTATTGCATAGGGAATAGTACAATCAAGTATGTAGCTTCAATGGCAAGCTTTGCACTATACAGGCTTGCAACTTTCAATCACACCCTCAGGCAAAAAAGCCCTCAAATTTTCACATTTTCATTCTTTTATAGGGGTGTATCTAGGAGGTTTAAAAAAGAAATAAGGGGTGTGCTTCTCCTCTCGTGCACTTCACTTAGAGCTCTTTTTGGAATTTGTTTTGCATTGCTAGCACTTGTTATAGTTCATTTTTGGTAGCTTTTGCATGGTGTACACATCTTCCTTATGTCCGCCCAACTCGGCCGACGACTTGTTCCTCTTGGGCCTTTTGAATTCTCTCTCTATTGCCTTGCTTAATCTCGACTCTCCCTCCCTTGCTAGATATTTGAACAGCCTCTACCTCGCCTTCCCTTCACTGCGGGATCACCTTCTTCCACGAGGGGGGGAGGCAATAGCGAGGTCGCTATTGCCCTCCCTCTTTCCTTCAATACTTTGGGGCCCCAAGGGCCATGGGACTCACCGCTAGCGCGGGTCTGCCATGTCATCAAGGCCAAACAGCCTCCGTCCTCGCACGCACGCAGGCGCGCCATTTCGCGGCGCCTCCAGAGGCCAAAACTGCCCCAATGCGCCAGTTCGCAGTGCCTAGCAGGGCCACCCTTGCACCATAGCCAACAGGTCACCAAGCTCCAAGGGGGCTCGCTTCCATGCTGTATAATGGGCTAACGCTCTGGCCCAAGTACCACACCTTCTCTGTGTTCTCTTGTGCATGTGGGGCAATGCCCGGGCCATGTGGTAGCTGTGGGGAATACCCCCCCTTTGAATGGATTCCAAGGCCATGTAAAAATTCCCCTCCTCATTGTTTTTTTGGCCCACTTCACAACCCTGCCATATTCTAGTGAGAAGCCAAATGACTAGAGTAAAAACTCCACCCGATCGCCTCGATCGTCGTCTTTAATTCTCTCCATGCTCGTCGAATTTCAACTTTCCTCGGTCCGCGATCCAAGGCGACCAAAAACTTGAAAAATCATCTGCACACCCTTTATCTTCATCAGCCTTTGGTCACTCCCAAGCCATAACTCGGTGCTTGAGGATCGGAATCACGTGCCGTGACTTTGTGCTAACTCCACATGATGTACACTATCATCGGCCAAATGGCACATCCTGCAATGGGGCAAAGTGGGCGTAGACCCGGTCCCCAAAAAAAATTCAACTGGCCATAAAATGCAAAACATAGCTCTGATCCGCAATCTGAAAACACGCATAGGCTCCATAAATTGCACTCTACACACCTGTACCTCGACTTCCACTTGGACCACCTGCCCCCAGCTGTCCTGTCTAACAAGAATCTGCAATCCATTGAAACTTCAACCTTCAATAACTTGGGCTCCCTAGCTCGTGTCTGATGAGCCATCTAGACCTACTCCTTTATCACTTCAAGCTCTTCATTCCTGAACCCAAAAGCTGCACCTTGCATCTCCTTCACCTGCTCCCCAAATGAACCCCTCATGGAGCCTTCTTTGGCCTATAAACTGCATCAGGCATAAAACTCCGCTGCTACATGTCATCCCATGATTTTCCTAGCTTCTCCAGCCCTTTGCCATGCTTCTGCTCGCTTGCATATATCTGTGTATTCCACCATCTAGAGTCAACACACTTTGGTTGCACCATCATTGCCCACCCCCCAGTTGAGCATTAATGCTCAACCACAAAAGGGCTTTTATTCCACTACTAACTGCAAAACCTGGCACACACTATGAGAAAACTAAAACCATATTTACATAGTTTTATTGCATCCAACTGCCAAACCTTCTAGTGGGTTGCCTCACCCCCTGCATCATATAGCTTCCACCGGGATCAAACACCTGCCTTTGATATCTTTTAGCCATTTGTAACTTCTCAACATAGTGCCGTATCGTAGCACCTAGACCACCATGTGTGTAGGCTGGCCCTAGCCTACCTGATACCAAGCTCCAACACATGTTTGACCCTTCCTCCCAACCAAATAAAGTGGAGACCTTGAGCATATACCCCATGCACCTGTTGAACCAGCCTCCATAGAGTTGTAGCTACCACCAAGCTCAGATACCTTTCATGGAAGCAAAGTCACTGTTTGGGATTCTCCTTTCTCTACCCTTAGACATGTCTGCTGCATCAGAATCTCCTCATTCTTTGGAATCACAACCTCCTCTTTGGCCACACACTGAATTCCAGCATCATCGAGTCCTTCCTTGTCAACCGGCCCTACAAGGTCGACCAGTACCTCTTCCTCTTCAGCTGCAATTACCTGTTTTTTAAGCACCTCTTCTATCGCTGCATCATGATTTTTTTGGGAAGAAAGAAACTCAGTCTCTATTGCACCATCTTTGTCTTTGTCCATAGACACGGCCGCTTTATCTCTCTTGGCAAAATGGTGCACCTGTTGCACCACCATGGCACATCCATTAACATGGCACCACACACTACCTTTACTTGCATCCCATCATCTGTAGGCCTAGACCACTCCATTTGGCTTTCATCAAGCATCTCAGCTTTCTCTGTTCTTTGCTCTTCTTGCACATGGGCTACTACCATATCATCAAACATATAAGACAACAGCTTTACCTTTACCAATTCAGGTTCATGAGATTCCGTCTCTTCGTCATAGGATGTGGACTCATCCGCTCTATTTTCCTCGCTCGTCTCCCAGCTAATCGAGCTTGTATCATCATCATCATCATCACCGACATCATATACCGAGTCTCTATCTGCGTCTCCTTCCGCTTGCTTCTCCACAGAAGCTTGACCATCTTCACCGCTTTGCAAACTTTCTTCATCAGCTTTTGAACCCTCGGTATCTGCAAACTAATTGCATTCTGCTATTTTTTCATGCAAAATCTCCACAAGAACATGCTTTACCTCTTCAATCCGTACCGGAGCCTCCACATCTGCTACCGATTCTACATCTTGGTTCACCTCGACATGAAGCTTCTCCTGGTTGACAAGCTCTTCCACCCTCGGCACATGCACATCACAAACTGGAAACCTCCAAGGAACATAACCAATAGTAGGTCTTACCTCAATAGGCTCTGCATTTTGAACAATTGGAATCACCTTGGGTCGGACCAAAGAGCGCTTCGCTACCTCTGCAAAACAGGCATATAATCTGTTGGCTTTAAAACGCCCAACTCCAATTTCCGCTTCACATTTCTGCTCTTTATCTTTTCCAGATAGACCATGTCTTTGTATGTATCTGCACCATCTTCGACCTTTTCTCTAATCCTCATATGCAAGCACTCTAACAGCTTTGACAACTTCAAAGATTGATTGCTTTTGACCCCAGTAGCAATCTCTAACTGTTTCCAACAGACTTCAAATTGCTCAATGAAAATAGAGAAATCTTTACTTACATGCTGGTGTACCGCCTTCAGCCTTGCATCATCTTTTTTCATCGTAATCACCTCTCAAAACCGCTCCAAAACTGACTCTGCGACCTTTTCCATGATTCTTGATCACTGCTCTTTAAACCATCGAACCACACCTTGGCACGTCCTTACATCAACAACGGCACCGTCTGTAATATTTTCGCATCCGTTGACATACGCATCGACAACATCCATAACTCAAAATGTGCTAACCAATCCTTGGGATCTTCAATGCCCATAAATATGGGGGAAAAAACTGGCTCCACCATCTTTGTCAGCTTCAAACTCGACCATCAAACACCTCGACCATCACTCAACGCTTTGTTGGCTAAAAAACACCGCTGCCAACCTCAAATTGGAGCATCAGACAGCTCCTTAGTGGGGGCACTAGAAGATGGAGAGGTGGAATAGGGAACACACCCAGCACACCAAATATCTGTCTCTTTATAGCCTAGGGACTCCATAGCACCCCTAACCTTTCAAATAACACCTTCAAATTGGCTAATTTGCACTAACCACTCAACTTTAGCACACAGAACAACTATCCCACACCTTGCAAAAAACACCTTGCAGCACAAATGCACCCACCCTGCTCAACTCACCCTTTTCGACTCACAAAACACTCCGATTTTTCCCTCTTGGAAACACCCTTCAAGCTGTAGGCAAACGCTCTGCAAGCACTGGCCAATACACAAAGAGTGAGAGAAAAGGAAGGGAATGGGGAGAAGCAACAAAAGAAATAGGGGCAAATGTTTCGTATTATTAGGAGAATAGTACAATCAAGTATGTAGCTTCAATGGCAAGCTTTGCACTACACAGGCTTGCAACTTTCAATCACACTCTCAAGCAAAAAAGCCCTCAAATTTTCACATTTTCATTCTTTTATAGGGGTGTATCTAGGCGGTTTAAAAAATAAATAAGGGGTGTGCTTCTCCTGTCGTGCACTTCACTTAGAGCTCTTTTTGGAATTTGTTTTGCATTGCTAGCACTTGTTATAGTTCATTTTTGGTAGCTTTTGCATGGTGTACACATCTTCCTTATGTCCGCCCAACTCGGCCGACGACTTGCTCCTCTTGGGCCTTTTGAATTCTCTCTCTATTTCCTTGCTTGATCTCTACTCTCCCTCCCTTGCTAGATATTTGAACAGCCTCTACCTCGCCTTCCCTTCACTGCGGGATCACATTTTTCCATGAGGGGGGGAGGCAATAGCGAGGTCGCTATTGCCCTCCCTCTTTCCTTTAAAACTTTTGGGCCCCAAGGGCCGCGAGACTCACCCCTAGCACGGGTTTGCCATGTCATCAAGGCTAAACAGCCGTCGTCCTCACACGCACGCGAGCACGCCATTTTGCGGCACCGCCAGAGGCCAAAACCACCCCAGTGCGCCACCTCGCAGCGCCCAGTAGGGCCGCCCTCGCGCCATAGCCAACAGCTCACGGAGCTCCAAGGGGGTTCGCTTCCATGCTCTATAATGGGTTAACGCTTTGGCCCAAGTACCCCACCTTATCTGTGTCCTCTTGTGAATGTGGGGCAATTCCCTGGCCACGTGGCAGCTGTGGGGAATACCCCCCCTTTGAATGTCTTCCAAGGCCATGTAAAAATTCACCTCCTCATTGTTTGTTTGGCCCACTTCACAACCCTGCCATATTCTACTGAGAAGCCCAATGATCATAGTAAAAACTCCACCCAATCGCCTCGGTCATAGACTTTAATTCTCTCCATGCTCGTCGAATTTAAACTTTCTTGGGTCTGCGATCCAAGGCGACCAAAAACTTGAAAAATCATATGCACACCCTTTATATTCATCAGCCTTTGGTTTTTCCAAGCCATAACTCGGTGCTCGAGGATCGGAATCACTTGCCGTGACTTCATGCTAACTCCACATGATGTACACTATCACGAAGAACTTTGGCGAGGCCCCAAAGATGCCAAATGGCACATCCTCCAATGCGGCCAAGTGGGCTCAGCAGACCCGGTTCCCAGAAAAAATTCAACTGGCCATAAAATGCAAAACATAGCTCTGATCCGCATTTGAAAAGACGGGTAGGCTCCATAAGTTGTGCTCTACACACCTGTACCTAGACTTCCACTTGGACCACCTGTTGCCAGCTGTCCTGGCCGGCAAGAATCTGCAATCCATTGAAACTTCAACTTTCAATAACTTGGGCTCCCTAGTGCGGTTTGATGAGCCATCTCCACCTGATCCTTCAACACTTCAAGATCTTCATTCCTCGACCCAAAAGCTGCACCTTGCATCTCCTTCACATGCTCCCCAAATGAGCCCCTCATGGAGCCTTCCTTGGCCTATAACCCGCATTAGGCATACAACTCCGCTGCTACCTATCATCCCATGATTTTCCTAACTGCTCTAGCCCTTTGCCATGCTTGTGCTCGCCTGCATATATCTACCCATGCCACCTTCTAGAGTCGACACACTTTGGATGCACCAAAGTATGTTGGATCACTTTGACTCTACATAAAACCAAACCAAATTAAACAATTATCAACAGCTCAAAACAATTGATACAAAATTACTTGTTTAAAGTTACTGCTTGTAGTGGTCCAACCACCGTGTTTAATTGCTTGTGAGAGATGTGGTTGTTTCAGAACAACCATCACCAAGTATCAAATTCAGTATGTCGCTCTCGATACTTGAAGATCTCTCTGGTTGGTCAAGAGAAAGTGATATTTTCCTAATCTAGAAATAACAATACTAAATTATCAACTAAAATCTTTATAATCATTGATCGACGTTATAATTCAATTAACCTTAAATATTTATCCATCCAAGCTCCCTTGCCTCCTGAGCCATAGTGCACGAGACTTTATCTTATGCGAGCCTCGCGTTGTTGTCTGTATGATAAGCCCGTCGCAACTTGATCGCTCTTCTCTTGAATTGCCCACTCCCACTCGACGTCTGCCATGCTACCACCACGGTAACTCTTGTCTGGATCTCTGACCTGGTTGGCTACTACATGCCACATAGTGGGCTATAAATGGTTGATGTTGTTAATTATATTAGGGTAAGTGGAACTGGTATCTATTATCAATTTTTTTGAGCCCACTATGTGGGGTATGATGCACACCTTGGCAACTTTGAACTTAATAATGTAGTTTTTTTTTTACTTGCCTATGGCTTTACCATTATTGAGCCATAAGACGTCCAAAAGGAGCTAACCCTCGGCAGCTCTGTTATGTTAGACCTACTCCTCTACTCTCTATAATTAACCACTTCGAGTCGTGGGTGTAGATACTTAAGAGCCATCTTTCAAAGGATAAGAGGAGTGGCAAATAAGGTTTGAATTGCCAAAGCATACACTAAGTACATACATAAATTTTGTTAACATGGCTGACAATAATCAAGAGAGTAGAATGAACATTGATAGCTCTGATTTTGCAAATGAAAGTGCTGATGAAGGTCACTAGGTTGAAGCAAGCTATGGGCAACCGTGCTTTGCAATCCAAAGCTACTCAACAACTTCGTGATTATGGAATCTTCTGTCCTCTCCAAGAGGAGAGAGAGCTTAGGAGGCCTCTTGAAGAGACCCCCAAAAGAAGAATCTCTCCCATACCAGAGAAGAAATCCAAAGAGCAAGAAATCAATGAAAATTTAAGTTCCTCTAAAGATGTGGCTCCACGAATACAACGGTCTCAACGATCGCCTACTGCTACCAAGAGGAAAAGATCAACACACAGTCCTTCTCCTTTTCATTCCAAAAGAGACGAGAGGAAACAAAGGAAGAAAAAGGCTAGGAAGAGGTCACCCTCTTCTCCTTCATCTTCACTTTCCCCCTCTTATGATGAAAGCTATGGATATTCTCCTAGAGAATATAAGAGGGCACGACATCATAAATCATTCCCTGCATGGAGAAGGTCCCAAAAGTTAAAGAAGTTCAAGGAGGGAGGAAAGAGTATCTCTTTTCTCACTTATGATGGCACCTTTGGTGCTACCGACAAAGTGTTGGCCTTTATCCAACAATTTGATGCGGCCTTTGGAGACGAGGGCTTTATAGAGTCCTACAAGCTATGCCATGTAGCTATGCACTTTCAAAAATCATCTCGTCAATGGTGGGCTAGCCTTCGTGGCAACGGAGAAGCCCCAAAGACATAGAAAACTCTACGAGTTTTCATCATGAAGCAATTCCTTGCAAGCGATGCAAAGGACAAAGTGCATACTGACTAGCGCATCTTGAAGCTTCTATCTCATGAATCTATCCACAAGTATGTAGAAAAGTTTTGGGATTTACATCTCAAGGCTACTGTCTTTCAAAAGATAGACTTTGTCGAGCAAAGACAACAATTCTGTGCGGGCTTACCTGAAGAGATGACAGAATACATCAACTCTCAACGTCCTGGTACTATTAGCAAAGTAATCCATCACACCACGGTTGCTTCACATATCAATTTCCATCAAGGGGCTGAACGTAATGTCAAACCCATGGACAACAAAGGCAAAAATGATGCAAAGGGGAAGACCAATGCTCAAAATTCTTCCCAAGGCACTTCCAACAACAACAACAACAATAATCATTCCAAGGAGAAGGGAGTTTATAAAGGTAAAAAAAAACTCTCTGTTGAAGAGCTTGAATCTTTTCGCAAGGACCATAAGTGTTTCAAGTGTGGGGAGCAAGGACACGGTTATCGTTCTTTCCCCAAGAAGAATACTCGCAATGAGACTCCAGGGCTTCCACCATCAAATCTCCAAAAGCGGATGCTCATTGCAAAGGCTCATCACTCTCCTATGCTTGGGGAAAGGTAAGAGAGCATGATTCATTCATCTTGTTTGACCCTGGCTCTACTCACAACTTCATATCAATGGAGTTGGCCACCAAATTGGGCATTCAAGCTTTCAAGTTGGGAGATATGGTAACGGCTGACGTAGCTTTCAAGGGGACAAAAGGCCTCTGTTACTCCCTTGATTGGGAAGTTGAGGCTTCATGTCCAAAGCTATGTCAACAAAGAAGACTTCTTCATCTCTCCTCTCCAACACGAGGATGTTATCCAACACGAGGATGTTATCCTAGGGGCACCATGGTTTCATCCCATGGCTGCCAATATGAAGTTCCGTGAAAGGAGAATTTACTTCACTTAAAGAAGAGAGAATTATATAGATGCTAGTGTCCGTGGTCGCACTATTCCACTTGTAAATTCTCTTGATTTTGATAAATCAATGAAGATCTCAGTTTCTGTGTTTATGATTTTTGTAGCAAGTCTCCAGAAGATCCTAATGTTTGATCAAATGTAAATAGTAGGAATCAAGAAGAGTTAGACTTGTCTAATTTTCTAAAAGGATTCCAAGATGTGTTCATTGATGATATTCATATGGACTTACCTCCAAAACGAGGCAATGATGACCATTGCATTGAGCTCCTTCCTAGAAGCTCACCACCTAACAAGCCTCTTTATCGAGTCTCACAAGCTCAATAAGAGGAGATCATGAGGCAAGTACATGAACTGGTATACAAAGGGATGGTGAGGCCTAGTTCCTTGTTCTTTGTTCTCCAATCCTTTTAGTGCAAAAGAAGGATGGTACATACCGCATGTGTGTGGACTATCGAGCATTAAACCATATCACTATCAAAAATAGATTTTTTGTGCCTCGGGTAGAAAATCTGTTTGATAAGCTACAAGGCTCTACCTACTTCAGTAGGATTGACCTTAAGAGTGGCTATCATCAAATAAGGATAGTGGATGAATATATCTTAAAGATCGCGTTTCGCACAATGATTAGTCTTTATGAATATCTAGTCATGCCTTTTGGTTTGACTAATGCACCGACAACATTCAATTGTCTAATGGAGAAAATTTTTAGACCATACTGCAAATTCACTCGAGTGTTCTTTGAGGATATCATCTACTACTCCAAGCCTTTGGAGGAACATAAGCAACATCTCCAAGTGATTTTTCAAGCATTGAGGGAGAATAAACTTTTTCTCAACCAAAAGAAAAGTGAATTTTTCCTTCAAGAGATTGAATACTTAGGTCATATTATCTCTCAAGATGGTATCCGTATGGATCCATCAAAGCTAGAGGTAATAAAAGCATGGCCTAACCCAAGGAATCTACATGAGCTAAGAAGCTTTATTGGTATGTGCGCATACTATAGACGCTTCAAAGCAAAATTCTCCCAAATAGCAAGACCACTACATGACTTAACTAAAAAGAATGTTAAGTATGTATGGGCTGCTAAGGAGAAAAATGCTTTTGACAAACTCAAGGAGAAGCTTACCTCTCAACCAGTCCTCATTCTTCCCAATCTCTCGAAGACATTTGAGGTCCAATGTGATGCTTGTGGTGATTGCCTTGGAGCAGTTTTGCTTCAAGAAGGGCATGCCATAGCATATGAGAGACGACAACTCAATACTGATGAATGAGTCTTGGGAATTTATGAGAAAGAGCTTTTAGTTGTTCTACATGCCCTAGACACATGGAAGCACTACCTATTGGGGACTCCATTTAGTCTGCGAACCGACCACCAAAGTCTCAAGTATTTCATGATGCAAACCAAGATCTCCGACAAATAAATGAGGTGGGAAAATTTTATTTCGTAATTTAATTTTCATATTTCTCACATTGTTGGTAAGCACAATCAAGTGGCTGATGCACTTTCACGACAAACAAAAGTTAAATTGGTGTCTATTGCTACTCACAATGACCTATCTTTTATGATAGATGAGTATGTTAATGACCCTGACTTTAGAGACATAATGTCAGCCCTTGCTTTGAGGAAGAAAGAGGAACCATTCAGCTTGTAGGATGGTTATCTTCTCCACGACAATAGGTTATGTGTTACCCATTCCCTTCGTGAGAAAGTTATGTATGAATCCCATGCTTCTCCCTATGCGGGACATAGAGTTATTCAACCTACTCTTCGAGGAGTAGAGACGTATTTCTATTGGCCTACCATGAAAGTGGACATACAAGAGTATGTTTCAAAATGCGTAGTATGCCAAAAGACCAAATATGATAGAGGGAAGCAACCTCGATTACTCCAGTCATTGCCTATCCCAAATTCACCATGGGAGAGTATATCCATGGATTTCATCTTTGGATTACCCAAGTCTATCCATGGGAATACGGGAATATGGACAATAGTCGACAAGTTTAGCAAACAAGCACACTTTATTCCTGTCAAAAATACTATTAAGGCACACCAAATGTAAAATCTCTTCAAATCACAGATTTTCAAACACCCTGGATTACCCACATCCATTGTGTCACATAGAGATCCTAGAATGACCAATAATTTTTGGAAAGATCTCTTTACAAATCTAGGAACAAGATTGAACTTCTCTTTGGCCTATCACCCACAAATGGATGGCCAAAGTGAGATAGACAATCTTACGATACTCGATCTACTAAAGACTTATGTTACAAAGGTAGATCAACACCCACAATGAGAAAAGTACTTACCACTTTTAGCGTATGCTTACAATAATACTGTACATAATTCTACGGGAAAGGCACCTTTTGAGATCATCGAGGGAAGACCTAAAAGTCCCTTACTACTCAATGTACAATGGAAAATCTTCGCCGCTGATGAGTATAGCCGTGACCTACAAGATTCTTTTCAAAAGATTAAGGAGGCTATATCCATCTCTCCACAAAGGAAAAAGCTGTTGTTGCTGACAAGTACAAAAGGGCCTTAACGTTCAAAGAAAATGATTGGATCTTACTCAAGTTTCCTAAGGATCAATTAAGGAAAACGACGGGGAAAAATCCTACAGGCCATCAAAAGTATTATGCTAGACTACCAAAAAGATACTATGGTCCTTTCCAAATCTTGAAGCCCATCAATGAGACAGCTTATCAACTCAAGTTGCCCAACCATTGGCTCATACACAATGCCTTTCATGTAAGCCTACTTAAGCCCTACAAAGGAGAGCCACCAAGTGAACCAATTATGGAAGACCCTCCCGAAGTTGAAGACCAAGTAGAGGTACTACAACCTGAAGCTATCCTTCGACACTAAGACAAGGTACTAAGACATGGTAAGATTATCCGATGGTATCTTCTGAAGTTAAAAAATTATCCTTTTGAATATGCTAGATGGATGCAAGGAATAAAACTTAAGGATAGTATGAACCTTGTCAATGCTTACAATGCTACATTAGAGTAAGAAAATGTACAAATTTATTTTAAATGACTCATGTTTTTGTCTTATAAGGCTAATTCTCTTTTTATTGTGCACAAATTTAAATAGTATGCATGATTAGAGTCATGTTTGTGATGACGACGTCTCTCAAACACCAAGTGGAAATTGTCACTCTACTTTGGGAGAATGAAATGGACTAAAGAGTAGACATGATTGCGGCATCTATGTCTTTCAAGCACCAAATGAATCATTCATCCATCTTGGAAAGATATTGTAGGGTAAAAAGAGATCCTCTACCCGCTAAGTAAACTTGACTAATGACTATGTCAAGTGTAGAGGTACATTCCTCAAGCAGGCAAGGGGGCAACTTGCTTAAGAAAGGGCTGTGCTTAAGAAAGAGGGGTTCTAGATTAACCTAGCAAGAGGGAAATAAGGACACTTGTCAAGAGACTACACACCTTGCCACAAAGGGAGCCAAGCTCTCATTGGCTAGAGGGCTACATGGCCCAATAAGCTTCAACGAATGCCTAGGGAAGGGGGTCGACCTAACTAGCTCTCTCTCTCTCTCTCTCTCTCTCTCTCTCTCTCTCTCTCTCTCTCTCTCTCTCATTTGAGCATCCCACGAGCTCTCTCACTCTCATTATTCCCTTCACACACTCTTCTGAAGCAAGAACTCCATCTCCTTCTCCAAGCTTGAGAGGTTGAGTGCCTACTACCACAAGCTCTTGGCTATGGATGCAAACCCACACAAGAGAATGCTTATGTTTGCTTATCAATCTCTCTAATCTCCACTATCACTATGCTAAGCTATGCTACAAGAACTATGAGCGAATATGTGCAAGGGGTTATTGCTTTCTCGTAGAGCTACTTCTACTTCTCTCTTCTTCCTCACTCCCTACCAGCTCTCCTCACCTTTCATGGTGTTTGAGGTCTTGAGATTGAGGCTGGGCATTTTCCAAGTTCATGCTAATCATGTTTATTGTTGTTATGCTAACATTTGGTAAGTGAAGATTGCCATCTTCACCTCATCAAGAAGGTCTCAAGGAACACAATCAATTGTATTGTAAACAAGTCTTCCGTCATGAAAGAATCTATAATACAAATGCCTATTGGAGGGGGGGCTGGCTCCAACTAATCCCGTCCTCTATTGGTGACAATTTCTCTAAACTCTCACTCTCTTTTACAAGTATTGTTCATGCCATGTTAATGAAGTAATGTGTTAGTGTTGCTCTCTCCATCCAAGCACTATCTACATCCACACACAAAGGAATGCTCAAGGAAATGCTCATCATGTTCTTCACTTTCCGCTCCAACTCAAGTTAAAAGGATAATTCCGTTACATAATGCATTGCAAAGCCTGTAAATATGCTTCCATAATCTATAAGCAGAATGAAGACCACCGGGATCATACGGTAACTAGGTCAATTTCCATAGACCGTACACTCTACCTTGTCCTCCTGGATCAAATGGCTTCAAATCCTTCATAAACATGTTGCTCACATCTTTGTAACATCCCATATAACCACATGTATCATGGATTGCTAGGAGATCAAAAAATTGAAGCAAATAGGTAGTTACCTCAATCTCTGGCATAATTGGTACTGGATCGACATCACCTCCTCTAGCATGGAGGTATAAGCATGTAATAAGAAACCATCACTATCCACACCATCTGTATGTCACTATAAGAAAAGTTGTCTATAACTACTAGCATTGCCGCGGAAAAACAAAGAAAAAAGGAGAGAGACAAATTTGTGGGGGCAGCAATAACCGCGGCTATGGACGTGGTAGTGGTTTCTCAGCAATAAGCACAGTAATAGTCGCGCTAATATACTTGCTGCTATTACTGTGCCAGTTGTCGCGTTTATTACCGCACCACCTATATAAAACAATGAAACATCAATTGTTTTTTGGAAGAGTATAAAAAATACCAAATAATTGAAATTGAGTTGACTTTATCTAGACAATTTAAAATGCAGAAGATCAACTATTTAAAAAGGTTACAAAAAAAATTAAATAGTTGTATATACATTGTACCACATTGGGACTTTACGAAAGTTTGGACAAAATATTTTTCTATCTAATCCTCCTCTATCTCGTCATCGTCCAGAGGCACGTATGATGGATCACTTTGACTCTACATAAAAACAAACCAAATTAAACAATTATCAATAGCTTAAAACAATTGATACAAAATTACTTGTTTAACACTAGTTCTGTAATCAGGCACTCAAATGTTCTGAGACACTAAAGTGTCCTGCTTTCCTAGCAACTTGACATAATTATTTGGTGAATCTAGAAAAACAATGCATATTCACATTCATATCTTAGGTCAACTATGAGGTGAAGAACCTAGCCAAATTTTACTTTTGCCAAAATTAATATTATAATAATAAGTTTTAAGATGAAAAAATCATAGAAATTCAGTGCAGTTTTAATAAAAATTTCATAAATTGAATATAACTTTGCATCAAAATAAGATTTTTGCATAGATTTCGAGGTGTATGGATAGGAAAATACTTATTATAGCAAGAAATTGAGCTTCATAACTTAGTTATGGGACTAGAGTTTTGTTATAATCAAAAGACAAAAATCTCGAAAATGCTGAGAAAGAGGAAAATTTTGGTCTTTCAAGGTCTCTTTCATTAACATGATGAGGTTATGGGACAAAACCTAATGTGTATAATGTATCTATAGGTCAATACCCATCAACTAAGCATTTTTCAAGGGTTCAAACTTATAGGCTTCTTGTAATTTAAGCTCATGTAAAAAAAAAAGTGGTGCATAATTTCTTGCAAAAAAAAACATTGCTATGAAAAACTATTCCTAGTGTGTATATAAATCTCCCACTTTGTCCATATGAGGTATTTGTATGTAAATAACTGAGATGAATGGAAAAATCCAAAAGTGAAATTTATTTCAAGGCCTATCTTTGATAAATAAAAAATCTTAATTACAACATGCGCAATTTTTTGGATACGCCATAAATCACCAAATGTGGCTTGCAAAACCATTAAAACTTATCACCTTATGTAATGGAGTCATAGATCTAGTATACATGTATCATAAGACATTGTAAATTTAGATGAACTACATGTTTTTTGTGATCTAATTGAATATGTAAATGTTGCATATTTGACCCATAGGACTTTCTATATTTAATTCTAGTCACAAAGGATTTTTTTCTCACATGTCAATTGCAAAAATATCAAACACATATGTAAGTAGTTACCATGGATTATTGCATGCACCGTGCTCTTTTTTTTCTTAGGCTAGAGTACGAGTTTTAATGAAACATTGAATGCTGATTTGCGTAGATTCTTTTCATGAATGTAGTTACTTTTGATGTTATGATCAAAAGTGAGGGATTATATCTTCTATGAGTACTTTGAATAACATTTTATAAGCTTGCAAAAGAATTTCTTGAGATGTGTTCTAGATTTCATGTACCATTTTATTTAAAACTGTGAAAAAAGGATACTAAAGTGTCTCTTTTGGTACCAAACTAGTGTTAAACTTACCGCTTGTAGTGGTCCAATTACTGCCGTGTCGATTTGCTTGCAATATATGTGGTCTCAGTATGTCGTTTTCGATACTTGACCATCTCTCTGGTTGGTCGAGAGAGAGTGATATTTTCCTAAGCTAGCAATAATAATACCAAATCATCAACTACAATCTTTATAATCATTGATCAACGTTATAATTCAATTAATCTTACATATTTATCCTTCCAAGCTCCCTTGCCTCCTAAGACATAGTGTGTGGGACTTTGTCTTACGCGAGCCTCACGTTGTTGTCTGTATGATGAGCCCGTCGCAGCTTGATCGCTCTTCTCTTTAATTGCCCACTCCCACTCCGTGTTTGCTATGCTGCCACCACAGTAACTCCTATCTAGATCTCTGACCTGGTTGGCTGCTACACACCGCACAGTGGAGTGCTTGTTTTTAGGAAATCTCTTTATGTAGCCCTCCAACCATTGTTGTGAAAAACGTTGATCGGCATGTTTGAAAATCTAGCTAACAGAGCATCCTCAATGTACCATGCATGATCGGACAATTGGTCTCTAAACTTTATAAAAGAGTTCTTGTACATTGAATATATAAGAATTTGTAGATGGCATCGAAATGCCCCATCATGTGCTATGCCAAAGTCCACCTCCCTGCCATATTTAACTCTATAGCCATGTGTGTCTGGCACGTGTGGGTCAGTATCTTCATTCTCTGCGTCAGGGGCGGCTTGCTCTCAATGTGGGGACTCCATTCCCTTGCCACTACCAAAACATGCGAAACCGCAAGATCCACCACCGCTTTGTCTCTCCCGAAGCTCATTTCCCTGAGACGAGCGTCAACGTGCGCAACTAGAGGAAGTTCGTTGATGATGTTTTGTTGAAGCAGGAGTAGAATGGAGTGGTGTAGGACCTTGTGATGCCATGGGAGTGGGACTCTGCCATGTAAGGGGAGTAGGACCCTGCGATGGAATATGAGTAGGACGATAGTAAGGGAGAGTAGAGGGAGGTGCCATTGGTGTGAGGCTCTGTAGGTAAGGAGTCCCCCTCTTACTCCCCCATGGTGTAGTCTGCAGAGAAATACCGTAGGTCGCAAGCTACTGTCTGCGCAGTGTAGTGGGCAAACAAATCCTCCTTCAAATGGAGGTATTGCTCTTGTAAAGAGATAGCCCATTGTAGGTCTAGATCTACGATCGGTGGAGGAACCTGAGAAGGGTAGGTGTAGGATGGCCATGCCTGCAAATAACAAAAATAAACCTATGATACTCATGGTTTAGGGTTAACTACGTAGACCATTCTTTATTTCTTTGATTTTTCACACCGACTCAAGACTCGGGTCCACTGGAGGCGATGTCCACCCTGGGTGGGAGCCCACCTAGATGTGAACCAACAAAAAGAAGAGCTAGCTGGCCGCTCCTCACCAGTTGGTTTTCCGTCTGACATCTATATCACAAAGAGCAGTATAAGATTAAGCTTTCCACCCTACTCACTCATCTATAAATACGTATACAAGTATATTAGCACACAAACACGTATATACATATACATACTAGTAGACCTAAGTAGAGGCTAGTACTGCCAAAGGTCAACTGCACCTCTTTAGATATCATCGCAGTCTCAACCATCATAAACCCAAAGGTACATTGCGGTAATCCATACATGAGTGGATCAATGACCGCAATGCCATGATTAAAAAAGGACTATACCCAAGAGGAAGCGTATAACCTTGGGTGTTATGCTCCTGTATTTAGTGCCTACATACATGCATAAAAAAAAAATATTTACACACATATATATGTGATGGTTGTAAATATAGCCATCATTTTGTGTTGGCTACACCTAGAACCAATGTCTAAGTGATCAATTGATCGTAGCATTAGAATTATAATGTAATGCAATAAGTAACTCTACTTCTCTCGCAGAGTCTCTCTCTCTCTCTCTCTCTCTCTCTCTCTCTCTCTCTCTCTCTCTCTCTCTCTCTCTCTCTCTCTCTCTCTCTCTCTCTCTCTCTCCCTCTCGGTCATGCAGTTGAACTACGAAGCGGAAGCTCCATCCCAGAGTCATGCCTGTGCCTCCATGTAAAGCAAGCACTCTCTCTCTTTCCCTCTCTCTCTCTCTCTCTCTCTCTCTCTCTCTCTCTCTCTCTCTCTTTCCCACTTTCCCTATCTCTCTCTACTCCTTTTTTTCTCGCGTATATTACCTCTCTCTCTCTCTCTCCCTCCCTCTTTCTATTCTCCCCCTCTCCCTCTTTCTCTCTCTATCCCTCTTTCCCCTCTTTCTCTCACTCCCTATCTCTGTTTCCCTCTTTCGCTATCGATCTCTTTCCCTCTCTCTATTTACTCTCTCTCTCTCTCTGTTTCTCTTTCTCTCTTTCGCTCACTCTATCTACTCTCTCTCTTTCCCTATCCCCCCCTCTCTCTCTCTCTTACTCTCTATCTCCATCTCTAATTCAGAAGGTTACTCATTTTCCCTTCAATATTGGCCTCTGAACTACACACTCGAGAAAGGGTTTCCCAAAAGAATATTTTTAAAAAAAGGAGAACTTGAACTTTTTTTCCAGTTTTAAGCCTAATGATTTTCCCTATTACTTTTAATGAGATACATTTTGAAAACTCTATGTATTTCCGAGTCTCCACCAAATTGACAAACCTTTAACCCCTGGGATACTCTCCTATATATAGGCTATATCTCTACACAATTTGTGATAGAGAGAGTGTACCAAATCCATGAGTTGATCATGTTATGCTTACTTTCATCTTTTGATCTACAATTTTACTGTTTTGAATACTTTACTGACAGCATGAAATCTATAACATCAATGCCACGAATACATCCCTAATAATTTATTACTAGAAAATAATTTATTTTTTCATAGAAGCAACCACCAAGAGACTTACCTTAATGATCTATCTAACAGGTGTTGAGCTGAAGACTTGTTGTTCAAGAGAGAACGGGGATAACCAATCTACCACAATTTGGTGATAGAAAGGTTATTTCAATTTCCTCATATGTACACACACACATACACCCATGAGAAGCAAAGTTTTTAATGTCGTAGGAAGAATCCGAATAGAACTCAACAATCAATGAGAAAATGGAAAATGTTGAACTCGTTGCTTAAAGCTAAAAGACAAATGTGAAGTATTAATGACAAATTGTTTTTCCCACTAATGGAAAAATAGCATGCATGTTGTTTTTGGAGTTTTAGCTATGCCAAAATGACAACACCACCTTTGGGTGGGCCAAAATGGAAGAGAGACACTTACAACAAGGAGCCCATTATTACTGAAATTAAGTCAAAGTCCAAGATTTCTATCAACCGCATGTTAAGGAAATTGGTTGCTTCAAAACAGATCAACAACGATCCTCATCACTATATCACACATGCATGCTTAAATGGGATCAATGGTGGAGAAGGAAAATATAGGGCGCGCCAATTGTGAATCGTCAGATTTGACAATTGCCTCGAATTAACTTGTCCGGCCAAATTTACAATTTGCTCCGAATTTACTAATCGGTCCACATCTACAATATGACATACTTGAATTCCCTATATTTCAACGTATGCGGGCGTAGTGGTTAGTGCACATGGCTCGCAGTGGGGAGGTCCCGGGTTCAAGACATGGGGTGCGGACTGCCCCGAATTTACAATCCTACCCAAATTTACTTTTCTTCCACAATTTACCAAATGTTCATCTGACGATCCGAATCACCTCAATCGTAGATCACATTTGAAGCCATCCGTGCGAGATAGTGTGGAGAAACAACGATCAAATCCACATTGGGATTCGACAGGCTTATTGCAGATTGGACCAGTGACGGCTTGTAAAATTTGAGGACGATGCCCTGGATTAATGTAGAGGGGACCTTGTACAATGGAAAATTCTTGTTATTAGGGCTCGGCCATGCTTGTGGAGCCCGGCAAGCAGGCCACGTCTCAAAACGCTCCCCAGCTCCACCTTCAACAAATTTTCGTATGATATCTGTCGCCGCCATGTCCATCTCTCTCTCTCTCTCTCTCTCTCTCTCTCTCTCTCTCAGATAATCTCTCTGAGCTTGATACTATCCATGGGTGAGTTATAATATGTCAACTTTTTGGGATGAATTCTTGAGCCACTGTATCAGCCCGCCATTGCTGGTTTCCCCAAAGAAAACAAATCTCATAATTGTGAGAAAGGAGTAGACAATGTCTTTTTTGTTGTCCTGCCTATATTATTGAGCCTTATATCATCTGCATTTATTATTACCTTCTCCAAGATTGTGGAAGCCACACTAGTGTGAGTATGTATGCTCTCATTAGTGAGAATCTTGGAAGATGCCTTGCAAGTTAAAAGAAAAAGGGAAGGGTGAAGAAAGAGGAGATTAGGGCGTGACAAAATGACGTGAAATTTTATAATTATTTGAGTGATTGTGCCTTTCAATCACCACCTCTACATATCGCTCAACATGAGTGATGCATGCTTTTCACCACCTCCCTAGAAGCCATCACCTCTACATAGCTAGGAGAAAAATAAAAAAATTAATAGAAAAGATAAATTTTTTCTTCCATCTTGCATCTCAAAAAAATGTGACACTATATTGCGAGATGTCGATGTGGGTGAAAACTGTAACTAGTGAGAGACGTGTTTTGGCTATCCAAAACTGCCATAGTGAGCTACCTCACCCTATCAAAATCACTCAAACACTCTGGCTATCTCACCCTTTCACTTTACATAGGTATGTGTGAATTAGGGACTTTTCCCATAACTCCTTAAAAACCCTTAATTACCTAGTCACTAGGCTAGTTGAGCCAAAAATTAAATAAAATAAAAACTAAAAGTATATTATGGTCTTCTTATGTATAAATATTTCATTGTATATAGGACCTAAATACAAGGATTTTTTATAATTATTTTGGTATTTTATTTAAATATTTATACCTAAGTGTGTGTTTTATTAGACGTACGTACGCCTTCTTTCATCCTCTTGCACCATAAGTATATTTTTTGCCAATGTGTACATACTCTAACCTCATATTTTTCTTTTACACAAATCATCCCCACATTTTCACCCTCACCCTTGTGAAAATAAAAAATGGGTTTCTAGTCCCTTAGTCACGTTTATTATATAATTTTCATTTACTTGCATACTTTTTCCTCTTTCACCCAAAATAATACAAAAGAGGAACCATATCATATGATTCCAATGTCTTATTCCATATCCATAGTTCTTCCATATTTTTATCATGTACTCATTATTCTAACACCATGTGCTCATTGAGCTAAAATCCATGAATAGTCCATACACTAGTCCCACCATGTATATATTTCTTTATTCACCTCCATGCATGTGTAAAGATAACTTGGATGATTTGTATCATGATATGACAAAGGAGGGGCTCACTCTTGGATGCATCGTGCAAATTCAACAAAGAAGGGGGCCACTAAAAGAATTTTGCAGGAATAAAAAAGAGGCTTTTTGGTGAAAATTTTGGCGCCTATCTCCGCTCAAAATTTGAATAAGTGATCAACAGGTAAAATGTAGCTTACAAGCTAAATATAATTTTTGGAGCTACCATCAATGAGATATGAATTTTATGGTGGACCCCAATCTGCCCACCTTTTCTCACAAGTCACCCTAGTCTTCTCTTGCCTCCCTTCACACTTCTACACACACACACACTCATCCTTTTCTATCATCACTCAAACCTGCAACTTTCATGGTTTCTTTCATCTTCTTTATCATTTCCATCTCTCCCTTACTCCGTGGTTCAAAAATTTATCATCTCTACACACATAAAGCTCAATGTCTCTCTCTAGAATCAAATTGATATTACCATAACCTCTTCATCCTTTCCTAAAAAGAGAAAAATCAGCAAATAACCAAGCTCAAGCTCTGCTAAAGGAGGAGTGTGATCATGGAAAATTCAATTTTTCCATCGTCACTAGAACTACACCGACAGAGTTCTACAACCACTTCTTTCAGTGGAGGAGATAGGTGAACATTTCCCTTTCCATCTTGTGGTTTCCATCATAACTATGCCAATTTTGGCATAGTTGTGAATCTCAAGGCATAGTTGGGAGGATGAATGAATAACTAAGCCCTGTGTGACCATGCAAGAGGCTTAATTATTCCGTTAATGCTCTATCTGGGCATAGTTGGAATAGTTATCTATATCTGATAACTAAGCTTCGTGTGACCATAACCTAAAGAATAGAAAGGCTTAGGTCAACTAGGCCCTATCCTAGGCACCACCTTAAGGTTTACCATGGCTTGTCTTTGACAAGTAGCTTCAACCACTTCTTTTAAAAAAAAAATTCCTTGAGCTTGATTTTTACGGTCAAATCAATTTGATATGACAATGGGAATTTTGTGCCCCCCTTAGAAGAGGTTAGTTAGGTTACGATTAACTCAAAGCATATTTAGCCTAATCAAAGTGGGTAGGTGGTGCTTCACATGGAAAATGCATGATGTTTCACAAGGGCTAGATGCCCTACACTGGCTTGCAGAGCCTACCAGCTAGAGAAAGGTACTTTTCTGCAGTTATCTATGCATTGTTTTAATTACCACAATAAGGAAATGGTGGAGGTAGGATAGTCGGCCTACTTACCATGTTAGATGACAAGTTCTTTCACATATTTGAACGATGGGTGGGTTGTTATAAAGTTTAAAGCATATAATGTGTGAGTGTGTATTTGTGTGTGCGTGTAAGTGTGCCTGCATGTGTACTTGTTTATGCGCTTTTGTGTGTGTGTGTGTGTGTGTGTGTGAGAGAGAGAGAGAGAGAGAGAGAGATAGATTTTGAGAGTGTATATGGTTGCTATCATTAAGAGATTGAGCGAGAATGGACGTGATTTTGGGTGTGCTAAGAGTTTCATTTTAATTTATCGCACAATTTCTCTCATCATAGCCACCATTAGCTTGTGCAATTTGTGAATGTTCAAAGTACTCCGCGATGCCGTTCCATAGAGCTCTCACATGCTTGAGTCTCATCTCATTTGGCTCATCAACCAAGCTCACCTAAATCTTTGCATTTCTAGCTTGATTAATCTCTGCTTTTTGCTTCGTTAGGCCTGAAACCTTCCACCCAACTCTAGGCGTGTGAGTGAGTGTGTGTGTAAAATTGAGGTAAGTGGTGGGAGCCACTTCCTGCATAAACATCGGCACATGTAAACAAGCCAATTGTTAGCTGGAAAATAAGGTTTGCTTGTCCTCACTGCACCCGAGGGCCCGCAAGCTCTCAAAATCAAGTCCCCTAGGCTACACCTTGCCAAACTCAACAACCGGTTGCAACTTGTTACGAATTGTCAACTCATTGCACAACCAATTGGTGCTCATCACCTCGCTGCCGTTTGTCAAAGGCCTAGAGCTGCCACGTTGCCACTGCACTGGCCAAGATTTCCTATTACCTCATTAGCTCTCTTGTGCTATGCAACTCGACAAGGCTACCCTCATCACCTGCTCCATGATCAGTAAGAGTCACCTCAGCCCCCTCCTCGATGCCATAACAGCATTGTAAACACGCCATCCGACGTGGCTGCTCTAGTGGACCCTGTTTCCTGCAACCCGAGTGTTGCCTCACCTACCTACTGCGTATCCGTTGCAAACTTTTCCTTTTTCCATTAGAGGCCCTGCTAACCCGAGGATTCTTTTGTGCCATCGTGCTCACCATTTTTGGCCGTGCTTGTCACCACTCGATTCTCACTTGCGTCCTCCATCTGCAGGCCATTTCTAGTTCATAGGCATTTTCTTTTGTAACTAAAATTTATTATAATTCACTTTTTAAGCCCCAGTTCTCACTACAACTGGGCCTATCCAAAGAGGCGTTCCTTGGTGCTTTCTCTTTGAAAAGTAGAGGTTCACACAACAAAGAAGTAAGGGAGTATTTTTTGTAGCACGAAGCAAATGAAACATACTATTGACCAAATTTCATGTATAAATGGGATGGAACATGGATCACAATCCATGAATCCCTAAGAAATCTAAAGCTAAGATTGAAGCAATGAGTAGATGAAACTTTTTGGACAACTTTTGTAAAGGATACCATAGTAAAAAACAACAAAAAGTTTTTCAAATCCAAAAATAAGTGGTGGGTTAGACTCCAAAGACTATAGGTTTTCACCAAACCGAGTTTGGGGTTCTGATCTTATGGAACATGGATTGAGATCCATGTCCCTTTGCTAAATATTTGGATAGAGACCATGCACCTTGTATCAGAGACCAATACGAACAACTTATCGAAAAGCAAGGGTACCAAAAAACTTCAAGAAGTGGGTCAAAACAAGGCAAAAGTCATTCAAGGCCAAGAACGGCCAAACAGTCCCAGAGAGGAACTTTTGGTTTATCTAAACAGATCCAAAAAATATTAAAATCACATAGCAAGGATCAAGAAGCTATGAGGGACTTATTTGTAAAGTTTCAACACATTCTCACATTGGGTACATGGATCAGGATCCATGACCCCTTGACATAGAGTGAGTTAAGGTTGATACCAGAGCTAGCACTAGTCCCTAGGAGCATAGTGGTCTTTTCAAAATTCAATTTGCATTTGATTTGTTCAAATTATAAGAAAAATAGGGTTCTATGTTGAAAGTGCGATAAAATTCTCATTCGAGAAAATTTTGACTAACCGAGTGACTGTAAAGTTATAGCCACCAAGTGGATTTTGTACAGGTTGTGAAAATCCGAGTTTGCAGCTCGATTTGATATTTATCAGGAGGCTAGATAATCCATAAAAGGTAACACATCAGGGTTTTGCAAGAATACTTTTCTTGATGAATTTGCGATCAAGAAAGTTGTATCGAAAGGAAACCCTACTGTTAGAGACCAACCAAGCCATATTTCTATAGAGAGAAGCGTGAATCAAGAAACTATGCCGACTATAGAGCCAATCTTGTAGAAAAGTCTTTCGGATACCTCTTCAGAGATATATTTTACCTATATGGACAAGAGATCCAAAAGTGTGAGTTTCAAGGAGGAAACCAAAATGGGAGAGGGACCACCACATTCAGCACCAACCATGAAACTTTTGCACCTATAGCACGAGTTTGAAAAAATCTACAAAGATGGTATGGATCATTATTGTCTAAAAAATGGAAGGGAGTCGTTGTGGGCTCAAGCTCATAGTGCTCGTAGATTACAATAGCAATCACTACCCTGATGAGGAAGGAAACATGTATTTAGTTGTGCATAATACCTTTATGGTGGACAAGTGGGGATTAACATGCATAAAGAAAAAGGTTAACGTCGTCGAGCCCCCAAAGAAGCCGCCAAATCTAGAAATTCCTAATGCAAATCTTAGAGGAGTGAATATGGCTATTTACATCAAGATGGACAATATGCATATGGGTTTATATAAGTACGATAACAGAGAGCAAATGTTCTACTACAAGTGTGATGCACCCAATGTGAGGGAACTAATGGAGCAAAAATGCTTGTATGTGTTCACATATGAAGTGAAAAGAGATAAGCAGATAATCATCCTAGACAAATATGGTTAGAGATATTCAACAGTTAGCCATAAAGAGCTTCAGAGAATATGCCCCCCCCTTTCTAAACTTATACAACAGTCATTGAAGAAAAATAGCATACCACTAACTAAGACCATATTAGGTATTTTGGTAAAAATCTCACATTATGGGAATCTCCAAATCGACCGAATTCATGTAATTTGGGAATTTTCCACTTAAAGTGGGAAAAATTGAGGTGTGTGGCTAGTAAATAAAGTGAAAATCTCATAGGATTGTGGTGTTGATAAACACCAAAAGTCAAGAGGATGTACAACACATGGATTTGAATAATAACTATAAATTACATAAAACAAAGGAAGATACAGAGAAGATTTTGTTTACAAATTGACTAGTATAGTCACAATAGAAGCTCCACATAATTCTACTCCACATTTGATACCATATCTGAACTTTGATCCAAGTGTGGCTGATGTGCACGAGTGAGGCCTTCTTTGGCTTTTAGAGCATGTCTTTCTGGAATCTTTATTCTAGAAAATGGTCCTTCTTTGTTGGGTCTCCAGGACCAAACAATTGCATCTATAGTTTCCCACACTTGTGGGTCCTTATAGTTGACAGCCCAATAACCCTTCCAACAATTACTGTAAGCTTGAGTATCTGTCATCCCACTTTTTCTCGTGCAAGGTGCCCAATATTGAATCAAGAGTTTTCTGTAGTTTGGTGATGTAGGCTCATTATCAATGTCAGATAAAGCCATTGCAAGCCACACTGGATAGATTTCTGTGTCACTTGGAACAAGCATAAGAAAGTCACCTTGGTGCACATCAGACATAGGGTCAAACTCTTCCCTTGGCCTATCTCGTTGAGGCCCACAAAAATGATCGTTCAACTCTTCAAGGCCTAGGAATCTTTCTGCTCCTTGTTGCAAATTCATTGTAGTGCTTTGTAGATGAGAATATTCTTGAGTTTTTGGCCAAAACATTTCATACAAGACTCCCTCTGATATGATTGCTTTTCCAATCTCTTCAATTACCTTACTCCAATAATCTATCACGGGTCTATAATATCGCGGAATACTTGAACCATTCCCTAAATTTTTCCAAAATTTTATATAGTTCTTTAGCCCCAAAATGACTTCTTCGTGGGCCTTGACATACTCCACCATTTGTACTAGAGGTGGATCTCCATGTGGTAACATTGGCTTGCCTTCTGTGTCTGTTTTCCAAAGGCGAATACTTCCACTCCAACTTGATACACCTACATGTGCCTTATATTGCATCATTGGTGTCTCATCCTGCATAAAGAACCTGAACTGAAGCGGTTTGGAATGTCCAACAAGTATGTCTTGTCCATCACAAAGATAGCCATCACAATATTGCTTGAAATCAGGGATCTTTGTGAGAAAAAATGGAGCTGGAGATGAAGATGAGCTGTTTCGTAATGTATCCATCAAATGTGGCAAAGTATAGGTTTGTGTAACTCTCAACTTCTCTGAAAACCTACTAAACATGGCGTCTATGTCCTCATGTGTATGCCCAACCATTAAAAATCCCAGCTGGATGGTTTTGAAAACACCCCTTGCAACAAGCATTGACAAATAGGCAAATAAGTATCGATTTTTGTTTTCCCCTGCACAATTATCCAATTGTAGCAACAAGTTCTCTGGCAATCTGCGAAATGTTGACCCCAATTCCTCTTCTGCAATTTCTGACGACTGCACAATGGGCTCTTTTCCATCACTCAAGTTATGGTAGTCCAAAGCATCCCTTGAGTTCAAAGCACGTAGTAGTGAAATATTGCTCCTTGGAAGTCCATTTGTTACTAGATCACCAAGAGGATGCTTATCTATCCTCTCGAGGTTATGTAAACAATTAGCAATTGAGAAAATTGTAAGATTTGGATCAGCTGGCCACAAACCATTCAAGACAAAGTGTCCGTAATGACCTTCTCCATGTCCATGAGTGATCATGCCAATCAATGCCACCTGCAGATTATATCCTGAATCCACACCCTTGGGAACAATGCGTAATCTAGGAATGGCAGTCTTCTTTTGATCCATCTTATCATGGATTATGCATACATATTTTTGTGGTTGAGTTTCTGAATACGTGCGCCATGCATAATATAGGCTTCTGCAACTCTTTTGTTGTGCCATGTGAACTTCTCTCTCCCTCAAGAGAAGAGATCTCTCTTCAAGAGAAGGTTTAGCTTCTAACCTTGCCTTGATTGAGCTACAAATATTGCACTTAGAGAACTCACTCGTCTTTGTTAAAGTGACATGTGGGTACTCTTTGTTCCAAATTCTACCAAAAGAAGATTGGGATAGCTTCTTCTCATAGCCCATTTGGTCAAGTGTCGTGTTGATTTCACATAAAATATCCACTTGTTTGTATGTTGATGGAATCACCAATTGAGTCTCTCTTGAGCCATCTAGCAGTGTTCTACTTCTATGTGGCATCTTCTCAGAGTTATTTTCCACAAACTCGTTTAGTAGTGCTCTTGCTAAACTAGTATGTTGAAGTCCCCTTCTCAATGTACATGTGTTCCCATGTACATATTGGCGCACACCATTTTCAAAGTTCTCCTTGTATCGATAAAATGATGTCTTTGGTATTCCATGTAGCTCATACCATGCTCTACAACAAACAATAGAGCCATTTAGCCTGAATTGGTATCGTGACTTCTCATCTTTCTGATAACATATAGAAAGAACATCATAAACATAATTAGTGCGTGATTTTTGAGACTCTCCCCAAAATTGTTGTCGTAACGTTGTCACCATATCACGATCTGCAAATTGGCAGCATTTTTGTGCACAGCAATCAATGCATGATACCCTTTGAATTGATTTGTTTGAAAGGTAAAAAGTCGAAGCTGGTGCTGCTTTTGATTTTTGAGTCCTGTTCATGAAAGTGTATCGTCTCTTCCTTGACAACTGGACAACATTACTCCCATCAAGTTTTTTTCCAACATTGCCATCGTTGGATACATCCTCATATGTAGCATGCATGCCATCAACAGGAACAAAGCGTTGTAATGGGCTCCCATTCAACATTGTTGTCTACTTGATGGGCCACTTTAGCAAAGTGATGCTACCCACTTCAACCACATCATGAATGCTTGCATTTTCTCTTTCAATACCCACACCCACACAATCAGGACCAAGTTCCTGAAAGTTGACATAATCATGTGGAAATACATATAAGATGGTCCCTTCATTCATGGTTTGCATCATTGTGTCATCTTTTAAAAGGACCCTCTGATTTCTCCAAGACTCTCGAATCATTGCTTCAAATTCTGGGCTTGTCATAGGTATTGCATCTGTAACTAGAGGATCAGAATGATCATGTTCTTCATCACCATTGTAGCTTTCGTGTGGATCAATTAAGTTCCCATTTAATACAAAAGATTGCAAAAGAAGCTTTGACCATCGAACAACACTCCATAATGAGCCTTGGAGATATGAAGTATCCATTGTAGGAAAAGGTAGGACCACATCCTTCAAGCATTCCTCCACTAGTATGGAGACATTTCCCAGCCCTATCTTTGTACCACCACAAGTGGAATCTGGATCTGTTCTACACACACAACCAATACCAACGATTTCATTGTCAAGTATCATATGTACTTTTTCCCCAGATTCGAAGTCCATCCTGTAAGTAAAAAGATTACATTGTTAAATCCATAGTTATAGAAAAATACTCTTCAAACCAAAAATCATGCTACAACATGAAAAAGGTTTGCATAGGTTGGACAAGTGGTGAACCTTGAGACCAAATCCTCCTTGCTATATTAATGGAAGCAAGGTTGGACAAGTGGTGGACCTTGAAACCAAAGCCTCTTTGCTATATGAGAGCATAGGTTGGACAAGTGGTGGACCTAGTTGTAATACCCACTGCCACCTATCAACTACTATAGGACTATGCTTTCCAATGTCCAAGTATCCCTTGAGTCTTTCAAGGTTGAACACGTGGTGGACCTTGAAACAAAAATCCCCTTTCTATATCAGAGCATAGCTTGGACAAGTGGTGGACCTAGTTATAATGCCCAATATCCAAGGTGAAATACCTTAGGACTTTGCTACCTTGCTTGCCAATGTTTACGTAGCCCCTCATTTCTTTAATGGAAGTAAGGTTGGACAAGTGGTGGACCTTGAAACCAAAGCCTCTTTGCTATATAAGAGCATAGGTTGGACCTAGTTTTAATACCCACTGCCACCTATCAACTACTATAAGACTATGCTTTCCAATGTCCAAGTATCCCTTGAGTCTTTCAAGGTTGAACACGTGGTGGACCTTGAAACAAAAATCCCCTTTCTATATTAGAAAGGTTGAACACATGGTGGACCTTGAAACAAAAATCCCCTTTCTTTATCAGAGCATAGCTTGGACAAGTGGTGGACCTAGTTATAATGCCCAATATCCAAGGTGAAATACCTTAGGACTTTGCTACCTTGCTTGCCAATGTTTACATAGCCCCTCATTTCTTTAATGGAAGTAAGGTTGGACAAGTGGTGGACCTTGAAACCAAAGCCTCTTTGCTATATAAGAGCATAGGTTGGACCTAGTTTTAATACCCACTGCCACCTATCAACTACTATAAGACTATGCTTTCCAATGTCCAAGTATCCCTTGAGTCTTTCAAGGTTGAACACGTGGTGGACCTTGAAACAAAAATCCCCTTTCTATATTAGAAAGGTTGAACACATGGTGGACCTTTAAATGAAAATCCCCTTTCTTTATCAGAGCATAGCTTGGACAAGTGGTGGACCTAGTTATAATGCCCAATATCCAAGGTGAAACACCTTAGAACCTTGCTACCTTGCTTGCCAATGTTTACGTAGCCCCTCATTTCTTTAATGGAAGCAAGGTTGGACAAGTGGTGGACCTTGAAAGCAAAGCCTCTTTGCTATATGAGAGCATAGGTTGGACCTAGTTGTAATACCCACTGCCACCTATCAACTACTATAGGACTATGCTTTCCAATGTCCAAGTATCCCTTGAGTCTTGCAAGGTTGAACACGTGGTGGACCTTGAAACCAAAATCCCCTTTCCATATCAGAGCATAGCTTGGACAAGTGGTGGACCTAGTTATAAAGCCCCTCCTTTCTTTAATGGAAGAAAGGTTGGAAAAGTGGTGAATCTTGAAACCCAAACCCTTTGGCTATATATAGAGGATATCTTGGACAAGTGGTGGGCTTAGTTGTAGTATCCAATGTCCAAGGTCCAAGGTGAACTATGTAAAGACCTTACTTCCAAAAACAGAGTCGTACAAGTGGTTCTCCTTGAAACCAAAACCTCCTTAGTGTATTAGAACATAGCTTGGAGAAGTGGTGGACTTAGTTGTAATGGTGAATGTCCAAAGCAAACTATTATAGGACCTTGCTTCCCAAATCAAGTTTGGACAAGTGGTGGATCTTGAAACCAAAACCCCCTTACTCTATTAGAGCATAGCTTAGATAAGTGGTGGACCTAGCTGCCATGGAAAATGTTCAATCTGAACTGCTGCAAGACCTTGCTATTAAATGTCTAAGTAGAGCTAGCTTCTTTAATGGAATCAAGGTTGGGAAAGTGGTGCATCTTGAAACCAAAAGCCCTTTATTGTATTAGAGCATAGCTTGGACAAGTGAGGGACCTAGTTTTAATGTTGTTGGAATTAGGGTTGCAGAGAAACACACACAGCTTGGAGAAGACGAAGGAAGCTCAAGGCACACAATAGAGAGTGTGTTACTTAGTGTGCAATGGAAAGATAGATAGCCCTAGAGTGATGGGCGTATATACAATCCACGGGGGAAAAAACCTCCTAAAGAGGGAAAAAATGCCCCGGCGGTCCTAGTGTGTTCACACACATCACTACCACATGTATATGGTAACAAATCCCCCCTGGAGTGATGCGGTGAACGAGAGCTGGCACATGAGTAAAGGGAAGTGCCATGCCCTGAGGACAGGATCAGTCCACAAAGGGGAGTAAGCCCAAAGCTTTGTGGAAAGCTTCAAGCTTCTCACGAGACAATGCCTTTGTGAAAAGATCTGCAAGGTTGTCCTGTGTTGGCACATAAGTCAAGCTGATCTCTCCTGCTGAGAGCCTCTCCCTGACATAGTGGTAATGCACCTCAATGTGCTTTGTGCGAGCATGAAAAACTGGGTTCCTCGCAACTGCCAATGCGCTCTGACTGTCAGTGTAGATAGTGTTGGCAGTGTCCTGTCCAACACCCAAGTCAGCCATAAGGCGTCTGAGCCATACACACTCAACCGTAGCTGTGAAGACTGCCCTGTACTCAGCCTCACAACTCGAAGTGGCCACAGTAGGTTGCTTCTTGCTCAACCATGATATACATGAACTGCCAAGCATGAAACAAAAACCACTTGTGGACACTCGCGTGTCAAAACAACCAGCCCAATCTGAGTCCGAAAAAGCATGTAAGTCTGGCGGCAATGATCCCCCCTTGGGATAAAACAAGCCAAGATGTAAAGTGCCACTAAGGTAGCGGAAAATCCTCTTGACAGCCTGCCAATGCTTAGACCCTGGGCTATGCATAAATCTACTGACCTGCAAGACTGCAAACTGAATATCTGGCCTCGTGTTGCATACATAAATGAGGCATCCAACAGCAGTTTGGTAAAGAGTGACATCAGCAGGATCGCCAGCATCATGTAGACTCAACTTCAAACCTGTTTCCATGGGAGTGGCAATAGGTTTGCAATCCTCAAGTCCAAACTTACATAGCAATGTCTCTATGTAACTTTTCTGACACAAGGCAATACCACCATCACACTGCTTAAACTGTATACCCAAGTAATGATGCAACAGCCCCAAATCTTTCATCTTGAAAGTAGCATTCAAATCAGCCTTAAATTCAGCAATATGTCTCTCATTTGGTCCAGTGATCAGCAAATCATCAACATAAAGAACCACAATGAGAAATACATCATCCTCACGCTTTACATACAATGTGCTTTCTGTTGGACTGTTACGAAAGCCTCATTTAACCAAATGAGTGTCAGCTTTCTCATACCAAGCACGAGGAGATTGCTTCAACCCATACAAAGACTTCTTACATTTGCACACTTTGTCCTCTTGTCCTTTTATGACAAAACCGCGAGGCTGCGTTACATAAACTTCCTCAAATATGTCACCATTCAAGAAAGCAGTAACAATGTATGATTGATGTACATCCCAACCAAAATGAGCTGCCAATGCACATAGAAAACGCACAGTAGTCATACGACAAGTGGGAGCAAAAGTCTCTTCATAATCTATGCCTTTTTGTTGTGCATAACCCTTTGCAACAAGTCGAGCCTTATGGCGATCGATCTCACCATCCGGCTTGCGTTTCAACTTGTAAACCCACTTCGTACCAATGGCCTTTTTGCCAGGAGGCAAATCACATAAAGTCCATGTGTCATTCTCTATAAGTGCATCATATTCTGATTTCATGGCAGCAATCCAATTTTCTGAATTCTGTGCTTCATCAAAAGACAGAGGCTCCTCAACATCATGTAAACTAGACACAGCCAAAGCATAACAATCTGATGCATAAGATGCATGGCGAGAGCCTGAACGAGTACGACTAGATAAAGGTGCATCCAATTTACTGTCACGAAAAGTGTGCACCAGCCATTTTGGCATACCTCTAGCCTGCTCATTTTCAGCCCTTTCCTCATCAAGTACATCATGTACATCTGCATCAGTAATAGGCTGTTCTAAAACATTTTCAGAAACCCCCATAGGCTGTACATTTGCCTCATTGGAACTTACATTCGCATTTCCACCACTGAAAAGAGGCAACAAAGTGTCATAAATGTCCTGTGAGCTTACATTACTGTCTCTAGTACATGACAGCAAGGGTTGAACAGAATCTTCCACAAACACTACATCCCGTGAAACCAAAATACGTTTTGTTTGCGGGTGATACAACCTGTAACCTTTGCTTTCAGCACTATAACCAACAAAAATACATTTGACAGCCTTATCATCCAATTTTCTGCGCTGCACTTGTGGCACCAAAGCATATGCCAAACAGCCAAAAACACGCATGTGCTCAATAGAAGGTTTTCTATCATGCCATGCTTCATATGGAGTAATAGACTGCAAAGCTTTCGTAGGACACCTGTTAAGTACATAAGTGGCACACATGATGGCCTCAAGCCAAAAAGAATGCGGCAAAGCTTGACTTTTGACCATACATCGTGCCATTTCCGTTAGTGACCTGTTTTTCCTCTCAGCAACACCATTTTGCTGAGGTGTATAAGGCACTGTACATTGGTGTTTTATCCCACGACTAGCCAGAAATGCATTAAATTCATGAGACATATACTCCCCCCCTCGATCGGAACGGAGGGTGCCCATAGTACATTTTGAGACATTTTCAGCCATAGCCAAAAATTGTTTGAAGCACATAAAAACTTCGGACTTCGCTTTAAGCGGAAATACCCACGCATGCCTGGAGTAATCATCAATGAAAGTCACGAAGTACAGGTAATTGCCCAAGGATGGAGTTTGCATGGGCCCACAAACGTCACTATGCACAAGCTGCAACCTGCATGTAGCCCTAACTGAACCATCCTTTGGAAACTTAGAACGCTGCATTTTACCCAGAATACAGCCTTCACAAACATGTTTGATAGGTGCTTCAAGAGGCGGCAAAGAAGCAACCATATCAGATTTCTGCAAACGCAGCAAACTGGCAAAATTCAGATGGCCAAAACGTGCATGCCAAAGTTTTGCATTTGAAATAGCCCTTGAATCTGCAACAGCATTTGCAAAATTTTGTCCACACTTGTCATACAAAGTGAGCTTATACAGCCCACGGCACAAAAGCCCAGATGCAACAATTTCATCACCAAAACTGAGATCATGAACTGTACATCTATCATCCACAAATTTGACTACAAGTCCAAGTCTAGCAAGTGCGGATACAGACAATAGATTCTTCTTGATCCCAGGTACATAAAGTGCATCAACAAGTGTGAAGGAACTGCCATTAGCAGCAGTGAGCACAATCTTTCCAACTCCCTGAACTGGATAAGAGGCGTTGTTGGCACAAGTGACTGAATTCCCATGAGGGACAGACTCGAGAGAGGTAAACAATTCACGATGTGAGGTAATGTGCTTTGTAGCACCACTGTCGAAATACCACACATGTGAATCTGCAGCAACTGACAAGCATGCATCATGGACAACAGGATTGTAAGTGCACTCTGCGCTAAAAGCCCATTCTGCATCAACATCAGCATCACAATCTCCTTTCACAGAAGACTCAACAATGGCTGCATTTGTAGTGGAACCAGCATTTGCAGTGGAACCACCCTCTTTCTTCTTAGCCTCTTTGGCCTTCAACTTAGGACACGACTTGATCAAGTGATCATTGGCTTTACAATAATGGCAACGCATCTTCTTTTTGCCCTTATCACCAGAATTGCCAGACGAAGTGCTGCCAGCAGAAGCATTAGGAACAGAATTTTTGCCACTCGCAGCAGAACCATAAGAAGTGGCTGCATTACTGTTACCACCCTTTCTTTGAGAAGCAATAAAAGCCTGTTCAACTGCACGCTGCCTAGTCCTGTTTTTTCTAGAAAGTGACTCTTGCAACAGCAATGTGCATAATGCATCAAACTTGACAACTTCAGGATTTCCTTGGGTCATCAGTCTCCAAGTACTAGCAAAAGTCTGGTAGGAATCTGGTAAGGCATCAAGAACAGTCTGCACAAGGGAACTGTCAGAAATGACTTCACCTGCAGAAATGAGTTGTTCATTGATATCCTTGACACTAGCAAGGAAAGTGTCCATATCATCTTCCTCATGCATAATCTTCAACTCTAGCTCTTTATGCAGCAAAGCAATTTTAGCCTCATTGCGGCTTGCATAAAGACCTGCTAGAATATCCCAAGCCTGTTTTGCAGATTTTGCTGAACGGATGTGAGGAATAATGGTGCGCTTCACAGACAACGCAATCAATGCATGAGCCTGCGCATCCTTAACATCCCAACGAGCTTGTTCTGCTGTAGGCAAAACAACTCTAACAGCTGCAATCCTTGCAGCAAGACCTGCAACATCCTCAACATCGCCTACATCTTCAAAACCAGGACGTACATCAATGCCCTGCACAATGTTCCAGACACCTTTTGACACAAGAACATGTTGCATCATATAAGCCCACATAGGGTAGTTGTCCCCATCCAACTTGTCCTCAGCAGCAAACATCTTGAACACATCTGTGTTGTTGTTGTCAGCCATGGTAAATGCTGCACCTGATGTGAAAACTGCCCGAAAATAGGAGAAATGGAGCGGGAACAACTTGTGCTATATAGCACAAACCGTAGAAGACTATAAGGCACCTGTTATGCAGAAAACGGCACTGACAGAAAATCTGCACAAAATGACAAAATAGCCTGTGCAGTACTGCTCGTAGTGGAAACGGAGGCCGAAATGAGCCCAAATCAAAATTCTGAGCAGACAAAGCTCTTCGAGCTTCCCCAAAATATTTTTCGACCTGCGAATGCTTGCCAAAGCTCACTGAAATCGGAGAAAGTGAGCAGGCGTGTGCTGGAGCAGCTGGCGACTAAGCCCGGGAGGACGTGACCTGCTCTGATACCAATTGTTGGAATTAGGGTTGCAGAGAAACACACACAGCTTGGAGAAGACGAAGGAAGCTCAAGGCACACAATAGAGAGTGTGTTACTTAGTGTGCAATGGAAAGATAGATAGCCCTAGAGTGATGGGCGTATATTCAATGCACGGGGGAAAAAACCTCCTAAAGAGGGAAAAAATACCCCGGCGGTCCTAGTGTGTTCACACACATCACTACCACATGTATATGGTAACAAATGTGTGATGTCCAAAGAAAAGTATTACAAGACCTTGCTTTCCAATATTTGAATTGGTCAAGTGGTTAAAACTAAGTATAAAACTTTGACCATTTTCTTCTCGAATTGCCAAAAAGCTAGTTTTAGACACCCCTAAATGAAAATGGTTTAGGGTGGCCTTAAACAATGTTTTTTCAAAGACTTGAACAAAAGGGTTGTCGAAGAGTAATGACAATTTATTGTGGCTTGAAGTGCCTGAGTATGTGAAAACAAGCCTAGGTTTTCCACGAGGCAAAAGGTGACATAATAAGAACATTGGAAAGTTAGGATTGACCATGTGGCCTAAACTTTGGCAAGTGAAGTGGTGGCCAAGTTTTGTGGCACAGTGTGCACTTGGTCCTATATGTGTTGACCACTTGGCTAAATCTAGGACCATAAGGCCAAACCTTTGGCACCTTAAATATAGTATGGGACATAATCTAGAACTGCTATAGTAAATTAGTAGTATAGCTAATATGTTAATATTTGTATTATATTTAAGTATATGCTAATATAATTTATGTTCAAAATTTCACTAATGAAGAATGTTCCCATTTAGCACTCCAGATGCGGGGTCTTAGGGCAATGCCACAATGGGGTGACAAGGCAGCGCTTCCACGTGAGGTTTGGGGGTAGCGCTCTTGATGGGGATGTGGAATATAGCGCTCTCGATGGCGGGGCTTGGGAGGTTGATTTTGGTATATTGTTCTGGGCGGGGTCCTGGGGCATGTTTTTCATATTTTCAACCATGATTTCTTTAATTTTGGCCGTGTGAATTGGTTAATTTTTTATATTGCTTTTGTTTTTTTTAATCCTATGATAAAACATGGACTTGTAGCATACGTGGCATTCTAATAAACCCTATCAAGATTAGGCACACAGAGAGCGCACGAGAAACGCACACAGAGAAAGCAGGCGAGCAGCAAAAACACAGAAAGCGCACACGGATCGCACACAGTTGGAGTATACGCGCGCGTAGAGGAGCAAGCTCGGCATCGTACACAACACACAGGTGGAGTGCACAGGATTGAAAGTTCGCGCAAGACAAAGAAACAACAGCGTACACAACGCTTTCCAGAAGGGCAGGATCGGGCAGTCTTCTCAGGAGACATTGCACACCTCACGAATAGAGAAAAAACAGGTATTTCTCTCTCTCTCACTCTCTGTCTTTCTCCATATAGAGAAGATGGTTCTCTGTAACTCTTCTTGCACACACACTCTCTCTCGTCAAAAGACAGAGATACATAGTTTAAAAGTATCCCCGCACACATACACATATTCCCACACATCGTCTTCCTCTCTTCCACATACATAACCACAGTGAAATCTGTTATCTTGCTGTCTCTCTCTTGAAAATACATGCACATATTCCCACACATCGTCTTCCTCACTTCCACATACATAACCACAATGAAATCTGTTATCTTGTTGTCTCTCTCTTGAAAATATGTGCACACATTCCCATACATCGTCTTCCTCTCTTCCACATACATAAACACAGTGAAATCTGTTATCTTTCTCTCTCCTCTCTCTAAAAAACAGTTATTTATCTCTCTCTCTCTCTCTCTCTATCTATCTATCTCTGTATTTGCTATCTCTCTCTTGAAAATACATGCTCATGTATGTGTGCGTCTGTGTTATCTATGTGTATGTATGTATATTTGTGTTATTTCATTGTAATACTCATACATAATGCAGATACACAATTACACTTAATTACGATATGCACACATAGTATATATACATACATAAATATCACAAATAACTAACACATTGTAATACTAGTAAAATTGAATGGAAGACTTACTTGCGTGATCTGTTAAAGTCGATTCTTGTAGCGAGTTCTGGATGTATGCTGAGCTGATTTTCCTCTAATCCATTTGTAGATATGATTGTAACTTCTGTTTCTCAAAAATAGTAGTGTTGTTTAGTGATACACCTAATGGACATAAATGGTTTAAACTAGGACATGTAGACCAAAAATACGTGTATTTCTTTGGATGAATATATACACTTTTTGGTGACCCTTACCACAAGTGGTGGACCTTGAGACCAATGGACTATAAGGACCTCCAAACAATACCTTGTACACTCAATCCTTCTTGGTATCTAGGTTGGACAAGTGGTGGACCTTGTTCAAATTCTCTAACCACTCTCTCTAACATGGTGACATAATTTAGGTGTGATAAATTCATATCTATGCAAACTAATATCAGTTTAGGCTTGTTAATTTGAATTTGTTTGAATTTATGTACAATATAATGATTTGAGGTTTGCATATTTGAATTTAGGTGGTATAATGATATCTTTTTGTGGTAAACTTGAATTTAAAATCAATTTTGCATGGAATATTTTAAATTTAAGTAGTAAAATTTAAATTTTTATAAAAAAGTTTGAATTTTAAAATTTGGGCGGGATAGTTTAAAATTTAGGCGGGATATTTAAGATTTGGGAGGGATATTTTAAATTTAGGCGGGAAGGTTTTGAATTTATAGCGAGATCTCCCTTACATAAGAGAGTATAGGTTGGACAAGTGGTGGACCTTCAAGCTAGAGCATCCATGCTACTGGACATGATAGGTAGGGAATCTAGTTGAATATTGTATGTATAATATATATGTAATAGATCTAGCTTGGACAAGTGGTGGACCTTGGAATAAAACCCCATGTAAAACATATCATGCACATTCCAAGTGGTCAAAAAAAATATCATTTAGAATATAGCCTTATAGGTTGGACAAGTGGTGGACCTTAACACCCAGATATTCTTCATATAATGACATAGAGTGGAAAACTGGTGAATCTTGAGACCAAACCATGCTACTAGCGATAATAGCTTGGACGAGTGGTGGACCTTGAAAGTAAACCCCCCATCTACGAAATATCGTGGGTTTAAGGTATTTCGATGGAGCCTAGCATCTTGGAGACATCGTGCATCTTGCTTCTCTTCATGTTTCAATGGAGCCTATCTTGGACAAATGGTGGAGCATCCTTCTCTCCATGTTTCAATGGACCCTAGCTTGGACAAGTGGTGGACCTTTACTTCTCTCTATTATTCAATAGAGTTAGCTTGGACAAGTGGTGGACCTTGGAACCAAACCCCCATTTAAAACCTATCATCGTCACTCCAAGTGGTGAGAAAGAATAACCTTTAAGATATAGCCTTATAGGTTGGACAAGTGGTGGACCTTAATACCCTAATATTCTTAATATAATGACATAGAGTGAAAAAGTGGTGAATCTTGAGACAAAACCACTCATGCTACTAGCACTAATAGCTTGGACAAGTGGTGGACCTTGAATGTAAACCCCCCATGTTTCAATAGAGTTAGCTTCGACAAATGGTGGAGCATCCTTCTCTCCATGTTTCAATGGACCCTAGCTTGGACAAGTGGTGGACCTTTGTTTCTCTCTATGTTTCAATAGAGTTAGCTTGGACAAGTGGTGGACCTTGGAAGCAAACCCCCATGTAAAACCTATCATGGTCACTCTAAGTGGTAATAAAGAATAACCTTTAAGATGTAGCCTTATAGGTTGGACAAGTGGTGGACCTTAACACGCGCATATTCTTAATTTAATTACATAGAGTGGAAAAGTGGTGAATCTTGAGACCAAACCACTCAGGCTACTAGCAATAATAGCTTGGACAAGTGGTGGACCTTGACTGTAAACCCCTCATCTACGACATATCGTGGGTTTAATGTTTTTTGATGGAGCCTAGCATCTTGGAGACATGGTGCACCTTGATTCTCCTCATGTTTCAATGGAGCCTACCTTGCACAAATGGTGGAGCATCCTTCTCTCCATGTTTCAATGGACCCTAGCTTAGACAAGGGGTGGACCTTTGCTTCTCTCTATGTGTTCAATAGAGTTAGCTTGGACAAGTGGTGGACCTTGGAACCAAACCCCCATGTAAAACCTATCATGGTCACTCCAAGTAGTAAGAAAGAATAACCTTTAAGATGTAGCATTATAGGTTGGACAAGTGGTGGACCTTAACACCCACATATTCTTAATAAAAGTAGTGAATCTTGAGACCAAACCACTCAGGCTACTAGCAATAATAGCTTGGACAAGTGGTGTACCTTGAATGTAAACCCCTCATCTACGAAATATCGTGGGTTTAATGTATTTCGATGGAGCCTAGCATCTTGGAGACATGGTGCAGCTTGCTTCCCGTCATGTTTCAATGGAGCCTATCTTGGACAAATGGTGGAGCATCCTTCTCTCCATGTTTCAATGGACCCTAGCTTGGACAAGTGGTGGACCTTTGTTTCTCTCTATGTTTCAATAGAGTTAGCTTGGACAAGTGGTGGACCTTGGAACCAAACCCCCATGTAAAACCTATCATGGTCACTCCAAGTGGTAATAAAGAATAACCTTTAAGATGTAGCCTTATAGGTTGGACAAGTGGTGGACCTTAACACGCGCATATTCTTAATAAAAGTGGTGAATCTTGAGACCAAACCACTCAGGCTACTAGCAAAAATAGCTTGGACAAGTGGTGGACCTTGAATGTAAACCCCTCATCTACGAAATATCCTGGGTTTAATGTATTTCGATGGAGCCTAGCATCTTGGAGACATGGTGCAGCTTGCTTCTCGTCATGTTTCAATGGATCCTATCTTGGACAAATGGTGGAGCATCCTTCTCTCTATGTTTCAATGGACCCTAGCTTGGACAAGTGGTGGACCTTTGTTTCTCTCTATGTTTCAATAGAGTTAGCTTGGACAAGTGGTGGACCTTGGAACCAAACCCCCATGTAAAACCTATCATGGTCACTCCAAGTAGTAATAAAGAATAACCTTTAAGATGTAGCCTTATAGGTTGGACAAGTGGTGGACCTTAACACACGCATATTCTTAATTTAATGACATAGAGTGGAAAAGTGGTGAATCTTGAGACCAAACCACTCAGGCTACTAGCAATAATAGCTTGGACAAGTGTGGACCTTGAATGTAAACCCCTCATCTACGACATATCGTGGGTTTAATGTTTTTCGATGGAGCCTAGCATCTTGGAGACATGGTGCACCTTGCTTCTCCTCATGTTTCAATGGAGCCTACCTTGGACAAATGGTGGAGCATCCTTCTCTCCATGTTTCAATGGACCCTAGCTTAGACAAGGGGTGGACCTTTGCTTCTCTTTATGTTTCAATAGAGTTAGCTTGGACAAGTGGTGGACCTTGGAACCAAACCCCCATGTAAAACCTATCATGGTCACTCCAAGTAGTAAGAAAGAATAACCTTTAAGATGTAGCCTTATAGGTTGGACAAGTGGTGGACCTTAACACCCACATATTCTTAATAAAAGTGGTGAATCTTGAGACCAAACCACTCAGGCTACTAGCAATAATAGCTTGGACAAGTGGTGGACCTAGAATGTAAACCCCTCATCTACGAAATATCGTGGGTTTAATGTATTTCGATGGAGCCTAGCATCTTGGAGACATGGTGCAGCTTGCTTCTCGTCATGTTTCAATGGAGCCTATCTTGGACAAATGGTGGAGCATCCTTCTCTCCATGTTTCAATGGACCCTAGCTTGGACAAGTGGTGGACCTTTGTTTCTCTCTATGTTTCAATAGAGTTAGCTTGGACAAGTGGTGGACCTTGGAACCAAACCCCCATGTAAAACCTATCATGGTCACTCCAAGTGGTAATAAAGAATAACCTTTAAGATGTAGCCTTATAGGTTGGACAAGTGGTGGACCTTAACACGCACATATTCTTAATATAATGACATAGAGTGGAAAAGTGGTGACTCTTGAGACCAAACCACTCTCAGGCTACTAGCAATAATAGCTTGGACAAGTGGTGGACCTTGAATGTACACCCTCATCTACGACATATCGTGGGTTTAATGTTTTTCAATGGAGCTTAGCATCTTGGAGACATGGTGCACCTTGCTTCTCCTCATGTTTGAATGGAGCCTACCTTGGACAAATGGTGGAGCATCCTTCTCTCCATGTTTCAATGGACCCTAGCTTAGACAAGGGGTGGACCTTTGCTTCTCTCTATGTTTCAATAGAGTTAGCTTGGACAAGTGGTGGACCTTGGAACCAAACCTTCATGTAAAACCTATCATGGTCACTCCAAGTAGTAAGAAAGAATAACCTTTAAGATGTAGCCTTATAGGTTGGACAAATGGTGGACCTTAACACCCACATATTCTTAATAAAAGTGGTGAATCTTGAGACCAAACCACTCAGGCTACTAGCAATAATAGCTTGGACAAGTGGTGGACCTTGAATGTAAACCCCTCATCTACGAAATATCGTGGGTTTAATGTATTTCGATGGAGCCTAGCATCTTGGAGACATGGTGCAACTTGCTTCTCGTCCTGTTTCAATGGAGCCTATCTTGGACAAATGGTGGAGCATCCTTCTCTCCATGTTTCAATGGACGCTAGCTTGGACAAGTGGTGGACCTTTGTTTCTCTCTATGTTTCAATAGAGTTAGCTTGGACAAGTGGTGGACCTTGGAACCAAACCCCCATGTAAAACCTATCATGGTCACTCCAAGTGGTAATAAAGAATAACCTTTAAGATGTAGCCTTATAGGTTGGACAAGTGGTGGACCTTAACACGCGCATATTCTTAATATAATGACATAGAGTGGAAAAGTGGTGACTCTTGAGACCAAACCACTCAGGCTACTACAATAATAGCTTGGACAAGTGGTGGACCTTGAATGTACAACCCCTCATCTACGACATATCGTGGGTTTAATGTTTTTCAATGGAGCTTAGCATCTTGGAGACATGGTGCACCTTGCTTCTCCTCATGTTTGAATGGAGCCTACCTTGGACAAATGGTGGAGCATCCTTCTCTCCATGTTTCAATGGACCCTAGCTTAGACAAGGGGTGGACCTTTGCTTCTCTCTATGTTTCAATAGAGTTAGCTTGGACAAGTGGTGGACCTTGGAACCAAACCCCCATGTAAAACCTATCATGGTCACTCCAAGTAGTAAGAAAGAATAACCTTTAAGATGTAGCCTTATAGGTTGGACAAGTGGTGGACCTTAACACCCACATATTCTTAATAAAAGTGGTGAATCTTGAGACCAAACCACTCACGCAACTAGCAATAATAGCTAGGGATAACCATTAAGATATAGTCTTTCAAGGGGTGAGAAAGAATAACCATTAAGATATAGTCTTATAGGTTGGACAAGTGGTGGACCTTAACACCCAAATATTCTTAATATAATGATAGAGAGTGGAAAAGTGGTGAATCTTGAGAGCAAACCACTCATGCTACTAGCGATAATAGGTTGGACAAATTGTTGATCTTGAATGTAAACTCCCCATGTACAAAATAACGTGGGTTTAAGGTATTTCGATGGAGTCTAAAATCTTGGAGATATGGTGCAGCTTGCTTCTCTTCATGTTTCAATGGAGTCTATCTTGGACAAATGGTGGAGCATCCTTCTCTCCATGTTTCAATAGACCCTAGCTTAGACAAGTGGTGGACCTTTGCTTCTCTCTATGTTTCAATAGAGTTAGCTTGGACAAGTGGTGGACCTTGGAACCAAACCCCCATGTAAAACCTTTCATGGTCACTCCAAGTGGTCAGAAAGAATAACCATTAAGATATAGTCTTATAGGTTGGACAAGTGGTGGACCTTAATACCCAAATATTCTTAATATAATAACACAGAGTGAAAAAGTGGTGAATCTTGAGACCAAACCCCTCATGCTAATAGGTTGGACAACTGGTGGACCTTGAATGTAAACCTTCCATGTTTCAATAGAGTTAGCTTCGACAAATGGTGGAGCATCCTTCTCTCCATGTTTCAATGGAGCCTAGCTTGGACAAGTGGTGGACCTTTTGCTTCTCTCTATGAGAAGAATAAAGTTAGCTTGGATAAGTGGTGGACCTTGGAACCAAACCCCTATGTAAAACATATCATGGACATTTCAAGTGGTGAGAAAGAATACCCTTTAAGATATACGCTTATAGGTTGGACAAGTGGTCGACCTTAACACCTAGATCTTCTTTATATAATGACATAGAGTGGAAAAGTGGTGAATCTTGAGACCAAACCACTCATGCTACTAGGGATAATAGCTTGGAAAAGTGACTGACCTTGACGTTAAACCCCACATGTAAACAATATCGTGGGTTTAAGGTATTTCAATGGATCCTAGAATCTTGGAGACATGGTGCAACTTGCTTCTTTTCATGTTTCAATGAAGCCTATCTTCCACCAATGGGGGATCATCCTTCTCTAAATGTCTCAGTGGAGCCTAGCTTGGACAAGTGGTGGACCTTTGCTTCTCTCTATGTTTCCATAGAGTTAGCTTGGACAAGTGGTGGACCTTGAAACCAAACCCCCATGTAAAACATATCATGGTCATTCCAAGTGGTGAGAAATAATACCCTTTAAGATCTAGCCTTATAGGTTGGACAAGTGGTCGACCTTAAACCTAGATCTTCATAATATAACGACATAGAGTGGAAAAGTGGTAAATCTTGAGACCAACCACTCATGCTACTAGGGATAATAGCTTGGAAAAGTGACTGACCTTGACGTTAAACCCCACATGTAAACAATATCGTGGGTTTAAGGTATTTCAATGGATCCTAGCATCTTGGAGACATGGTGCAGATTGCTTCCCTTCATGTTTCAATGGAGCCTATCTTGGACAAATGGTGGAGCATCCTTCTCTCCATGTTTCAATGGAGCCTAGCTTGGACAAGTGGTGGACCTTTGCTTCTCTCTATGTTTCAATAGAGTTAGCTTGGACAAGTGGTGGGCCTTGGAACCAAACTCCCATGTAAAACCTATCTTGGTAACTCCAAGTGGTGAGAAAGAATAAAGTTTAAGATATAGCCTTATAGGTTGGACAAGTGGTGGACCTTAGCACCCATATATTCTTAATAGAATGACATAGAGTGGAAAAATGGTGAATCTTGAGACCAAACCACTCATGCTACTAGAGATAATAGGTTGGACAAGTGGTGGACCTTGAATGTAAACCCCCCATGTACAAAATATCATGGGTTTGAGGTATTTCAATGGAGCCTAGCATCTTGGAGACATGGTGTAGCTTGCTTCTCTTCATGTTTCAATGGAGCGTATCTTGGACAAATGGTGGAGCATCCTTCTCTCCATGTTTCAATGGACCCTAGCTTGGACAAGTGGTGGACCTTTGATTCTCTCTATGTTTCAATAGAGTTAGCTTGGACAAGTGGTGGACCTTGAAACAAAACCCCCATGTAAAACCTATGCTGGTCACTCCAAGTGGTGAGAAAGAATAACCCTTAAGATATAGCCTTATAGGTTGGACAAGTGGTGGACCTTAACACCCAAATATTCTTATATAATGACATAGAGTGAAAAAGTGGTGAATCTTGAGACCAAACCACTCATGCTACTAGCGTTAATAGGTTGGACAAGTGGTGGACCTTGAATGTAAAACCCCCATGTTTCAATAGAGTTAGCTTCGACAAATGGTAGAGGATCCTTCTCTCCATGTTTCAATGGAGCCTAGCTTGGACAAGTGGTGGACCTTTGTTTCTCTCTATGTTTCAATAGAGTTAGCTTGGACAAGTGGTGGACCTTGGAGCCAAACCCCCATGTAAAACATATCATGGACATTTCAAGTGGTGAGAAAGAATACCCTTTAAGATATACCCTTATAGGTTGGACAAGTGGTCGACCTTAACACCCAGATCTTCTTAACGTAATGACATAGAGTGGAAAAGTGGTGAATCTTGAGACCAAACCACTCATGCTACTAGAGATAATAGGTTGGACAAGTGGTGGACCTTGAATGTAAACTCCCCATGTACAAAATATCATGGGTTTAAGGTATTTCAATGGATCTTAGCATCTTGGAGACATGGTGCAGCTTGCTTCTCTTCATGTTTCAATGGAGCCTATCTTGGACAAATGGTGGAGCATCCTTCTCTCCATGTTTCAATGGACCCTAGCTTAGACAAGTGGTGGACCTTTGCTTCTCTCTATGTTTCAATAGAGTTAGCTTGGACAAGTGGTGGAACTTGGAACCAAACCCCCATGTAAAACCTATCATGGTCATTCCAAGTGGTGAGAAAGAATACCCTTTAAGATATAGCCTTATAGGTTGGACAAGTGGTGGACCTTAACACCCAGATCTTCTTAATATAATGACATAGAGTAGAAAAGTGGTGAATCTTGACATCAAACCACTCATGCTACTAGTGATAATAGGTTGGACAAGTGGTGGACCTTGAATGTAAACCCCCCATGTACGAAATATCATGGGTTTAAGATATTTCAATGGAGCCTAGCATTTTGGAGACATGGTGCAGCTTGCTTCTCTTCATGTTTCAATCAAACCTGGCTTGGACAAATGGTGGAGCATCCTTCTCTCCATGTTTCAATGGAGCCTAGCTTGGACAAGTGGTGGACCTTTGATTCTCTCTATGTTTCAATAGAGTTAGCTTGGACAAGTGGTGGACCTTGGAACCATACCCCTATGTAAAACCCATCATGTGCATTCCAAGTGGTGGTAAATAATACCATTTAAGATATAGCCTTATAGGTTGGACAAGTGGTGGACCTTAACACCCAGATCTTCTTAATATAATGACATAGAGTGGAAAAGTGGTGAATCTTGAGACCAAACCACTCATGCTACTAGGGATAATAGGTTGGACAAGTGGTGGACCTTGAATTTAAACCCCACATATACAAAATATCATGGGTTTAAGGTATTTCAATGGAGCCTAGCATCTCAAAGACATGGTGCATCTTGCTTCTCTTCATGTTTCAATGGAGCCTATTTTGGACAAATGGTGGAGCATCCTTCTCTCCATGTTTCAATGGACCCTAGATTGGACAAGTGGTGGACCTTTGCTTCTCTCTATGTTTCAATATAGTTAGCCTATATTAGACAATTAGTAGACCTCCAATCTCTCCATGTTGTCTAGAGCTGAGCTTGGACAAGTGGTGGACCTTACTTCTCCCTTCCCTTAGTTTACTAGCTTAAATGATCACTATGTATACTTGCTTAGATCTAGCTTGAACAAGTGGTGGAACTTGTATTCACACAAACTTAATCCATTACAAAAAAGTATATGTTAAAATAACATTTGGTTTTTTTTGTTTCAGGAAAGATGGCTCCAAAAAAACAGGTTGCAAGGGTTGCTGTCTCAGTTGACTATACTTGCAATGATCTTAGGAAATGGTATTTGGACATACATGGTATAGAGGGTGCACAATTTCATAAGGTGCATCTATTTATTGCCAAAAAGGATAATGACAGCTTGTTTGAAGATGTTGGACAAGTTGTGGAAGCATCTGTCTCTGTAGTTGATAGTCATCCAGAGGTGGAATGCATTGACATTCTAGTTCCAATGAATCTAGAATTTCAACTATCTCCAGGAGCATATGCATTGGAGCGCATGTCTAGAAACAAAGAAGAGACAATGTTTTCTCGAGGATGGAAGTTTGCAGAATCAAATCCAAATATCACAGCAGATCAACTTCAAAGCTCCATCATTGCCACACTACAACGAAAAAAGGTGAAAGCTTCACGACCACCATCCACAAAGAAGCAAGCAAAAGTGCAGAAAGTAGAAGCTAAGCGAACTAGCTCCATTTTGGATGTAGACAAGGCATCTTTGGCATCCTCATCAACAGAGGGTTCAATGTCAAAGATGAGAATTGTGGATCCAGATGTTTTAGAAGCTGAGGCCATGAAAGGACAAGAAAAAGATACAGGTGGAATGAATAAGTACATAAATTATTTTCCTTTCCAATATAGGGAATTTGATATCCCTATTCAAAATTGTTGGCTTGCTCCTGATCACTATAATGCACGTATTATGGATAAAAAACACGCTGAAAGTGTGTTATTTGGATTTTCACGGAGTACGACCAAGCCTGCAGCATGTGCATATTTGATGCCTGTTCGAAATGCAAAATCAAAGAAGGGGACTCCTTTGGCAGTAGAAGAGGTAGAGGAGCAAAAAATTAAAGATTATCATTATTGGATTCTTGATGGGCAGCATTCAATCTATGCTGCAAAAGTTTTGCTTCACAATGAACAAAACAACAAAGAGATCTTTGAAAGACTGATTAGCGTGTATAAATTTAGAAAGGCTCGCATTGTTGTGAATGCTCCTCCATTTGTTGCAACTGCTATATCTGCCATTGCAAATGAGGAGGCTCAGGCATTGTATGTCAAGCAACCTTACAGCCAAATATTGAGACATTTACGGAGTCAATGGATCTTCTCAGGACGACCACCAAAGGCAGCAAGTGGAATTGCAGAGGGACATGCATCTCGTGCCGGATGGGATGTAAGTTATTTTCTTTGTCTTTTTGATAGTGTTTAATTAACAAATCTTGCTCAATAGTTTAATTATTTCTCTATTTCTTTTTAGGCTTTTCTTCGATTGGCAAGAATGAGTGCAGCAGCAAGTTGGATTGCTAAACAGGCACACATGGTCACGTACTCTGATTTAGTTTATGATTGCTGGATAGAAATCATTGAAAATCTAGAAGAGGAGAATAAGAAACCCCCAACAACTGTATTTAGATACCTTTGTGGCCTTGAGGAATCAGAGGTAAAGACTATTCAAGAAGAGATTAGAGATGAGAAGATTTTACTGTCAAAGAGTGCAAAGGATGGTGATGCAACTGACATGTATGATCGAATCAAGCAGTTGAAGCAAGACAAATTGATTCAAGATGCACTTCTTGAAGGCTTCAACAATTTGAATGAGTCTTCACCATGTAAAGACTGGGAGGAGGTGGTCAAAATGTATAACATCAATGATGTTGTTTATAAAACAATTTTAATGCTATGCGAGGAATGGATCAGATCTAGTTTGACGCGTGGAACAAAGAAAATGGCTTTTCCAGATGGAGCAATAAAATACATGCAATGGGCAATTCACCTTCAAAAGGAGAAAACTGAGCCTAGAGATTTGCCATGGTCAATCTATGTGGTGAGCCTACAAATGGAAGGCAATCTCTACTTGATGCGCCACTTCAATAATAAAGTGCCTATTGGCTTATGTGTTTTAGATATGACAAAAAACGTTGGAGGCAATTTGAAGTGGAGTGAGGAGACATTTAACAATGCTTTGGATGGGATCTTGGCTATTGCTGGAGGGTCAACAGATCCTGGATTTGTCTTTCTTGCATTTGTGGATTTCACTAACTTCACAAAATTGCAATGTGCCTTTCACGCCATGGGAGATAATCTGAGCTACCATTGTTGTGGTGCATTGCATCACTTTCCATCAGCTCCTTGCAAAGGAGCAATTCAATTCCTAACAGTTATTGCCTTCTTGGGACAAGGCAATGCATTTGAAGACCTGAGAAGAAGATCAGAGGAACATCCCATGCCAATTGATTGTTCTCTTCTTCAAGTAGCAGATAACGATATGTCAGATTTGCAATATTTGGAGGCCAAAAAAAGAGCTTTGGTCAAGCACTACATTCGTACATATTGTTTTGAAGACCGCAAGCTTGTTGATGTTTTTGGTGATGGCTCCTTGGTTGCACAAGAAGGAATACAACAGAAAAAAGAAGTTATCTGCTTAATTGATAGTGTGGAGGAGGCAAAAAGCATGGAGACCATGCTGCTAGACTTTGTTAAGTCTCATGAAGATATAGAAAAATGGGCTGGACTTCAACAATCCACTTCGCAATCAGGCGACATTGTGCCTGTTACAGAGGAGTGCTCTCCACAAAGAGAAGAAGAACAACAACAACACCATCCTCTGTCAATGGAGGACTTTTTGGAAATGGAGACACGTATGTTTTGAGTTTCTTGTGCATGTTAGTGTTTCTTGTTACTGATTTGATACTCTTAATGTTAGATTTTGCTTTATATAGTATTGATTGAGCTTGTATTTTTTATCTCAAGCATTCAAGGTTTGAATGTAAATAGTAAATTACTTGAGTTTTTGAATGGTGGATCTGTAGACTAAAACTAAAACATTTAATACTCACAAAGACTTAATTACTTAAGAGCTTGAACTCAATAAGTTTTGGACCTTTTATCAATACCCCCTTGATATGATACATTAGATCGTAGCATGGTTAAATGGTGATGCTTCATAAATTGAACCTAGCTTAGACAGGTGCTGGAGCCTAAATTTAAACTAACCTTGCTAGAAGGGAGCTTATGTTTGGACTTTGAGAGAAATAGCATAAGTAATCAATTAGAGCATAGATTAGACATGTGGTGGTGGCCGGCCTTAGAGACCAAAATCTTAATGAGCTTGGAAAGGTATTTAAGTACTGCAATTTACTTAGTTTTAGTACTCATTAATGCATAGCTTGACAAAAGGTGGACCTTACATGGATCCTAATTTCAAGAGGTGTGGTAGACCTTCAAAAACAAGCTCATATAGCTTGGACATGTGGTAGACCTTGCATGAAGACTAGTTTAGACAAGTGTGGTACACCTTGTAACCAACACCCATTTGTTATATTAGCTTGGACAAGTGGTGGACCTTGCTTTTATGTTTCAATGGAGCATATTTTGGACAGGTGGTAGACCTTGTTTCTCTCCATGCTTCAATGGAGAGAAACTTTAGCTTGGACAAGTGGTGGACCTTGTTTTTATGTTTTAAAGGAGCATATTTCGGACAAGTGGTAGACATAGTTTCTCTCCATGGTTCAATGGAACCCACCTCAGACAAGTGAAGTACCTTGAAACCAAACCCCCATAATACAACCTACTAAATAGGTTGGAAAATTGGTGGGATATGAAACCATCCATGATAGAGCATAGTATAGGTGAAAACGTAGTGGTCCTTATATCAATTACCCATGCATAGCTTGGACAAGTGGTGGACCTTGATTCTCTCTATGTTTCAATGGATCCTATCTTGGACTAGAGATATATCTTACTTAGTTCCATGCTTCAATGGATTGTAGCTTGGATAAGGAGTGGAACTTCAAACAAAACTCCACAGCATAGCATATATTAACAATTCATGGGTTTTATAGAGATTGTCTTGCCTATTTTGGAGAGTTGGTACACCTTTATTCTCCATTCTTCAATGGATCTGAGGTTGGACAAGCGGAGCTGGAGAAGTGGTCAACCTTAAAATGAAACCTCCCATGCTACAACCCATCATAGATCGTATATGTAGTGGACCTTGAAACTCTTTTATGTCCCTAGCTTAGAGAAGCATTGCACTCTTGATTATCTCCATACATGAAGGCAAGGTTGGACAAGTGGTGGACCTTCAAACCAGAATCTCTATGCAATAATAGGCAAGTGGTGGAGCTTGTTTCTCCTTGTTCCAATGGAGCCTAGCTTAGACAAACAATGGAGCTTGCTTCTCTCCATGTTTCAATGGATCCTAGCTTAGAAAAGTGGTGGAGCTTTGCTTCTCTCCATGTTCCAATGGACCATAGCTTAGACAAGTGGTAGACTTGAAAAACACCCCTCGTATACAACATATTATGGGGTTTTCATGTTTCAATGGCTCCTAGCTTGGACAAATGGTAGAGCTTGCTTCTCTTTATGTTTCAATGGATCCAATCTTAGCCAAGGGGTGGACCTTGAAACAAGAATCCCCCCCCCATGTACAACGTATTATGGGTTTTGAAAGCACTGGGAGAAAATAATAGCTTTGATAAGTGGTGGACCTTGCTTCTCTCCATGCTTCAATGGAGCCGAGGTTGGACACATGTTGGAGAGAAGATGGTTGCCATGAAATAAGACCATGCATGCTATAATCAATCATATGTTGTACACATGGTGGACCTTGCAATTGTTTTATATGCCTAACTTGGACAAGTGGAGGACCCTTGATTACCTCCAGATATCAACAACAAGCCAAGTTTGGACAAGTGTAGTACCACCAAACCAGAATCTATATGCTACAATAGAGTATAGGTAGGACACGCGATGAACCTTGATATCAAACCATCCATGCTACTAGAGATGATAGGTTTCACATGTGGTGGAACCTTGTATCAATGTTCTATGTGTAGTTTTTGACTAGTGATAGACCTTGAAACTAATCCCTCTAGGCTACAAGAAAAAAGAGATGGATGAGGAGGCTAGACTACTTTTGTTGCATCAATGCATCCCATGTTACCACATATACTATAGGGTTCTTGGATAAGTGTTGGATCTTGTGTCAATGCTCCATGTCTAGCTTGGACAAGTGGTGGACCTTGGTTCTCTCTATGCTTCAAATGGGCAATAGATTGGAGACACAGTGGGCCTTTTTTTTCCAATGATTTTATTTTTTGGAAACCTTGGAGGCACCATGTAAGAGGCACTCTAAGTCTTCCATACAATGGACCTATTGGACTATAAAATAATGATATCTTTCTTTGATATTGTCATTATTTTATGCATAATATTTTCTTCTTTTTGCAGACACAAAGGAGTTAAGATATAAAAACTAGATGTATTTCACACTATGATTGGCATGAAGATCCTTTTGGGACACCAACTTTTCCTATTCCCAAAGATGTAATTTTCCATATTAACGGTGTGGATTTTGAAGTGCGACTTTCATGTATTGAAGGAGCTGGTTATGGGCTATTTGTGCATACTACCCTGGAAAGTGGTTTGACTATTCTAAACTATGGAGGGCATAAGTATAGATTTCAAGACTGGAAAAAGATATGCAAAATATTTCCAAGAGCTTATAAATATTCTCTTCTAGAGGATCCAAACATAGAAGAAGAGGAAGATCAATCATACATTATTGGTTGTGTAGAAGAAGGAAACGTGTCGGGCTATATAAATAGTTCTCACAGTACAAATGTCTGTCCCAACGTACGCTATACATTTGATCCAAATTTGCCACCTTGGCATAAATGCACCTCTTCACACATCAAGTCAGAAGAATATGGCCATGTATGCATTGAGACTATTTGTCAAGTTGAAGCAGGAGAAGAGTTGTTTGCTGACTATAACTTTACTTGACATTGTAAAGTATTGTACATGGATGGAAATCTCAAGTACATGCATCATTTTCATTTTTCATGGATGAAATCTCAAGTGAATATAACATTTGATTATTGTTTAGTTTATGCTCAACGAGAATCTAGAGTGCTCTTATGCTTTGTGTGTTGTCTAACATATTTGACTACCTTGGCCATAGAATCTTGATTTACTACTAGATTTGTGATAAATCTTACCAAAATTTAATCAATGTCTAGGTTGGACAAGTGGTGGGGCTTCAAACATTACTGTCTTAAACAAGTGGAGTTATCTTACTTGAATAAGTGGTGGCCTTTGAATCCAAATCTAAGCCAAATCTCTAATTATTTTCTTGTAGTCTAGGTTGGACATTTGGTGGACCTTGTATCCATGTTTCCTCAACAAGGGTGGCTTTTAGTTTTCACTTTAAGTACTCATCTTTAATAAAGTGTAGGATGGAAAATGTTGAGTTAGTAGATTGTATTTTAGACAAGTGGTGTTTGGTGTACGAATGCTGAAAATGGTTGCAAGGATTCTAACAACGACTTTACCTTAAATAAATTTCTTACTAGGAGTTCTACATATAAATATGGTGAATAAAATTCTAGTGGTTTTGAGATACCATTTGTGTGTGTGTTTTCTTAGATTCACAAACTGGGATGGATAATGCTCCTATGGTTCAGTCAACAACTATAGAATCCATAGATTCTATGGTTTCTAAAGTGCCCAAGATGGATGATATTTCTATACTAGAGTCTAGTGTTGTGCAACTTGAGCAAGCTTCCAATAATGAGAACCAAGAAATCGATGCTTCAAAAATGCAACATACATCAAAAGAGACTGAAAAGTCCACTCACGAGCTATTGCCAATTGGTACTACGTCATGTAGCGTAGATGTTGAGAAATCCATGCTTACAATTATATTGGATTTAAATGGTCTATTGTTGAAACGTTCCCCTCAACCATCCTCACACCACAACTCAGTGCAAATGGATTCAAAAAGATATATTATACTCAGGCCAGGTTGCATCCAATTCTTGAAGACTATTTTACAAAGGTTTAATGTTGCAATTTGGTCGACAGCTACTAGGAATAATGTGTATCAAATCCTTGCAGCACTAAACAACTTAGCTGAGGATACATTGCCTTTCTTTGCAATTTGGTCGCAAGATGTTTGCTACACCGCTCAAACTCAAAAATTGTTTAGACCCGACAATCCAAACGTTGAGGCAATGTTCAAGCCTCTAGCCAAAATTGCCATGGGGTTTGAATGTGATCCACAAAGAACAGTGCTTATTGATGACTCTCCTTACAAGGGATGTATTTCACCAGCAAACAATTGCATTTTTCCACCACAATTTGATGCTGAGAAGATGGTTGACAATATGCTCTTGGAGGAGCTACTGCCATACTTGATTCAGCTTGATGAGAGAAGGGATGTGCGTGATTTAATTGCTTCTAATCGTTATGGACAACCTATAGTGACAAATGATAGTGAATACAAACAAATCATGGAGTATTGGAAGCAGAAAAATGATGTTTGGTCAGCTAAGGTGTTCTTTACAAGAAGAATACCACCTGCAAAAGGTGACAGAGATGAAACTATCATTGAAGATGCAAGTGACACAAGCCACCGCAATGAAATGAGAAGAGCCCAAATACAAGAGATCTTGGCAAAGGAGCGTACACCCATTGAAAGCATGAAGGCGTCACAATTGACCACTTTAGCTAGGCAATTGGGTTGTAACACAAAAGGAGTTTTGAAGGCAACCACAGCAAAGGCTTATATAAATAAGGTGAAAGCTGAGAACAATCTTCTAAGGCTGGATAGAAAGCAACCCTAAGGTACTAGTGACATGTCATATATTCTTGATACACATGCTTGAACACTCATGTGCATGGTATCTAACAAATCTTTCTTTTTATTCCTTCTTGCAGGATCTTACAAAGGATACTACTAGATGGAGCTCAATCAATAGAGATTTTGATATTTTTGCTCAAAATAATGAATGAAGCAGTCACCTACATTTTTTGTTTATCAATTTCTTGAGAGACTTTATTTTAGTTTGTAATCATCAAATGAAATGAAAAGTATCCTTCTTATTAAGATTGTTGATCTTTTTCTTGTTCAAACCTTTCAATTGTGATTTATAGTTTTGTTAGCATGAGATTGTGCTTTTTTAGTTTGAAAAAAACTGTCAAAGATCCAAGTCTTTTTGGCTTTACTTAAGTTATTAATTGTGAAAGATCCAAGTTTTTTTGCTTTACTTAAGTTATTGATTGCCTATGTAATAGTCCTTAAAACAATATGGATGGCTTTCTTGCTCCCATGTCTCACATTGGTCTTTAGGTAAGACAAGTGGTGACCTTGAAAGTATGGTCTCATATCTCGATCAAGTGAAGAGACATGAAGCTTAAATATCCACTACTATGTATCTAGTGTTAAACTCCATCGAGACAAAGACTAGATAGCCAAATTGCAGTCGAGTTTAAGTGAAAAATCCATTTGAGCTAAGGTAAAACTTATAGTGCCTCATTTTTCTAGGATTCTACCCCATCAAGGAAGTTATAATCTAGCACAAACCAATTAAGACTCTTTTGGAGCCTAGATAGGACAATTCGTGGAACTTATGAAACTTATTATTGAGTTAGAGTCTAGTTTAGATAAGCAAAAGATCTTCAAACCAGCACTTGGTCTTACTATTCAATATTCAAAGTCCCTTGAGGCTAACAAATTACATACCCACTTGTAACCTAACTAATGAGTAATTATATAGATCTAAGCAAGTATATATAATGAGTCTTCAAACTAATAATCCAAGGGAAGAGAGTAGCAAGGTCCACTACTTGTCCAAGCTCAGCTCTAGACAACATAGAAAGATGCTAGTTCTACTAATTGTCTAATTATAGGCATGGAGAAATGATAGAAGGTTGACCACTTGTCCAACCTATCATCTCTAGTAAGATGGGAGGTTTGGCCTTAAGATTCACCATGTAACCAACCTATACATCATTGTATTATGAAGAGTAAAAAAGCAAAGCTCCACCACTTGTCCAAGCTAGTTCTAAAATCCACATGGAGATAAGCAAGCTCCACCATTTGTCGAATCTCTCTTCCATTAAAACATGAAAAAACTCATCTATGTTGTACAGGGGGACTTTTTTCCAAGGTCCACCACTTGTCCAAGCTAGGATCCCTAGTAGCACGAGTGGTTTGGTCTCAAGATACACCACTTGTACACTCTATGTCATTATATTAAGAAGAACTATGTATTAAGGTCCACCACTTGTCCAACCTATAAGGTTATATCTTAAATGGTATCCTTTCTCACCACTTGAAATGCCCATGATATGTTTTACACGGGGGTTTCATTCCAAGGTCCACCACTTGTCCAAGCTAACTCTATTCAAACATAGAGAGAAGCAAAGGTCCACCACTTGTCCAAGCTAACTCTATTCAAACATAGAGAGAAGCAAAGGTTCACCACTTGTCAAAGCTAGGCTCCGTTGAAGTATGGAGAGAAGTAACCTCCATCATTTTTCCAAGATAGGTGCCATTCAAACATGGAAAGAATCAAGATCTACCATGTCTCCGAGATTCTAGGCTCCATTGAAACACCCTAAAACCATGATATTTTGTACATGGGGTGTTTACATTCAAGGTCTACCACTTCTCTAACGTATTATACCTAGTAGCATGAGTGATTTGGTCTTAAGATTCACCACTTATCCACTCTATGTCATTATATTAAGAATAACTGGGTGTTAAGGTCCACCACTTGTCCAACCTATAAGGGTATATCTTAAATGGTATCCTTCACCACTTATCAAGGTCCATCACCACTTTTCCAACCTATAAGGTTATATCTTGAATGATATTTTTCCTCATCACTTGTAATGTCCATGCTATGTTTTACAAAGGGGTTTTGTTCCAAGACCCACCACTTGTCCAAGCTAACTCCATCCACCACTTGTCCAAGATAGGCTCCATTGAAACATGGAGAGAAGGATGATCCACCATTTCTCCAAGATAGGTTCCATTGAAACATTGAGAGAAGCAATCTCCACCATGTCTCCAAGCTAGGCTCCATTGAAATACCCTAAACCCATAATTTTGTACATGAGGGGTTTACATTCAAGGTCCACCACTTGTCCAACCTATTATCCCTAGTAGCAAGAGTGGTTTGGTCTCAAGATTCACCACTTGTACACTCTATGTCATTATATTAAGAAGAAATATGTGTTAAAGTCCACCACTTGTCCAGCCTATAAGGTTATATTTTAAATAGTATCCTTTCTCACCACTTGAAATGCCCATGATATGTTTTACATGGGGGTTTCATTCCAAGGTCCACCACTTGTCCAAGCTAACTCTATTAAAACATATAGAGAAAGAAAGGTCCACCACTTGTCCAAGCTAGGCTCATTGAAACATGGAGAGAAGGAACCTCCACTGTTTCTCCTAGATAGGCTCCATTGAAACATGGAGAGAAATAAGCTCCACCATGTCTCCAAGTTGCTAGGCTCCATTGAAATACCCAATACCCATAATTTTTTGTACATGGGGGGTTTACATTCAAGGTTCACCACTTGTCCAACCTATTATCCCTAGTAGGTTTGGTCTCATGATTCACCACTTGTCCACTCTATGTCATTATATTAAGAGGAATTAGGTGTTAAGGTCCACCACTTGTCCAACCTATAATGTTATAGCTTGAATGGTATTTTTTCTCACCACTTGTAATGCCCATGACATGATTTACATGGGGGTTTTGTTCCAAGGTACACCACTTATCCAAGATAAATCTATTGAAACATAGAGAGAAACAAAGGTCCACCACTTTTCCAAGCTAGGCTGCATTGAAACATGGACCTTAATACCAAATTATTTCTAGTAGCATGAGTGATATTTTGTACATGGGGCGTTTACATTCAAGGTCCACCACTTGTCCAACCTATTTCCCTAGTAGGTTTGGTCCCAATTTCACCACTTATCCACTCTATGTCATTATATTAAGAATAATTGGGTGTTAAGGTCCACCACTTGTCCAACCTATAAGGTTATATATTGAATGGTATTTTTTCTCACCACTTGTAATGCCCATGATATGTTTTACATGGGGTTTTTGTTCCAAGGTCCACCACTTTTCCAAGATAACTCTATTTAAACATAGAGAGAAACAAAGGTCCACCACTTGTCCAAGCTAGGCTCCATTGAAACATGGAGAGAATGATGCTGCACCATTTATCCAAGATAGGCTGCATTGAAACATGGAGAGAAGCAAGCTTTACCATGTTTCCAAGCTAGGATCCATTGAAACACTCTAGGGGGTTTTATTTCAAGGCCCACCACTTGTTTAACCTATTATCCCTAGTAGCATGAGTGGTTTGGTTTCAAGATTCACCACTTGTACACTCTATGTCATTATATTGTGTTAAAGTCCACCACTTGTCCAACCTATAAGGTTATATCTTAAATGGTATCCTTTCTCGCCACTTGAAATGCCCATGATATGTTTTACATGGGAGTTTCATTCCAAGATCCACCACTTGTCCAAGCTAACCATATTCAAACATAGAGAGAAACAAAGGTCCACGACTTGTCCAAGCTAGGCTCCATTGAAACATGGAGAGAAGGAACCTCCACCATTTCTCCTAGATAGGCTCCATTAAAACATGGAGAGAAGTAAGTTCCACCATGTCTCCAAGATGCTAGGCTCCATTGAAATACGCAAAACCCATGATATTTTGTACATGGGTGATTTACATTCAAGGTCAACCATTTCTCCAACCTATTATCCCTAGTAGGTTTGGTCTCACAATTCACCACTTTTCCACTATATGTCATTATAATAAGAGGAATTGGGTGCTAAGGTCCACCACTTGTCCAGCCTATAAGGTTATACCTTGAATGGTATTTTTTCTCACCACTTGTAATGCCCATGACATGCTTTACATGGGGGTTTTGTTCCAAGGTTCACCACTTGTCCAAGAAAATTCTATTGAAACATAGAGAGAAACAAAGGTCCACCACTTTTCCAAGCTAGGCTCCATTGAAACATGGACCTTAATACCAAATTATTCCTAGTAGCATGAGTAATATTTTGTACATGGGGGGTTTGCATTCAAGGTCCACCACTTGTCCAACGTACTTTTCCTAGTAGGTTTGGTCGCAAGATTCACCACTTGTCCACTCTATGTCATTATATTAATAATAATTGGGTGTTAAGGTCCACCACTTTTCCAACCTATAAGGTTATATATTGAATGGTATTTTTTCTCACCACTTGTAATGTCCATGATATGTTTTACATGGGGATTTTGTTCCAAGGTCCACCACTTGTCCAAGCTAGATCTGTTCAAACATAGAGAGAAACAAACATGCACCACTTGTCCAAGGTAGGCTCCATTGAAACATGGAGAGAATGATGCTCCACCATTTATCCAAGATAGACTCCATTGAAACATGGAGAGAAGTAAGCTCCACCATGTTTCCAAGATGCTAGAGTCCATTGAAATACCCAAAACCCCTGATACTTTGTACATGGGGGGTTTACATTCAAGGTCCACCACTTGTCCAACCTATTATCCCTAGTAGCATGAGTGGCTTGGTCTCAGGATTCACCACTTGTCCACTCTATATCATTATATTAAGAAAAATTGGGTTTCCATATCTAAATGGATCTTTGCTTGGATAAGTGGTAGACCTTGAGACCTAAATACCCATTCTACACTAGAGCATTGGTTAAGCCTTATACACTTCAAGCATACCTTTAACAACAAGTAGTAGTTATTAGTTGACTTAAGTCTAGTTGAACTCCATGGTATTGAGACTAAGAGAGAGTGTAGCATAAAAAAGAGTCAGGATTTTAATTTGACTTTCTTTCTATTAATGAGTAGATCATAGATGGATTTTGGTATCTAATAAAACCTTAGGGTAGACAATGTAAAAATCATGTCTATTGTTGTGTTTGCATTAAGTGTTCTTGTTCTTTAATTTCAGAACCATTACAGAAAAATGGATTGGCTATATGCTGGCATAAATTGAAGAAAACTATTGAATTACCCATCCAACCTCCTCCAAGACCTTGTCCAAGGAATGAATCACCTCCTTATCACCTACCACTTGCTTTCAAGGACATCAAAAGAGTACTTATCTTGGATCTAGAGGGGTTACTTCTCAAGACAGTTGAAATGAAACATGGAGATTCTATGCCATCTTGGGCTCAACACATGCGACTTGTGGAGGACAAAGATGAAGTTTATCATGTGGTGCGACCAGACGCACAAAGTTTTTTGGATTTTTGTGCTGAATACTTTGAGCTATGGATATGGAGTTGCTATAACTTAACAAGGGTGCAACGCATCACACAAAAGTGTTTTCCTGAGCAGTATACCAAGTTCAAGGTGTTTATGAGTAACAAAAATTGCCAAAATCCAAATATCATGTTAGGATTTACAAGGGTTTATCACAAAAATCTGAGTGATATTTGGAAGATATTTGAGGATTTGGATGCAAACAATACCTTAATTTTTGATGACACTCCATATAGGGTGATGTGGAACATGCCAGGGACATATCTTATATTTCCAAAGATGTGGAGGCAAACTTCCGAGCAACTTCAAAACTTCTTGCAGAGAACCATAATTCCATGGTTGGTAGGATGGTTGTATGCAAGAGATAAGAGAGTCTATACATATAACACAATTGTAAATCAGTATAGTGATTCTGAGACAAATTATGTCCTTGGTGTGTACTTGTCAACACGAAAGCATTGAATAAATATGGCTATAAGATGCTTTTTTTATTCTAGTGTGTATCTTTCAACATTTGTATAATTTGATATAGTCTTTTTTTTTTTTATAAAAGGTGTGTCAATTTTATGAACACTTGAATGGAGTGCACCCTACTCTAAGGGGACTTCAATGTACTATTGGAGTGCATCCTATTGTAAGGGGACTCTGATGTATTGCTAGAGTGCACCCAAATTTTTGGGGACTCATTTTTTATTTGATTGGGGCCTATGTTGGGTCATATAGTAAAAGAAATTCATTTTTTGTCAATTCATATCGAGGTTGCATTTATTTGGAACTATGAAAGAATTGATGTTTGATGTCAAAATAAAACTTGTAAGTGTGGATCAGAGAATTCATGGACTTTAAATATGTGAGAGGGATCTTTTTCTTGGGCACAAATGTTTGCTTCAAGAATTTTGTCATTACATACTTTATGTGAAAGAGTTTTAGAACCTAAAAGACTTTGAAAACAAAACTATGGAATCTAAGTGCATGTATTCTTGAATGGCTTGAAAGTTGATGTATACATGCATGTCGCCTTGATGAAGATTTAGATCTGACAAGATGGAAAGATATAATTCTTGGACGTTACCTTTGTCAATTTGGTAATAACATATTTAACTTTCTTTTAATATGGGTGGAAAATATATTATTATGTGCATTTGGAAAATATATTATTATGTGCATATTTAACTTTCTTTTAATATGGGTGGAAAATATATTATTATGTGCATTTGGAACCTAATTGCTTGACCTTCAAACCAAGATTCCTATGTTATTTTTTCATATACTTTTTTATACTGAATTAAGATTGTGGATGCAAGGTCCACCACTTGTTCAAGCTAGATCTAAGAAAGTATATATACTGAGTCTTCAAACTAGTAAACCAAGGGGAGAGAGAAGCAGGGTCCATCACTTGTCCAAGCTCATCTCTAGACAACATAGAGAGATGTTATGTCTACTAATTGTCCAATATAGTCATGGAGAAATGATAGAAGGTTGATCCACTTGTCCAACCTATCATCTCTAGTAAAATGGGAGGTTTGGCCTTAAGATTCACCATGTAACCAACATATACTTCATTGTATTATGAAGAGTAGAAAAGAAAAGCTCCACCACTTGTCTAAGGTAGTTCCAAAATCAACATGGAGAGAAGAAAGCTTCACCATTTGTCCAAGATAGGTTCCATTAAAACATGGAAAACCTCATATATGTTGTACATGGAAGCTTTTTTCCAAGGTCCACCACTTGTCCAAGCTAGGATCCATTAAAACATGGATAGAAACAAGGCTCCACAACTCGTCCAACCTTTATAGCTGCGAAGTGTACCGGTTGTCTAAACTAGGCATGGGAAAATAATAGAAGGTCCACCACTTATCCAATATATTATCTCTAATAGCATGGGAGGTTTGGTCTCAAGATTTAGGAATTGGCTGACCTGTATTTCATTATATTATGATGAATTTGGTTTTAAAGTCAACTACTTATCCAAGCTATAAGTTTATATCTTGAATGGTATTCCTTCCCATCACTTAGAAAACCAATGATATGTTGTACATGGGAGGGTTTGTTACAAGGTCCACCACTTGTCCAAGCTAGTTTCATTGAAACATGGATGAAGACAAGCTCCACCATTTGTTAAAGCTAGACTCCATTGAAATCTAGAAAATCCATTCTATGTTGTACATGGGGTTTTTGTTTTAAGGTCCAACACTTGTCCAAGCTAAGATCCATTGAAACATGGAGTAGAGAAACACTCCACCACTTGTCCAAGCTAGGCAACATTGATAGTAGTTGGTTTATTTTGAAGATCCACCACGTGTCTAAGCTAACTCTATTGAAACATAGAGAGAAGCAAAGGTCCACCAACTGTTCAAGCTAGGCTCCATTGAAACATGGACAGAAGCAAGCTCCACCATTTCTCCAAGATAGACTCCATTGAAACATGGAGAGAATCAAAGGTCCACCATTTCTCCAAGCCAAGATCTAGTTGTCCAACCTATAAGGTTATATCTTAAATGGTAATCTTTCTAATCACTTGGAATACCCATGATATGTTTTACATGGGGGTTTTGTTCCAAGATCACCACTTGTCCAAGCTAACTCTATTGAAACATAGAGAGAAGCAAAGGTCCACCACTTGTCCAAGCTAGTCTCCATTGAAACAAGGAGAGAAGCAAGCTCCATCATTTCTCCAAGATAGGCTAGCATGGATAAGTGCACCTTGAAACCAACCTTCCTATGAGGCAATAGAGCATATGCTACATATTTTATGTATGCCCCATGCCTCAAATTAAGAAGTTATAGATTAGAAGTGGACCTTGCTTAAATGTCACATGCAATAAATTAAGGAAAAATAGCCAAGTGGATTGTATTCCTCAATGGATCCTTGCTTTCACAAGTTGTGAAACTTGAGTCACTTTTACATTAACTTGGACAAGTGGTGGACCTAGAAACCAAGCTCTCCATGTTGAGATAAGTTGTAGGTAGGACATTAGAACATAGACAACGATAATGGATGCAATATACTCCTCTCCTAATAATCCAATTGATTGAAACCATGATATTTTAGTTGTTTTCATTGTGTATTGTATGTGCATAAAGTGGAATGAGACCTTAAGAAAACTCAAATTTTTGACAAAATCTCTATATTTTATACATGATATATTGAAAGTTGTCCAACCTGGGAATTGGGATTTTCCCACTTTACCTAATATGGTCTTAACTTACATATAAAATTTAGGTCTCACATTATCTAAATGAGTAAAACTAGTCAAAGAGTGTGTAGCATAGTGACTCACAACGTACTAAGGAACCGCTTCTGTTGATAAGTAGATGTACCCTCAATGTGTCTTAGGTTGACTCTCAAACTATGTGCCTAATCAGCCGGCACTCTCGCTACTGCTCCAATTTTGACCCATCCAAAGATGGTGTAAATCAATCCTTGATATGCTCCAAATCAGCCCTTCTCAATGACAAGCTTGATGCAAAATTTGATGTGTGACCTGATAAAAAACTTTCCCTAAATTCATCCGAGTTCTAATATTGATCGGTGATGAATCGCTACAAATAATCAATCGGGGTCAAGTTCCCTCCCCCCCCCCCCCCCCCCCCCCCCCCCCCCCCCCCCAAATATGATACCCCACTCCCTTATTTTAAAGCTTGGGAGATAAATTATGGGGGTCGTGTCCCTAACTTATATGCTAATGTAACATGCTAAAACAAAACACTCCTCTGAATAATATTTGGCACCTAGTGTCTGAGTCTTGAGTAGGGGTGGAGCTCTGTGTGTTGGAGTTTTTATCTGCGCGTGCAAAGATTTGTTTATCTTGCTGTTCAGAGACATGTGAGTGTGAGGGATCCCTTTTTAAAACTTCACTCCACACTTTAGCATATGATTGATCTTGTGCAAACTTTCCACGTAATAACTCCAAAAATCCACTCCTTAGTTCCGTGATAGCAAGTGAATTAATCTGAGGCATCCGACTTAGTGCATTTGCTACTACATTATATCGCCCCTTGCAATATCGTAGCTTACAATCATAATCTTGAAGGATTTTTGCCCATCTAGCTTTACGGCCCTTCAAGTATGTTTGAGTAGTAAACCATTTGATACTCTTAGTCAAAAACTACTTCAAATTCGGCACCATATAAATAGTGTCACCACTTTCATAAAGCGTGACTTATGGCATACTTCTCTCTCTCATAAACATTATAATTCTGTTGAGCTCTATATAACTTCTTACTTTCAAAGGTTATAGGTCTTTCCTCCTGGAGAAGTATACCACCAATGGCTTTATCACTAGCATTAGTCTCTACCACAAATGGCTTAAGTGGATCGACGATTGCTAGGATGGGAGCAGTGGCTATAGATACCTTGAGCTGTTCAAAACTGCTTTTTTGGGCTTCTTCCCAAGAAAAGGTCTTACCTTTTTCTTTAAGTTGATCTATCATAGGAACAGTGACTTTGGCATAGTCATGGATATATTGTTGATAAAATCCAGCCATGCCTAAAAATATTTGAATCTCCTCAACCGTGTTGGGATGTGGCCATCGAATAATGGTAGCAACCTTGTCAGTGTTCATCTTGATACCAGAATAAGAGATCTTATGACCGAGGTAATGTATCTCTGTTTTAAAGAAATCGCGCTTTCTTTGCTTAGCATACAACGCGTGAGCTCGTAGCTGTTCAAACACTAATCATAAGTGTTTTATGTGTTCATCTTCAATCTTATTGTAAATGAGAATTCTATCAAGGAAAACCACAACAAATTTTCCAAGATAGGGATGTAAGACACTATCCATGAGTGTCATAAATGTAGCTGGAGCATTGGTTAGACCAAAAGGCATACCAAAAATTCAAAATGCCCGAACCGTGTTCTAAAGGTAGTTTTGGAGATATCTTGCAGTAGGATACATACCTGGTGGTATCCTGAACGAAGATCTATCTTTGTATAGTATCTTGCCCCGTGGATTTGATCAAACAATTCATCCACTCGAGGTAGAGGATACTTGTTCTTGATGGTTATCGCATTTAATCCGCAATTATCTATGCACATGTGCATAGTACCATATTTCTTTTTTACCAATAGAATTGGTGATGCCCAAGGCAAAGTGCTAGGTCTAATGAAACCACGAGCGAGGTATAACACTATGACATTTGGAGCACATTACCGCTCAGATAGACGCACAAAAACAAAGGAAAAGTTCAAGCCAAAAAATCTCGGGGGCGATAATCCTCGAGTCAATGCTCGCGGTAATGGTCCTTCAACAATGCACGCGGTGATCGGCCTGGCTATATTTCCGCACTTATTTCCGCGGGACTTACCGCCAGTATTACCGCAACCGTTACCGCACACGTGAGTATTTTAAAAAAAAAGCAGATGACCATTTGACCAAGGACCATCCAAATGGTCATTTGCCTTTTTTTTCCTATACATTTAATAAATAGAAAAACAACAATTTCATTGCACAAAAACTTTGGACCAAAATCAAATGTTTATTTATATTGGAGAAACTATTCATTACCAAATTTCCCAAATAGGCGATGCATGGGGGCTATACAACTGTGGCCAAAAGAATACTTTGAGCCAAAATCAAGTGTTTAATTATATTGGATATTACAAAATTGCCCAAATAGGCGATACATGGGGGCTATACAACTGTGGCCAAAAGAAGACGAGCCCAAAAACACTTGGAGGATTGAGCTACTCGGATCCTAGGACCTCTCAAAAGAGTCCTTGACTCTGAAAAAGAAAAAAACAACAAAACCTTTAATTAATACAAATGGATACATAATTCTGCATGCACTCATTTTTTTTAAAAAGTTCACACTTACAGGGTGTAGTGTACGACATGCATTTTCAAATTCTTCGCGATTGATTTTGTTGTTTTCATACAACCAGCACCATGTCTGATATTCGGAGTGGCTCTCTCTGTATCTCTGGATCTCTCGGCTTGGGCGGGTCATAGTAATATTTTGTTGTATATCAATTAAAAAATATCACAAACCTAACCTTATTACCACAAATTAAATCAATTCAAATGAAAATACGCGCACTCACAAATTTATCTTTCCATGCTGCTTTTCCGTCCGAGCCATAATGCGTGGGCGTTTGGTGCGCCCTCGCCTCCACCTGTCGAGTGTGCGCCCTAGCACCTGCCGCTCTCTCGTCCTCCAGCTCGCCCTGGGATTTCTCCCACTCCTCGTCGTGAACATTTCCAGGGCGATAGTTGTGACCCTCAGATTCAAATGTTCGCTTTGCCGCCCTCCACACACTGGACTTCTTATTTTTCAAGAAATTCTTGACATACTCCTCGAGCCATTGCTTGGAGAACTCTTCCACTTTCGAATTATGGAGCCGCATGAGCAATGTCGTGTGAATGTACGTCAAATCGGCTGGGTCCCGATCTTTGAAAGATTTAAAGCAATCTTGGTATGTCGAGTGGATCAGCTAGCTAAGGTTCCCTCGAAATATCCTCCTCAAAGAGGAACCTAGATCCACCTCCCCCCCTCGATGTACATAATAGTAGTTTCCACGAGCGTCCGGGGTGGGCGCATCGCGGTCCTCATCCTCATGTGGAGCTCCAAGGGGTGAGCTAGGAGGTCGGGGTGTAGGAGGAGGTGAATCTGTAGCACTGCCCCCTCCACCACCAAAGCATCACGAGCCACTACCTCGACAAGAGCGTGAGCCACCACTACAGGAAGAGCGCTGGCCCGAGCCCGAACCGCTGGGTAGTGTAGGTGATGGATAACTCGATGGTGCGGGAGTGGATCACTACGAATGCAAGGTGGAGGGAGCTGCGGGTGATAGGAAAGTCGAGGGTAAGGTGGAGGGAGGTCCACTAGGAGGCACACTCTGTACGATCGGAGTGCCGACGCCTGGTGTCGCAAGCGGTGAGAGCCCATAGGCAGCCAACTGTGCTGGTGTGTACTTCCCACGAAGACTCTTCTGCGAGGATAGCCACTCTGCCTGGGCACGGTATGCCCTCTCGAGGTCGGGGTCGTGTACTGCATCTCGGAACCATCGAAAGCCGAAGGTGGATTGTGACTGGTGGGAGGAAGACTACGAGTAGTAAGCATCACAAGCGTCCTCGTAAGAGAGGCCCTCGACGAGAAAGTCCTCTATGGATCGATAGTCGGGCGTGGAAGAGGATGCCATATCCTACAATTTCACAAAAAAAAGGACCCTAATTAACATTGGATTTTAATCAAAGTGAGATTCTTTATTGCATAGGATTCCTCCCTGCATATGATTCCTTTTATCTCCTATTTAAGAAATGGTTAGTGTGCTTTTTTTTTGCATCCATTTAGAGTGTGTGTGTGTGTGTGTGCTTCTAATTAATCTATTGTGTGTGTGCGTTAGTGTGTGGCAAAGAAACTAATCTATTGTATGTGTGTTGGACCTTAATCTACCGTTGGGATTCTCGGTGACCATTGGGGTCTCAATCAACTTCATCGCACACCCACATGGAGGTATGTTTTGGTATGCCAATGATAATGGAGGTATGTTTTGGTATAATAATCCATGCCCAAGCACACACTAATGCTAGCGTTAGTGTGTGCTTGTAATGCATGCACACACTAATGCTTGCATTAGTGTTTCTTGTGCACAAATTAGTGTGTGAAAACACACCAATGTATGCACACACACACTAATGCGAGCATTAGTGTACCTTATTAATTTGTGCACAAGCACACACTAATGCAAGCATTAGTGTGTGCATACCTCTCTAGCACACACTAATGCTTGCATTAGTGTGTGCTTGTGCACAAATTAGTGTGTAGACACACTAATTTGTGCACAAGCACACACTATTGTGAGCATTGGTGTGTGAAAAAATTGCACGCACTAACGCTAGTGTGTGCTTGGGCACAAATCAGTGTGTGGAAACACACTAATGCTTGCATTAGTGTGTGTGTGGATAATGCATGCATTGTGCACAAATTAGTGTGTTTTCACACACTATTTTGTGCACAATCACACACTAATGCAAGCATTAGTGTGTGTATAATGCATGCACACACTAATGCTTGCATTAGTGTGTGCTTGGACACAAATTAGTGTGTAGAAATTAACTAATGCGTGTGTGTATAATGCATGCACAAACTAATGCGGGCATTAGTGTGTGATTGTGCACAAAATAGTGTGTGAAAACACACTAATTTGTGCACAATCACACACTAATGCAAGCATTAGTGTGTGCTTGGGCACAAATTAGTGTGTAAAAACTAACTTATGCATGCACACACTAATGATTGCATTAGTGTGAATGTGCACAAATTAGTGTGTGAAAACACACTAATTTGTGCACAATCACACATTAATGTAAGCATTAGTGTGTGTGTGTGTGTGTGTATAATGCATGCACACACTAATGCTTGCATTAGTGTGTGCTTGTGCATGCATTAGTGTGTTAATGGGTGAAAGCATATTAACCTATCGCGCTTTTTGTGCTAGTTAGCAGTTTCAAGTTAGCACATCTTCGAAAAGTTGCGCATCCGGTAAATGTTTTATAAATAATATCAAAATTTATCGGAGGTTGTTTATTTGGATTCCTTGTTTCAAGTGCTTTCACCATTACCATATTATTTCTTACCATTTTGCATACTCTTTATTCCATATAAAAATAATTTCATGCAAGCTTCTCTTATTTTTCGTGTAACTCCATCCCAACAAAAATCCAAAAAAACTAGTTTTATTTATGTGTATATTTTTTCACTATTGTGATTTTTCCTTCCTACATCTATTCTCTTTTACTCTCATAAATTAGAACACCAAAAATATTCATCTTTTTATGGTAGACTTATAATGAGAGAGATTTATTTTGACCCCTTTATATTTTTTCCACCTATATTATTTATATTTGACATGTACATATTTTTTTAGACCCCGCAATATTTGATTTTCTTAGTTGTACTATTCACTTATATCATGATCTCAACAATATCTTCAATTATAGACCTACCAAATAAGGTCAAGGGTATGTGGAATGCATGCATGCACCATGGGGAGCTCACTCTTGGAGGTATTCAAAAGAATCATCCAAAGAAGGACCTCACAAGGACCTTGTGCAGTGCAAAAAATAGTCGGTTTTGCTGAATTTTTAAAGATCACATGCTCCCCGAATTTGAAAAGGTGATACAAACAAAAGTTGTAGCTCGTGAGCTGAATTTTCACCTCAACTTTTTTCATATTTTTTTGAGCTACGACCTGTGAGCTAGGATTTTATTTGTGGACCCCAGTTTGCCCATGCTATGCAGCCACACTCCCTCTTCCACTTTATCATTTTCCTCTTTCACAAACACCTCTCCACTCATCATCCCAACCTCTCTCACCACTCCTCTCTGCACCCTACTCACCTTCTTCTAAACCTTGAAGAATAAGAGAAACCATGGTGAACTCATGTTTCCTACACACACTTCTATTCCAAAATTGACCACCTAGTCTCATTTTTCCTCATCCATATTACCCATATCTATCAAAAAACCATAAAATTCAGCCTCTTCTCTCGAAAGACAGCATCATGGTGATTGATTACTCATATTCAATTACCTTGGCTCCCAAAGGAAGGTCAAGAGTGAATAAAACGTACCGTCAAAGCTAGTGGACCGTCAACAAGCGTCAAAATTGACCCTACTCAAGACACTTGGAGCATCAACATTGTAAGAAATCCATGTTTTCTTACCTATTAAGAGTTTTTTCTTCCTTATTTGTATCCTACTTGGATACTCCCATTGTAAATATCCAATTCCATTTATAAATCAATAAAATAACTAACTCTACTAATTTACTAACACTAACCTACTATGAAAAGTCCTATCACCTCCACTTCTCTCCTCTCTCTCTTCTTCATCTATCCACACCAACTTCTTGATAATTCCAAGAAAAAGAAATTAGATAAGTGCTGAAAATCTAACCCAACCATGGTTAGAGGAGTAACCCTAGCCTTCAAAATTGCTGTAAAAGGAGGGTGTAGCTAGCACAAAGGGAGAGCCATAAGCAAGAGCACTATGCTATAGCTTGAGAAGCCAAGCTCAACCTCTCTAGAAGGATCTCTTGAGTGGAAGCTCATTGTCGTATGCTTGTGCATGTGTTGTAATAGGGGTGATTAGCACGGGAACTCTATGCCATTGTAAGAGAGAGAGCGATCATTCAATTGAGAGTGGAAAATCTATCATTCCTCCTACTAGTGTAAGCCCAACATTTGCTGAATCAAGGAGGGTGGATTTGGACTAAGCTTGGATACTTTGTCTCTCTTCCAACGTGAAGTAATGGACAACAATGATGTGTAAGTGTCTTGGTGATATTTTTAGTTCTTGATAGCTTGTGTCTGGGTGTAGTCATCAATTTAGCCATAAATCCCACATATTGTAAGAGGGCGATAGGGTGGAGAGGACTCCCCTAGCCTTAAGACAGTGATTGGGGTGGCTTTTCTTGTGATGTGTCGTGGTGAAATTTACTCAAGCTATGTTGAACAAATACTAATCTCACTTTGATCGGTCATGACAGATTTGTAAGAAGGTATTAATGCAACAAGCACACCCTCCCTCTTCACTCTCTTTCTTACATATATAATTGTGTTTGCTTGATCATTGCCGATACATTTCAAAGCATCCCGAGCACTATCTCTCTCTCTCTCTCTCTCTCTCTCTCCCTCTCTCTCTCTCTCTCTCTCTCTCTCTCTCTCTCTCTCTCTCTCTCTCTCTCTCTCTCTCTCTCTCTCTCTCTCTCTCTCTCTCTCTCTGTGTCTCTTTACACGTCCTAGTTCGCATCCAAAACTAGGTGGTGCCCCAAATTTGTGTAGGGTTAGGTTGCGGGTTTGTGTGTGTGTTTGTTGTTTTTTCCACCCCCAACCCAATTGAGCAGCACGAGAGCCTACAATGGTGCTTAGAGGCCACTCTTCTTGTTGCCCACCCCAGACCGCCTAAGTGTAAACAAGGAAAAACAAGAAAAACTTAAACTTGGCTAACCTGGTCGTTGTTGCTGTAACCATTCGTGACGAAATTGGGAAGGAAAAACTCATTCCAAAATGGCTCATAACCATATCTGCACAAACGCCCTTGTATATCCTATACACTCGTTTGGCACAAAATGAAATAACCAGTAAACACATTGCCTATTCCTTTCCAATTTTTTATGCTCATAGTAGATGCCAAACGTGGCCAGGTTCAATTCAAGATGTATAAAATGAAGCCTTGCTTCATAGAACTATGTCTGGACTTATTGCCAAGAAATGCTTTTGACGACAGATTGTCATAGCAAAGAGACTCGACCTTGTCGATCATGCACGAAAAATAGACTTTTTCTACTTGTACATCATATTGTGAAGAAAAAAAATACGTGCAAGGTATGAATGTGTACCTGCTTAGCTTGATTACGATTGTCCTTGACTAGATAAATTTGTCTCAATTGACGAAACCCTTGGAAAATATTGTCAATGAACCATGTACTAGCAACAATGAAGATCTAGAATGCGACAGAGAGAAACCCTTGTCGACTTCTCAAGCTCGAACGGGTACTTTTCCCACCTCAAATGCGGCTCATAGCCTTTGCATGTCTTACAAATTCAAGATGGGGACTTTCCCATCTTGATTGTATCTCATAGCTTTTGCATGTCTTTCCCATCTTGTTTGCATGTAGATACCTCTTGCGGTGTGCATCCATTGACATGCAGTTTGGAAAACAACGGAATACAAAGAGTGTATCGGGTTTGGAAAAATTTGATTAGGAGCCATGCCCTAGAAAAACCAAAACACCGAACTATGGAAATATTGATCAACCTCGTCGCCTAACTTGATCTGACAAGTCACAGGCCTTGCATTGCTTGCCTTTGTTTCCAGGAAACCCCTACCAGTCTTATCTTGTGGCCCACGACCTTGCCAACTCGAGGGCACTTGAGCAAGTGCTCCCGGATAGTTTCCATACTCAAAGCATAAACATTTACATCAATAGCACAAACAAAGCATACCTGAGCGGTTATTTTTGTAAACAAAAAAGATTATGTTGTCAGGCCAGTCCCCACGGTAAATTCTTCAAGCAGTCTCATGATGAAGCTTTGAGATCATAAGTGGGTCTCCTTGCACGGCCATGTCCAATTGTTGACTTGTCAAACTATGAATACCCTGGAATTTTATTTGCTTGCCAAGCTTGGAATACAGATCAATCAAAAATGAACGATTGAAGGTGTCATGCCTGGATAAATCTCAAGCCTTGCTCAGCTTTTGGCACCTTGCCGACTTTGTTACGCTGTGAATAGGGTGTCTTTATCCCCCCTTAAGGTTGTCCACCCCCTGGCTTTGGGCATTCAAGTGAGAAATACCCTTTAAAAAAAAAAAAAAAAAAAACGTGATTCCACAGTAGCTATGGCGAGCAACTGCGCCGCTGGCAAGGGTAGAGGTGGAGGACACTAAAGAGCCCACTTTGCTGACCTACAACCATGCAACCATGTGAAACTCCTCTATGACCCGTTTCATGTTGGTCGACAGTTGGGCTCCTGCAATGCTCAGCGGGCTTGCACACGGTTCTCGTCTTTGTCCTCCCCGCCTGTCAAGAGCTTATGCACACAGCGTGTGCCTCATCCCCGACCGTGAACACCATGGCATGCATGATATGCAAGACCATGCGAGAGAGAAATCCGTCTCCGAAGAGAGGGAGGCCATGCCTCATGCTGCTACGATCGAGAGAGAGAGAGAGAGAGAGAGAGAGAGAGAGAGAGAGAGAGAGAGAGAGAGAGAGAGAGAGAGAGAGAGAGAGAGGGAGTCCTTCACCCTCCTCCATAGCTCTCCCCTCTCATTAGCTCTGATACCAGCGTAGGACCTAGGAGACTAAGACGTAGGATCCTCCTTCCTATCGCCCTTTATATAGGCCTAGCTCCTAGCTCTTGCCCTAAGCGGATGCCGAGTCCACACAGGTCCAGTCCATGCCCTTGGCCTAGGTCCCTGACCCCCTATGTTGGGCCGTGCCCCGTAGGACCCTTTTCCTGACACACGCACAAAGGATGCAATCTTTGATGAGGTCAAGGAATTTGGTGCTCTCCTTCTGGACAGAGAATACGCGTGTCTCACCGAATAAGAAGGATGTGTGCCGAAGAGAATTCAAGAGAAAATTTTGGCAAATCATCCTGTGTATCTTCTAGAGCAACCCCAGGTGAATGTTTTTTGCATTCTGATGTTTTTCTGCACTTTGAAAACGGTCATGAGATTACATTAGCTTCATTCCTATCTGTCTTGTTGGCGTGCTGTAAGTTTTTTCGTAGCTGTAAGATTAGGTGGGATAAATACGGTAATCAGCCCTATGGTGGCAACCACCCGCTGGTTTTCAAGAGTCCTACCATTGGAGTGATATGCATCACGCCGTCAGTGCTAATACAAGCTTAGTTCTTGCTGCATATCTACAAGAATGGTTTTCATAGTCACCAGATTGTGTGAGGTAAGGGTGGTAGCTATCAATTTTAAGGAAGAATTCATTGATATGATGCCCTGTCAATCAGCATGCAACTCATAACCTAGGATGTCCACCTACTATATACATTAGTATCTTTAGAAATCATTGTCTTGGTGGCTACCCAATCTATAAGACATATTGAGTGTAGCTACTTATTAGTAGGCATCTAGGATGGTAGTTATAGTGTTGCTTGTAGTAGAAATTTGTTGGTCTGGTAGCTAGGTTTTCCTAGTTGGTGGGGTTGTAGTAAAAAATTTGTTGGTGTGGTAGCTAGGTTTTCCCATTTGGTGCTGTTTGAGCACTATGTAGCAATTCAAGTCAAGAGGGGGCTATTTTCCCTTTTCACATGACTAGTATGTCCTTGGTAGCTACCTTTTGTAAGTACCTTGCTTGGTAGCTATCCCATTATTTGTGGTGGGGTGTGCTCATGAGGTGGCTACAATGACATGTATTTCAGTCTTTCTTGAGAGCACCACAATTAAGGTCTAGGTAGCTACCCATTTGGTTTGCATCCTCCCAAGGTACGGCGTGACCAATCCCTTGCTACCTTATACACATAGTAGCTATCCCCTAGGGTTCAACTTGCTATTGGTTGAAGATTATAGTCAGGTAGCTACCACTCTACCTTCATTTTTGGCTGGATGCTATGTGCATGAAACTGGTACACTAACAGATCATACAGGTAGCTACCCCCCTAGGTGGTGCAACTTGAAAAAGAGCTCATCATACAGGTAGCTACCCCTAGGTGGTGGCAACCTGAAAAAGAGCTCCTCAAGGAGGCTAGTCTAGTGACGGGTGGCTATAGATTGCATGACACCTGCTAGCTTCCTGTATTAGGGAAGGTATTTTGAAGTGCATGGTTTCCATCAAATATACTTAAGCTGACTAGGCCATAACTAGGTACAATCAAGTGCATAATAGAAATAGGTCAACATTTTTTTCTACTTGTTGCTTAAACCGTGCTCATATGGATGCGAAGTCGAAAGGTTTGCATGTTTACAGGTAGAACTATTCCTTCAATTTCAAAGATCCCATCTAGATGTGAAGATTGGGCAACGAACTTTCGAGAAACGGAAGCCATACTTTGTCCGCAAACTTAAGGATAGGTACATGTGCTGCTCCATAACACATGTCCAGATGTCTCTTTTGAGAGATGTCTTAAACCAGATAAGGCAAGGTTCTCTTGGATTGCATTGCGTCAGCTGTACTTGCCAATGTAAAATTTTTGGGGCCACTGAGACAAGTGCAATGCATGTGCTCAAACCTACAGCAGTATGATAGTACTATGGGATTCTGTTGTGTGTTCGAAGTCTGAAAGTGCCAGCTATCACAATAAAAAATGTGTAATGGGAGAATGCTCTATTTGTGGACCAAAAAAAATGCCTGCATGCCCAAGGGAAGAATCACAGACAAGATGCATCGTGACAGTCAAGCTATTCGAGGATGTCAAAGTTGGACAAACAGATTCGGAGAAAAAGAAGAAGAGGAAAGTCCTTTCATTCAAGAAGATGAATAGCAAAGAGCTTCTGGTTTTGTTTAGGGATCACTTGAAGAAGTATATCCAACATAACTCTGTGTATAGATGGCAGGCTGAGCAATTCAAAGAGTGTCTTCTAGTTTTTCCAGAAACGGTGGTATCGTTTGTAGTGGACATTGCAGAGAACTACACATTCAAAGAGCAGAACGAGATTCAAACAATGCACTGGTACTCTGATTAGGTCAAAATATTTGTCCACATCACCTATATCCGCGTTGCAGGAGTGGTCCAAAAATATTATCACTTCTACATATCAGATGACAAGACTCATGATACTCTTTTTGTTCAAAATTGTTTCATGCTACATCACCAATGGTTGCAACAACTTGGCATAGCAGTCCAAGAACATTGGGTGTGGTCGGATGGTGTGGCCTCTCAATTTAAAGCCAGGAGGTCTTTTGCATTGTTGCCAGGTATGGCACTCTAACAGGGGCTCTTATGACATGGAATTTTTCAGGACCAGGTCATGGAAAAGGCGAGCATGATGGAGCAGGGGCTATCATCAAACGTCATCTCACTCATGAGCAGTTGAAGCCAAATGGAGTACAACTCCAGTGTGCATAGAAGTTGTAGCATTCTTAAGGGAGACCATGCCCACATGCGTAGAGGCTTCTTATCCATCAAAGACCAGGCTAGTATCACGGGTGTTTTGGGAGATCAAGTAGATGAGGTCAATCGAAGTCACGCATGGCATTGTAAGGCTGTCCCTAATGCGTGGGGCATTCATTGCGTATCAAGTTATTTGTTCACAAATGGGAGAGCTATGAGAAGTAGGACACTATCATGCTTTTGTAGTGCATGTATGCACGGTCTCTAGAGGAGATGCTCCAATTCTGCGCATGTGGGTTCTTGGGAGTACGTTTTGATCGAGTCCACGGATGACTTTGAGGTGGAGGAAGAAACAGACAATCCAGCCTATGAAGGCCATTATGATGCCCTAACAGATGTCCTACATGTAGATGATAACTTTGTTGTTGCTGACAATGAAGAGCTTGTGAACTTCTACTTGTTGAAGTGCACAGGAGAGAAGTCATGCATCGAGTCTCCAATTACCGATGCTTGGGGTAATTATTGCATGCAAGGATCATATGTGGCAATCTGGAAATCCACATGAATACAAGCTCTTGCATATCAGGTTTATCTGTTTCTGAAACATCCCAAAAATAAACTCTAGGTGCATTGTAAAAAAGAATGATGAGTAAACTTTGTACTAAAAAAGTGCTTCGAAGGACCCAAGGAACTATTGTTACCTTCTAGATTGCAATGTCTCTCTTCCTTATTGGAGAGAACACTGATCGTGGAGCCCACTTTGACCTCTTTGGAGATCACTTCGGTGTTTAGATCACCCTTTTCATCATCTGATCAATAGATAGGAAGCTTAGGCAACATTTATCGACAAAACCATACAAATATTGTATGAATGTCCCCGAAGAGAGGGTTACCAAAACTGTCATCTAGTTTGGTTGAAAGGACCTGCGTCTCACTTTTTTTCTTGGAGGTAGATTGTGCACAAGAATTAGGCAATTTAGGTTATGACAAGCTAACCATCAATGGATATAACCTTAAAGATTATGTCCCACCATGCTAGATAACATTGCATGAAAAAGGTAGCTATCTCCAGACTAGTAGCTACCACAATACTAGCAGGTAACAACACTGTGCTGGGTGGCTCAAACCATAGTATCTACAATTTAGTTAGTACAACATTGGTGCCTAAAGATTGAATGTAAGACACATGATCATGGCAATAAAGTGGTAGTCACCCCCTACCATAGCTACCACCTTCGGAGTAGTTAGCACATAAGCCACTGGCCACCTAGCCATCTACTATCCAGCCAGCAACCAAGTCAATACTTGTGACTAGGCAGGTTTGACTTGGGTGGGGTGGACCACCACCTACCATAGGTACTACCACCTTTATAGAAGTTACCACATAGTCACTAGCTACCTAGCCACATACTACCCAACCAGGTAGTAAGCCAGCATTTGTGACTAGGTAGCTTTGAAGGGTGGCTACCTGTGACTAGATAGTGCTGACTAGGTAGCCACCACTCAAAAATAGCTAGTCACTAGCTAGCTCTGAGTAGCTAGTGGTAGCTAGTCAGCTGCCACCTTGCTAGCAACCACCTTTCCAGCTAAGACCTACCTAGCTAATATCTAGTCTAGAACACCTAGACATGGTACCACCTAGCCAACCACATTGATACCACACGTACAAGAGGTATCATAGTTCTCTTGGATGGAAACTGTTAGCCATTAAGAAACAAGCACCATAGCTACTGTCTAACAAGGTGGCTACCCTTCATGTTACACTATTAGATGTCTGGCCCAATAAGCGCCACTTTGGAATCTACTACTTGTGGAGATGCAATTATAGGTATCCACCTATAATTATAGGTATCCACCTTTGAGATCATGCTCATATGACACCTACAAGTATGCACAGGCCTGAAGTTGTATTGGTAGTAGACTAATTCTACCACAAACACAACTACCTCTATGTTAGGTGCCTACCCATATGTTACCTAGGAAGATGGCAATAACAATGCACATTCTGAGCCACATTCATAGATACCATATGTAAATGAGCAAAATGATCTGCTTACCAAACTTTAAGCATCCAGAAGATGTGTCGCCCCCACTGTTTACAAACATTAATTCCTTGATATTAGCTAGGATGAGACGACCACAACTTGCAGCCAAGCATTTTTCCTCTCTGCCAGCAAGGTTGGCAAAACAATATATGTGGTAAGCATGTCTTCATGGGAGTATGAATATCCCCAACGCCTCTTTGCCGTACATGAGCAGGCCACATGCACTGCAGCTAAGAGGCACCTGCGATATCTCAGCATTAGGTGGTGGCACTTGGGGGGGTGGAACCTGCAAATGAAGTGGGCTTTACCTGCGTTGCATGGTGTTTACAAAATCGACACGAGCATTCAGTATGGGGATAATTTCTTCATTCATCTCAATTTCCCTAGTAATCTCAAGTAACTATGCACTGCAGTCATAATCCTCCACCTTAGCTTGCAAGGTCTCCAGCGTCATTTTGAGCTTGAAGACCCATGCCTTCTCCCTACCCACATCAGCACTTCTCCCCCAATCGATGTTTTTCTTTAGCAAGCTGCATTGTCACATTGTTAATGATTGACATTGCCCCCTCATTTTGATGCACATTTGCCTACATGGTATCTCATCTTTTACACGCTTCATGTTCCTGCGTTAATGCCTTTTCTTGGATGAGTGCCACAGCCATTCCAACATCATCAAGTTCACAAAGAGACAAATTTCCAAGCCTTCAAAATTTCACGGCATTGTGCAAGACAGAACCTCTGTTGTAATTCCCATCATCTATATTTGTAACCATGGTCATGCGCCGCAATCTCTGTGGTGCACTTGTGGAGTGGAGCGCTGCCCATCTCTGTTTCTTCTGCTGCAATTTGCTAGATTCCATATTGTCTACAATGCTCTCAGCAAAAGCTACCCAATTCACAGCCCCTCTCAAATGTTCATAGAGGAAACCCCTGGCAAATGCCTTTGTTACCTCCATACCATAGTTCCCAGGAGCCTTCTGGTACACCGAAGTGAACGTGGAGTAGAATTTTCTCCAGAATTCCTTCTTAACAAACCTGCATTTGACTTTGCTGCCTCTCTTTGGCACCTCAGTAAACACTTGCAGCCAATCCTCATCTGAAAAATACTCCTCATTGAGGAGCCTAGGATCCTGTCCAGCACAATTAAGCTTGTACACCTCATGGGCCTTTTCTTTTGTCATGAAAAACTTTCTCTTCCTCTCAAAGTTGACATGAGGAGGTTGCCACCTAGACATCGGTGCAGGAGAAGTGGAGGTTTCGATGTTTTGGTCTGATCGAGGACGACGAGCTTGACTCTCCTCTACAGCAAGTGTTGCATGAGTAGGATTTGGCCTTCTCTTCTTCACCCTGCGTGTGTCATGGTCCTTCCCCTCAGAAGTAGAGGATGCACCTCTTTTGTTTGGAGAAGCATGCACGACGTGCCTGGGTGGTGTCTTCCTCACCGGCTTGCTCTCCTTCTGCCTGGATTCTTGCTCCTGAGACATGTGTCTGTGTGCCGTCCTCTCTTTCCCCACCTGCTCCTTGACGTGTTGTGGAGAGGAATGAGCCTATTTGGCACGCAACAGTAGCTCCATGACCCCAGCTCACCGCATCATACTTCCCTCGCTCGCGACTGTTTTTACAAAGGGGCCCAAGCCACTCAAACTCACTTTAAAAAAGAAGACACTAATATGTATATATTGAAAAAAAAAAACCCCATGTTCTCAAATTTGGTACTACAAGTGACCTCCACCACTTACAAACTTAGGTAGTAACATGAAGTGGCTAGCCCCCAAAAATCAAGTAGGTAGTGTACCACCTTAGCATGCATATACCCTACAAGGTGAGTCACGTTGATCAACACTTGAAATCACACTTGATGGTGACCAAAATACACAAGAAAACCCATAAAATCCAGCCACCAAAGGCCTCTCTCAAACCATTTCAAAGCCTTCACCTAACTCCACTCTATTGGACTCTTTGGAGTAGCGCCAACCCTAATGGCACCGATACAGGGTCACATAGTCTTGCAGAAAGCCGCACCTTCTTCCCTCAGTTCCTTACACACACACATCCATGGAACCCTCAAAAATTACATAAACTCTCTCAAGTGTAAAATTAAATAAAGAAAGCTCTCATTCACTCCTCCACACACTTGAAAACAGGACGCAAACGTGATGGGACTGCACTAGACCACCTGTAGAAACCCTGCTTCCTCCCACACACAGACAGGTGAAAGTGTTGAGTATTGGCTTCCAAATTTTTTGGGCAGATTGAGCACTCATACCACCATGGCTGATGTGGAAATTTGAAGCCTTTTCACACTTTTTTTGATCTTTTTTTGCCCAATTTTGGTCAATTTTGAACCCCTGGCAGACATTTTTCGTGGGAAAAACCCCAAACGCACTCCAAAATTCCCCAAATTTTGTATGCTTGATCCTTGATACCGAAAGACTTTTTCCACATCCCCACATTCTATTTTTGACCACTTCTAGTGTGGTGCAGGCATGACCACAGATCACAGGCACCATAAATAGACAGTTACTGCATGTGTCAAACTTTTCAGGAAGAAACGTGCCTTGAACTTATCAAAATTTTTGTTTTTGTCTTATATACCCACTTACACTTAATAGTTGTACGACCAGGAGGTAGTTCAATTAGTATCCATGTACCTTTAGAGATAAGAGAATCGTACTCTGCTTCCATAGACTCTTGCCATTGATCCTTTTGTGGTGAAGAGATAGCTTCATCGTAAGTAACGAGATATTCATAAGTAGAGAAAGCATTATCAACAATATCGTCATCATAAACATGACATGATCCATGTTCAAAATCAATAGGCATATCAACAAAAATATCAATATCATCATCGGCAACATTCAGAATGAATGGTTGTGAAGAGGAAAGCTGCTTTATAGGAAGAGTTTCATCATCTGAAATAAATGGAAAATCCTGAAGCAATGATTTAGTATCATCAGAATCATCCATGGACCATGAGCCTCCCATAAGTTGTTCGTTACTTTCTTGGAGGAAGGGTCATAGAATTTGTAGCCTTTGGAAGTGTCTGAATATCCAATAAAAATAACTTTAAGACCAGGAGCATCAAGCTTTGGTTGTGTTTCTTTGGGAATATGAATATAATCAATGCATCCAAAGGTTCGAAAATGAGATACAGAAGGAATGTCACTTGTCCAGGATGTGATGGGTATCTTACCAGAGGGTGTAGTAGTAGGAAGATGATTCTGAATAAATACTACTATCAAAGTAGCTTCAGGCCAGAAGACACGAGATAAACAAGAATGAATTAGCATACATCTTACAGCATTCGTTCTTTCGTTCAGCAGCTCCGTTCTGTTGAGGTGAATATGGAATAGTGTGTTCATGATGAATTCCATTGTCAATACTGTTTAATGGTTGGTTTAGCCAAGCAGTTTTGTACACAGATTTTGACAATTCGTCTGACAGTTCACTCTGACAACTATACAAATTCATCCTACTGCACACGTATCATTTCAGCAACACACACACTTCGAACTGAACATTTTTGCACTTGTATTGTACTCAAAACATGGAATACACAGAGAGAATGAAACAGAAATATGACAACTTATCTGAATCTTGTATTCGACAAATTGCTGCATCTGACATATGAAAGAGAGAAGACGACCCTTAACTTCCAAGATCACAAAAGTCACTTAAAATAGACTACGAATCACACCTTTGTCAAAAGTAAACCTCCTAGGTTCTAACTCTAACACTTGGCACAGCTCGGTGTCTTGAGCCATAGGCTAACCTCGGACCCACAATCCCTTGATCCGTAAACTAGATAAAAGAAGAAACTTGCAAAGACAAAACAAAATCAGCATAATAGCCATCTGAATATCCTTCTCTTTGAAATTTTGTAAATGGTCTGACTTTTCTTCTGCAATATAATCCTCCATTGATTTTTTATGAATATGCCACACTGCTGACGTTTTGCTTCTCTGACTTCTTGCCTTGTCATTGAATAAATTCTTCCTCCACGTTTTGAATATTATAAGGCTCATGTCAAAGTGTCGTGTCCTTGTGCATAATGTGTTATTATGATTTGGGTCTTGTATTAGAACTTGTAGGTTTCCAGTTTTTTGTTTGGTGGCTCTTGCTCTTTTACTTTTTTAATTTTTGTTTTCTTGAGTATAGGGGCTATATATAAATTCCCTAAGATTGGGAGATTGAGAGGTCAAGGAGGAAGGTTAAATTGCACCATACTCCCTTGTCAAACTGAATGAAAGAAACTTGACTGTCAAATCAGACAACACTTTTGCAAAACTCTAAATTTCCGCCTTCATGAAGAAAATCCGCATAAACTCCACCGGATCATCCTCCTAAGTAAAGCACATTCCACTGAATCCATCTGTCAATTCCTCTTGAACTTCTTGAGTATCCATACAAACTTGTAACACATTCCTCTTCCACAAATCAACAACTCCAAAATCTAGAACACATGAAAATCTGAATTCTAACAATCCGCCATCGACATCTGTGAGGATTCTATCTCATCCATTCTTATCAAAATCTGGCCATAAAACAATCCACTCACCTACATTCTTTGCAATTGAATGTTCTCCTTTCACATACTCAATCTTTGACATCAAAATATGCTCTTGAATCTGCCAAGAATCAAGATAAGCTTCCATAAACGTTTTTGGTATCCTTGTATCGCCTGTAATGTAACCATAGCAACTATCTCCAACAAACATGCTTTGACGACCTAGAATGGATTTGCATCTTGTTCCTCCATATTCATCGTGAAGAAATTCAATTGTTGAAAATTCCTCCCATTGATAAGCTGATTCCAACTTTTGATTATAGGATGGAGATATCACTTCTTCAATATCCTTTGGCTGTATATCCTCTTGTTTTTGCTGATCTTCCACCTGCTTCCTTTTTTATATTTCGCATGTGGATTATTCTGATATTCCGCATCATACTTCCTCGTTAAATCCTATTTGATCCTCCACACCTGTTTTGAGATAATTGGACTTGTAAAACCTGCTTCAGATCCTTCAAATATGTGCATTTGACATCCTCCAAGTTGAATGCTATCATAATAACTTTTGTCAAATAAATTTGAACCCAAATATGCCAAATAGTCGATTTGATCACCAACTTTCTTCAAAATGAAAACATCCTGAAAGTTAAATTGAACAGTTTTTATCCACATCAAAGATTTAGATACTTCAAAATCGAAGTTTTCACCCTCAACAACTTTTGTGACTTCCCACATAAGAATGTTACCACTGTTGACTTTTGCTTTGCATCCACATCTCTAATCAGATTTGCTATTTTCCCATTACATTCCTTTCCATGCTCTCTATCATTTACAACCTGTGTATCCAAAGCTTCAACCAAAAAACTATTCCCCTGCATCATTGCATCCTTTCTCTCTGGCTTAATTTGCATCGTGATCTGACTTCCATGATGACAAATCAGCTTTGCATTCATTCTATATCTGTGCTGAATTACTGAAATTGCAACTTCTTTCACATTAAAATGATGCTTGTACACATTTGAATACATACCTTCCAGATTTGAAAAATCCAAAGAACATACATGAATGAACTCCTGCAATAACTTCTTCAAATTCAATATAAATCTTTCATCAAGATGAACACTGATTTTGAAAACCTTTGGACTCAATTTAGATCCCAAATTCAGCTCTTGCAAAGCATCCTTCTTCACCCTTGAAACTATCTCCATCAGCTTGTCATACAAGCGCTCAACTCTTGTATTTGCTTCTTTTGTTGCAATATCCACTTCCAAATTGTTGAAATCCTCCTTCACATTTGACCTCTGATTGACTTCTGTCTTTTGAATTAAATTCTGATCTGCATCTGCATTCTCTGACTTTTGAATTAAATTTTGATCTGCATCTGCATTCTCTGACTTATCAGATGACTTCTTAGAGCTCTCCCGACAAACTATAAATTCAAACACAATAAAGTGACTTTTTGCTTGAATCTGTAAACCATCACAATCAGCATATGTAAACTCCTTTATGGTTTGTTCAACGCACTGGGATCTTGATTTCAAAATTTGCTTATGGGGTTCACAACATCATCCGACTGCAAATCCTCGTGTGTGAACATGTTTGGTAGAAGTTCCACAGTCACTACGTGAGCATACTCTAGTGGTAGGTTAGGAGTAGCTAAGGGCTCTTGAGGCTCTCTTGGCCAAGCTCGTTCTGCACTTCCTTCTCCTCCATCTTTGTTACTCCCACTTGGTGACTTTCAAACTCCATGCCAATCCAAATGTCATTATCATCACTGGACTCCCCTTCAAATGGATCCTCAAATGTTTCTCTCAACTTCTCACATGCTTTTTGTAATCTCCCGATGCTTTTCCTGCTTGAACATGACTTCAGCTTGTCCCCTTTATGAGTATCCAACCATTCATATGCATTCTCCAAGTCATCCTCAAAATCGGGTAGCCTTTGTAATGCATTCTTCATTTCCCCCAAATCTAGTGCTTTATGCACTTTACGGATTATTCTATGAAACTTTGTGCATAAATCAACCATACACCATTTCCTACATGCATCTTTTATCAAGCATTCATCTACCCCACATGGGCAGTCATCAGCTTCATGCTTCCTACTCATACAAATCTTGCACTTCTTCTTCTTTTTTTTTTTACCCCCCATTACTTTGATTCTTCTCAAAAACCTTGTGATAAAATGTTACCTTCTTGTGGTTGCAAATCAGATTCCATTTCTGCAATTCTGATTTCTTCTTGTATTCTGATCATCTTCCTCGTTCTGCTTTGCAAACTGTTTGCCTTCTTGTAACTGTCATCATAACTGCTACTCGGTAATCTTCTTGGCACTCTTCAATCTCACAAGAGAGAGTAAATTCGACCATGAAGATGATTCATAAGCACCGTGATCGCTAGTGTTTAATGGTTTGTTTAGCCGAGTAGTTTTGTACACAAATTCTGACAACTCGTCTGACATTTCACTATGACAACCATACAAATTCAACCTACTGCACACGCATCATTTCAACAATAGACACACTTCGAACTGAACATTTTTGCACTTTTATTGTACTCTGAACATGGAATACACAGAGAGAATGAAACAAAAATATGACAACTAATCTGAATTCTGCATTCGACAAACTGCTGCATCTGACATACTGCATCTAACAGCTAGAAATCCACCATTACACAGAAAATCCGCCCATCCCATCACGCTACATAGCTGAATGGCTTTCATTCTCACATGAAAGAGAGAAAACGACCCTAACTTCCAAGATTCCAAAAGTTACTTAAAATAGACTACGGTTCACACCTTTGTCAAAAGTAATCCTCCTAAGGTCTATCTCTAACAAGTATAATAACTCACAAACTCTCGAGAAACATATTGGCCTCCATTGTCACTACGAAGCTTCTTAAGGCGACGACCTGTTTGAAATTCTGCAGCCTATGGAATTGTTTGAAAACAGATAAGGCCTCTGATTTTTGTCTAAGTAGAAATACCGTCGTATAACGTGAGAAATCATCAATGAAAGTAATGAAGTAGCAATATTGTGATCTCCAAGAAGGTAGAGGTCCACATATATCAGTATGAACAAGATTCAATATGTCATGAGAATGAGTTGTATTTGAAAGAGAAAGGGTTTACGAGAATGTTTCCCAAGAGCACAAAACTCACAAATTCCCATATGGGGATGGGCTTTAAGATCCATTTCATGAACAAGATCACGAGGCTGAAGATCAAGGAGTTTTGAGAAATCAGCATGAACAAAACGGTGATGCCATACTTTGCAATCATGATCTCCTGGAGCAGTGACAACAGTTTCTACAGCATTGTTGAGAGAGAGTTCAAACAAATTACCGTTTCAAGGAGCATTGGCTATAGTTTTTCCATATTTCTCAATTCGGCATTTGATATTACCAAATTCAACAAACAGACCAGGATCAACAAGTCTAGCAGCTGAAAGAAGATTACGTTGAAGATCTGGTACTACATGTAATACTCCTCGCAAAATTTGAGTAGAGGAAGATAAGGTACCAAGATATAAGTCTCCAATACCCTTTACTTGACAAGTCATATCATCAGCAAGATAAACAACACGTTGAACTGGTAGTGGATGATAGTTATTGAGCCACTTAGACTGATATGTCATATTTCCTGTAGCACCAGAATCGACACCATCACGTACATGAAGTATTATGTCTGGAGCAACTGAGCATAGGACATAGCTTGTTTCTAGTACAATATTGTTTCAATGTTCAGTAGAATATGCTCTAGTAGAATCCTTGTCAAATTGACACTTATAGCACATATGAGTGGGATAATCAGATCGTCCACAATATTCACAAGAAGGAGAAGAAGAGTCTCTAGATAAACATGGTTGTTTTGTGGTAATATTGTATTCTTCATCATATTGACTGCACAACAATCATCTTCAGTATGGCCATTTTTGCTGCAGTAAGAACATTGCTTATTGGGAAATTTGAGACGAGAAAAAACATTACCGCAATAGCCACCTCTGCAGTTTCCTTGTTGGAATGGACGCCTTCGAGCATAAAAAGCACGATCAATCTTTTGTGACTCAGTCTCCTCTTGTGAAATCACAGTTGTATCATGACCAACATTACGACATTCTTGATGTTGAGAGTATTCAATAAGGACATGCAGGCTTGGTCAAAATCCATACCATCTTTATTGGAGAGAATAGTAACAATGTTATCATAAGAGGAGTCCTACACCGTATCAAGAAGAAGTGTAATCAATTGTTTTTGTGGAACAGGATCATCGGCAACAGCAAGTTGATTAATAATAGATTTGAAAGATTCAATATGTCCCGTCATGGCAGTACCAACTTCATATTGTAACTTGTTAAGCAACCCTCTCAAATAGAGTATTTCTGTAACACATTTCTTCTGAAAGTTTGCAATAAGGTACTTCCATACATCGTGGGAAGTAGACAGTTCATACATATCAAGCAAAAGAGAATCAGCAAGAGCAGAAAGAATATACCGACGAGCTGCTTTATCACGTCATTGCCAATTCGTTTAGGTAACATTCCAATCTTCAAATATAGGTCCTTCAGTGATAAGCACGTTATCATGATTCGTATCAACAGGCTGAAGCGGACAAACATGATTTCCAAGGACAACATCAGAGAGTTCATCGCCTTCAAGAATTAACATCTTTGCTTTCCAACCTGGAAATCCTTGGCCTTGGAAAGGAGGAACAAAACACTGGCCAGAAGGAAAGGCGTTGACGAGAATAGCCATAGCCATATCTTGTTGCGAGAAGACATATCAGATAAGATCACAGAATCTGCACACCCATATATGGTGAAGGCCGTAATTGAGAATGAGAGAAATATGACGACTGCGTCCTCTAAACAAAAAATGCAAGAAGGATGCTCAATGAACATTCAAAGATGTAAGAGACGTTACCCAAAAAAGTAGAGAAAAGGAGACGTTAATAATAAAAGCGCCTCAAAATAGAGTGGCGTGAAACGCAAGATTGACGGCCACAATATGAATAGCAAAAAGCTAATTTTGCTCGAAAAAGTTGACGCCAAAATTATAAGAACGATCGTGGACGCTTCACAAAGATGCACGAGGATGAAAGCTACATCAAGCTCAATTGCAGTAAAAACAGCGTAACTATCTGTTGCAAACTCCGATCGACGCAAACTTAGAACTCAAATCAAAGATCTCAAGGAGACAAACAAGATTTGGATAAACAGCCCATGTACGCTATGCTACATGGCGCTTTTCCCATTTCTCCAAATTTTGAGCAAAAGATCCCCAAACATTGAGATGAAGATCAAGGTGTCAAAAAACAAATCAACAAGAAAAATGTAATCAACGATTCATTAGATTGATTATCAATAAACACCACACAAAACACTAATCATATTCTTCTTAACACAAACAACCACAGTTAACAAGAATCAATGCTCAAAATGAAAATTTATAGCAATTATGAATCTTACATGCGAATCACATACACATACTGTTTTTTCATCATGAATTGAATCAGCGCGTGATCGTTACCTCTCTGATACCATGTTGATATGTAGAGAGAAAAAGAGAGAGACGAGACAAGAGACACACTATGTACGCTCCGAAAGACTGATTCATATTGAGGACAAGATACAAATATATATAGGTGAGAGCAAGTAGAGTAGAGTGAGCCATATATAGCTCCAACATCTCTCTTGGTGGTTCAGAACAATCAGGGTCGTAGTGACCCTCTTCATCAATTGTAGCATCTACCTTGTAACCTCAGTCCCCTACCTCTCCCGGCTGGCCACTCTTCTCTTTGGTTTCCATTCATTATGTTAATTCTTAATTCTTGCAACTGAACAGCAAGATCATGCAAAACCCAGGCCATAACAGGATTCCTACCATGAAGCACTCGCTCCACTCTATTATCCACTACCACAGGGACCATTGGTTGCACCACAACTACCTCAGCATGTATCATGCCTTGCTCCCACCTTCTCTTGATCTTCTTGCTCTTGGAGTCGGCAATTTTCACATCTCTTTCAAACGTAGCAGGGTTCTCTTGATTGAACTTCTCCCTTACACTTGGATGGAGACAGTCCATAAACTAATGCACTTTAAAGAAATCCCCTGGAGGTACTTGGGATGCCGCCTCTAATTGCACCCAAAGTCTTTTGAAGTGTTGCAAAAACTCTTTAGAGTTAGCATGAACATCTTGCTACAAACATCTCAATTTTGTCGTTGCTTCTATTGCGGTTATCTTCTTTCCAAACCTGTCAAAAATTGTTTGCTTCACCTGCTCCCATGTTTTCTTTTTGTCTTCCTCTAAACCTTCAAACCACTCACGAGATTCTCCTTTGAGTGGAAGAGGAAATACATGACGCTTTGCTTCATCATTCACAATATGCATACCAAGTGTATGTGTAAGGACATGGGTCCTATGGGCAAGGCCACCAACACTCCGACCGGACAGTGTGTACGCTAGAGAGAGGCTATAAGATAGCAGCATTAGCACCACCCTTTAATTGGTATCCGCTGAGCTATTTTTGGGAGGAGGCAAAAAACGGGTTTCATGTGCGTGCGACCTTCTGCTTCTCTATGGCCAAGGCCGCAGTGTGTACGCTAGAGGGAGGCTATAAGATAGCACGGTTGGGTGGAGACTAGCACACATATTACCACCACCCTTTCACCTGTATTCGAGCTATTTTTGAAAGGAGGTAAAAGGCAGGTTGCATGTGGGTGCGACGTTCTTCTTCTCCCCCACGCTCCGTAGACAGAGACTGCCCATCTACGCCATCCACAACGAACGTTTAAGGTGGACCACCAAGGCAAACTCGATGGCAATAGGCTTCGAAGGCTTCCGTTGGCACTGTTGGCTGTGCGCGTAGGAAGGCCCACTTAACCCTTGCAAGAAGGAGGATTGAACCCACCCCATGAGGGTAAGAGGCCAACACTTTACCATCAAGCTATTGACCCTTTTTGTGTATAACAAGAAAAGATAGCATACTTGTGTTGAAAGGAAAACTAGAAGGAAAGGTAAAGCTTCAAACTTCAAGGAAGTAGCTTCACCCTTCCTTTTCACTTCTTAGAGGAAGGCAAGTTTTCCTCCAAAAATTCTTTTTTCCTCAAGGAGGTAGCTTCAAAGTGAACAAAAGCCTTCACAAAAACGCCGGGTTTTTGTGAGGAATCAGAAAAGGTGCTCTTACAACAAACGACAAGTGAAGCGCTCAAATTCTTGCAAGGCGAGGTTCGCATGCAACAAATATCGTGGAGCATACAAAACACAAAGACTTCAATTTCACAAGGTACAAGGTTTCATTTTTTTAATCTCTTTTTGCATTAGTGTGTGTTTACCATGGCCAATGAGGAAAAATCCCACCTATACACACATTTGATTTTGAGCACGTAGAGCAAAATCAGGGCACCATGGGTACGACTGACACTAATACGCATGATGATGATGATCTAGGAGATCATGGCCTTGTAGATATGGTTGCTTTCAAGACTTTGGAACATCACTAAAGTGTACTTAAAAGAAACCTCTCTGCACTCAATGCAAATGTTACCAATCTTACAGAGTTACTTGCCAAATTTATGAATTCACAGATGACTAAAGGAGCCACAAGTGGCAATGTTCAAGGGAACCAAGCTCGCACGACTCAAGGAGCCCAAGAGACAAGTGTTGTAGAAGATGCAGGAGGTAGCAATGCATTACTTAAGAATATCACCATTCTTGAGTTTCACGGGGAAGAGAGTGATCGCAACAAGGATGCGATCAATACATTCTTACACAAATGGAGTGATATTCATAGATTGAGACACACCCCGGATATAAAGAAGGATGTGGAAACAAGTCTATATCTTAAAGGTAAGGCCTGTAAGTGGTGGATGACATTTCCAATAGATGCCCCTCCTCCATCTTGGGCTTCATTTCGAGTTGTTTGGTATGCAAGCCCTTGTGCGTCTAGCTTGTGGGAAACTCCGTTTATAGCATGCAGGTCAGCTTTAGTTGCAAGTGAAGTTATGCATGGAAAATTTTTGCTATTTATAACGTAAGGTGTTTATACACAAATTATTATCAATCATAGCGTTGTTGTGATTCTGTTGTATCGAGTCTCTCCTCTCTCCTCCATCTCGCTCTCATTCTGCAGAACTCCTCTCACCATGTTCCCTTCTTAGTGGCACCCACCATAGGTGGTCTCAACATGTGGTATCAGAGCCTGCCCGGCGACTCAAAAAATCTTTACGGGAATAGATCAAAGGCCATGGGGTGCTGTGGGAGCTTTACAAAGGAGGCGCCAGCTTTAAGGGTGGTGCTACAGAGCTGTCAAGAGCATTGGAGAGGGTGCCGCCTTGAGGTGAGCAAGGCTTGGTGAGAATCAGATTGAAGAAGGCCATAAACAATAGTGCTTGCAACCATCAACACTATAGCGCTTCCAAATTCCGCCTCCTTAGCCTACTGCAAGTGCCAGTCATCCTCCATCTGCGCTGTGTCGGCCTTTGCAAATAGAGAGCTCATTTTTTTTGTAACCTTTGTGCTCATGCTATTTTGAAATAGTGGCCAACCAAGAGGTCATTCATACGAACCTCACAAAACACCGCGAGTTGCAAGTGCAAGGCTTGACGCTGTGGGCGGGATGAAAACACACACAGCGCCTCTATAACGACCCGACACACACTCTTGGGAAGATACACACACACACTATGGGGCACCACTCGGCTTAGACAACACACCTGGCCGAGACAAGGAACACACCTCTGGAGTGAGAGGAGAGAGACTATCCACCACACAGACACACACACACACACACACCCAAAAAACTCAGCTCAAAAGAGGAGAATTTCTGATGTTTAGATACAATTGAGCTTGGGCCAACACCAATGGGGCAAATAGCTCACACACTATGGGTGAAAGAAGCCAGATACAATCACAAACTGGAGCAGAAACTTCGCTCATAGGAGGAACTTACACAGAAAAACAGCAGGAAAAGAGTGAGGAATTTGGCAAAATGGACAGCGCCATCGCGTCCGGAACGGCCCAAAACCCCAGTCTACAATGTCAAAGTGCTCAAATCCGACCTCGGATGAGCAGTTTACGGCCAAAACAGGCTCCAAAATGGGCAAAAAACACACCTGCGGCTGTTCCTCCTCTCTTCTCCACGTTTTTTCTGGTCTTCTCTCAGTTTTTTCAGTTCCCACACTTAGATTTTTTAGTTGGGCACCCTTGGCCTTTTAGATGACCTCAAACGGACCCCGAACAGGCCAAAAACTGACCTCGCAGTGCATAGTTGTCACCTTTTTGCGTCATCCGCACACCTGGCACTCAGCTTTTTTCCAATAATGCATCTCGCCACCACGTGAAGTGGCCCCAAAAAAAGGTCCTCATGATGACCTTCCTGCATAATTCTCACAAGCAAACACCCACGTTGTGTCCGTCCTCATCTGTGTGCAAGTATTGACCCCGTTCGCCCTCCTGACGCCACTAGATGCCATCTGACGCACCTGCTGACCTCACGTCGTCGGCCCGCGGATAGCTTCCTCGAGAAGTTTTACGCGCTACCAACTCCTCCTTATTGTAGAAAAACACAATGGTACTAGTAACGATGAAAATCGATGCACTATGTACATGGTGTCCTACCTGTACACATGTGGGCCCCACGTAACCACCTGGCTCTGGAAAATGGGAAATCCTTTATTTGATGCACCATGCATGGGTATGTACATATGCGCAATCCCTTGCTCCAAAAAACTCCTGACATAATTTGCCCACCCCCTAGCCTGCTAGATCATTTATGATCAGCAGCAGCAAAGAGAGATATGAGACTCGCCGCATCACAGGTCTCCTCATCCCTCACAGACATCACTCGCTCTTCAGACAGTTCATCTTGCTCCACCATCATCAATCTAGCATGATACAATTTAAGACGCAATCCATTTACCCTTGACTTATGTAGAACACCATCCAGGTTAGCCAGCTGATATGTGCCATTTGGAAAACACTCTACTACCTTGAAAGGGCCTTCCCACTTAATTTGAAACTTCTTTTGGAAGGTGCTGTCCAGCTTACTGTTGTAGCGCAAAACCAAGTCATGTTTCTTAATACCCTTACTTTTGACCTTTTCATTTATCTTTGCCAAAGCCTTATCCTGCATCTGCCCATAATGTTCCAATGCGCTCATCCTATCCAACTGGACCTCTTGTAGCTGCAAGAGCCTTTCTTTGAATGCATCACTAGGCGGCCCAAGCAACTTCTCTAACATCTTGACCGCAGGCAACTCTACCTCCACAGGCAATAGTGCTTCCTTTCCATACACCAAATGAAATGGAGTAAACCCTGTACCTGTCTTCACCGAAGTACGGTAAGCCCATAATGCACTAGGCAATTCCAAATCCCAATTCTTTCCTTGGTGCTCTGTCACTTTCGAAAGAATCTGTACCAACTCACCATTGAATCTTTCATTCAAGCCATTACACTGCGGGTAATAAGGAGTGGTATGCTGGTGCCTAATCTTCATCTTTGTGCATAAGAAGTCTAGCAGTTTAGCTCTAAATCCTGGCCCCTTATCTGAAAGTAGCTCTAATGGCACCCCAAACTTGCAACATATTTCATCATACACAAATTTTGCCACATCCTTTGCAGTGATCTGTTTTACTGCTGTAGCCTCTGCCCATCTAGAAAGATAGTCCACTGCCGTCAAAATATAGCTTTTGCCCCTGCTTGTGATAGGTAACGAGCCTATTGCATCAATCCCCCACTTTTCAAACACATCAAACGCCATAATGGTTTTTCGTAGCTCTGGCTTCAACACTCTCTTCCCAAATGCTTGACACCTATTGCAAGACCTACACCAATGGTGAACATCCTTGTGCAAACTAGGCCATACATACCCCTCTTGCAAAATCTTATGCAAGGTGATCTTTAGAGCAAAATGGCCACCACATGCGCCTTCGTGATTCTCTTCCAACACTCTGTAAAGCTCCTCCCGCCAAGGTACACGTCTCAACACGAGATCAGCCCCTTTCATGTATAAGACATCACCAATCAATTTGTACCTGTATGCTCTACGCACAAAGCCATACTTCTTAGACTTCTGAATCTCCTTTGGAATGATTCCTGTTAGCAAAAACTCCTCTTCTTGAGCCAAACTTTCCCGGCCATGATAAAGAGGTAAAGTGGTCCTCAACACAAATAGCTCCCCAATCATGCCTTGAGCTGCTTCATGTGCCTCTCCATTTAGAGCACGTTCAATGTGTCTGATACTCCATGCTTCAAACTTTTTTAACAGGCCTTTAATTCTGAAGCACATTTCCTTCAATGAGGTGTTCTTGCTCTTCCACACACCCAACACTTGCTTCACCACTAACAAGGCATCACCTTTTATGCTCAACCTTCGAACCCCATGCTTCAAACAAATGTGTAATCCGGCTTCCAATGTAGCATATTCAGCCTCATTGTTACTATGAGCATCCAATTTGAACCCTCTCTTGCATACTAGCTTCCCCTCTGGATCATAAAGTGCTATACCCCCTGAAGCTGCATCATGGCTCTTTCTGTATGAACCATCAAAGAACAACACATGTGCATTGCTGATCTGTGGCACTTCTTCAACTACCTTTCTCACCACCTCTTCTTTAACAATAAGGGGATTCTCCTTGTAGGTCAACAAATCAGCTAGGGTAGCCCTTGTACTATCTTCCACTAGAAAAGAGAACTCAAACTCTTGCAGCTCAATTACCCATTTCTTCACCACATTTGACATGTTAATACCATTAATTAACTGTGGCAAAAAGGCATAACTCGTCAAGAAAACAAAAGGCCGTGGTAGCAAGTAATGACGAAATCGTCGACAAGCAAATATTACACTAGCCATCACTAGCTCTACTTCCGATAACTTTCTCTCCGCTACCAACTTCACTCGGCTTGCACAATACACTGGCCTCATATAATGGCTGCCCTTCCCCTTTTGCAATAGCATGGCTCCAATGGCATCATCCCCTACTGATGGATTTACATAAAAAACTTTCTCCCAATCAGGAGCCTGCATGGCTGACAACCCCCCTAACACCTCTTTCACCTCTTGAAACACTTCTTCACACTTGTCATCCCATTGCAATGGATCATGCTTTGCCACTTGTTGTAATGGATAAAGAAGCTGCGAAGACAATGGAATAAACCGTGCCATGTACTTCACTTTGTGTATAAAGGTTGCCAATTGCTTCGTACTCATAGGTGATGGAAGAAGAATAATAGACTTCACCTTATCTGGATCAGCCTCAATGCCATTTTCTGACACCATATGGCCCAATAACTTCACCCTTGGCTGTGCTAGATGACATTTCTTTGGATTTAGTTGTCCTCCACATTCATCATATCGAGCCAATACCATCTGCAACTTCTCATGATGCTCAGCCCTACTGCTATAGACACAGAAGTCGTCCATAAAAGCCTTAACACAACTACCAATGAATGGTTCCAGCACCCAATTTGCTCTTTCTTGATAGAAAGATGGTCCATTTGACAACCCAAACGGCAACACTGTGTAGCAATAGCAGCCCCATGGCGTAATAAAAGTTGTCTTTGTGCGGTCTTTAAGAGCAATCTTCAATTGAAAATAGCCTGAAAAACCATCACACACACTGTACCTCTCATAACCTGCCACTGAATCCAAGATCTGATCGATGAATGGAAGAGGATATGGGTTCTTCTTAGTGGCTGCGTTTAAGGGTTTAAAATCTACACAAATTCTCCACTTCCCATCCTTCTTTGGACTGACTACAACTGGACTCACCCATTCTGTGGTCTCCACTGGAACTATGAACCCTGCCTTCAATAACTTGTCCACCTCTACCCGCAAGGCTTCCATTTGCTCTTGACCCATCCTTCTTAGCCTTTGCCGCACTGGCTTAGCACCTTCATTCAGCTCTATATGCATCTCTTCACCCTTGAACCCTCTGATCTCTTCATATGAAGTAATGAACAAATCAGGAAAACTAGCCAGCATATGCAAATATATATCCTTCTCCATAGCTGAGAGGTCTCCACTAATCATTTGCGTCATTAATTCCTGCTTTTTTGACAACTCAACCTTGGTTTGCATCAGCCCTTCAATCACTTCATAAGGTCCTTCACTTTCATCTTCAACTTCATTCGCAAATGCGACTAAACCACACTCCTGGATTTCTTTATCCATCAAAAGAAATGCAACATCAGCATCCTCATCACTGCTGGTAGTGCTATCACTGTCCTCATCTGTCACCGTGGAAGAGTCTTCATCACTAGACTCATCCTCATCTTCATAAAGCTCCTCTAATCGTTTCCTTGTGTCCATATTATAAAGCTTCTTGGTACCTGTCTTTCCATAGAGGCTAATCGTACCATGTCGCCAATCTTGAACAGCTCCCACTGCACGTAACCATGGTCTGCCCAGTATAATAGGATATGCTCCCAACCCTGCTGGCATCACATGAAAATCAACCACTGCCTTTGCATCATATGCCTCCACTTCTAAGCTCTTTACAACACCCAAGCATTTTACTTTTTGATGGTTTGCCAATCTGATCCGAAAACCTGACACCCCAGCCACTGTGAGACCCATCTTCTCAACGCATGAGTGTGTTATGACGCATATTTGGGCTCCGCCATCCACATAACCTTGTCCCAAATTTTTCCTTTTATGCCACACATCTACTATTGGACAAATGTCTGGTAGCTCGTCCATTGCCAACACCTTCACTGAACCTCTCTCTGGCTCTTTCTCTATTGGGTTAACCATCCTCTTCCACTGTCGCTTTAGTTTAGGAACCATTTCTATGAGCTGCCCAAAAGTAACATCTGCCTTCCTGCTCGTCAGATCCTCCTTCAAGTCATAGCTTAATTGCCCATCCCCTAGTGGAAAATCTGAAACATGAAACTTTCGACGAGCTCTCCTTTTCCTCTTGGCCTTGACATCCTCGCCTTCATGGCTCTTTCCTTTCTTCTTACTAGGACCTGGGGCACTTCTCCCTTCCTTTTCCTCTGTGGTCCTCTTCCCAATAGGCATCACTAATGTATCCTCTAGCTTTGATGCCTTCTCCAAGGTGACTACACTTAGCACTTTTGTCTTCCCTTTTTCCTCCTGGGTCAGTCCACTGGTTCCTTCGTCTCCCTTAATTTCGATGCCATAATCATTTGACCTAGTTAGCACTTGTCTTGGCAATGGATACATGTCTCCCCCCATCCTTGGTGGCTTATCACATTGCGGGCTGATGTGACCCAACTCTCCACAATTATAACATGTGGGCGTCTGCCTCCAAAACCTACTATTACTTTGTCCAGCACCATTCCTAGGTCTTTCTTCACCTCCTGGCTGATTTGCAAACCGCCCTCGACCTCGATTATTTCCCACTTGACCTAGCATGTTTAGGCTGAGATTCTTCATCAGATCAACCACTTGCCTCATGTCTTGCCTTAGGCCATCATCTTGCACTGCTGTAGTGACCACTGCTGGCATAACCTGAGTAGTAACAGGAACCACTGGTTCATGATGAACCCCTGACATGCGCCCTTGTAAAGACTCTATAGGCTGAAATTCAGACCTCATTGGCAAAGACTCCACCCCTAACTGGCTCATTTTCCTCAGCTTCCACTCTTTGTTCCTTGCTACCTCTAGTGCATCTTCATATGTCCTAGGCTTCTTTAGCTCCACTCTCCAACGTATATTCTCCCAAAGACCAGCCAAGAACCTGTCCTTCTTCATCATGTCAGGCGGGGGTACCTGTGGTGCTAAAGCCTTGCACATTCGCTCCCATGCCAATGAAAACTTACGTATGTACGCATCTACTGGCTCACCTTCCTTTTGCACCAAAGCCTGTACTTCTTGCCACACTTTGTCAGGGTCTTCTATCTTCACAAACTCCACTTCCAATCCATGCCTTAGATTGTCCCAACTCAATCTTATAGGTGGATCAGCCATACGCAACTCCTCTTCAAATGCTTTGGACCAAGCTCGTGCATCACTCTTCAAACAAATTTGGAGAAGGCGTAACATTTGCGTAGGGTCATGAATCTGGTTGCTAATGCAGGCAACCTCCATCTTTTCCAAAAATTCTTCCACATCTTTATCACTTCTTCCATGAAACTCGGGATAAGAGAAAGCCATGGCTACCCAAATTATGATGCTTTGAGAACCCCTTCGAACACACGTGCAAGAACCCAAAACTTTTCACTTCCCAATCCCCAGAAACTTCAATGGAGCTCAACTTTAGATAAGGACAAACACATGCACATCAAATGAGTTTTCATAGTTGATCATCGGAATGACAACAGGCAAAGGACATTCCAGGATCTCTCTCAATCTTCTTGGCCCAAACATAAAGACTATGCGCTGCTGGAAAAAGATCTTCCTGGACACATGAACATTAATCTGAATTCTTTGCGTTAAATGAAAAGGAGTGAACTGAGGGCCATTTTGATCATCCATTAAAGCCAACCATGAAGCTCCCAAGAAGGCACACCTGACTCAACCTCTGATTTTGCCAAAATTTCAGCAGCATAACAGCATAAATGGCTCAAAATACCAAAAAACCAGCCATCATAACTTGGGAAAATTTCGACAGAGTTTCCCCAGAAGTAGAGCAGTAGGAACCCAAAATATAGACTGTCTATGTATGCATAAACTGTCAACAATAGAACCCGAGCATCAAGTAGGACTCACTAGTACATAGCCTATGGCGAGGTCACGAAAAGGGTGCTCCAGCTACCTGTATCACCGAAAGGATCTCCACATTTGAGAATCCCCCAGGTCAATAAAAACCTCACGCTATCGACCCTCACACGAAAGCTAATGCAAATCGCGTATAGTCAAGTCTCAGAAATGACTATCTTCCAGACCAAGTCTCAGAAATGGCTGGGACTGCCAAATAAAACCATATATGGCTCCACAAAGGCGTACAATGGCAGTTTCCACAAGTAACGTACAATCCAACAGACAATGCGCTCAAATAGGCGCCAAGTGATGCATTCCCACAACAACTACAAGTGACATCACTGTACTCCAGCTACCTGTACTTGTGTGAATCACCTGTACCTGTCCCTGTCCCTGTTCCTGTAACCTGTAACCTGTAACCTGTAACCTGTAATCTGCAACCTGCAACCTGTAATCCCGAAGCTCGAAGCTCGAAGCTCGAAGCAGAAGGTACTCGAAGAAGATCCTCAGTGGGGGCACCAAAAGAATGTGGGCGGGATGAAAATACACACAGCGCCTCTATAACGACCCGACACACACTCTTGGGAAGATACACACACACACTATGGGGCACCACTCAGCTTAGACAACACACCTGGCCGAGACAGGGAACACACCTCTGGAGTGAGAGGAGAGAGACTATCCACCACACAGACACACACACACACACACACACCCAAAAAACTCAGCTCAAAAGAGGAGAATTTCTGATGTTTAGATACAATTGAGCTTGGGCCAACACCAATGGGGCAAATAGCTCACACACTATGGGTGAAAGAAGCCAGATACAATCACAAACTGGAGCAGAAACTTCGCTCATAGGAGGAACTTACACAGAAAAACAACAGGAAAAGAGTGAGGAATTTGGCAAAATGGACAGCGCCATCGCGTCCGGAACGGCCCAAAACCCCAGTCTACAATGTCAAAGTGCTCAAATCCGACCTCGGATGAGCAGTTTACGGCCAAAACAGGCTCCAAAATGGGCAAAAAACACACCTGCGGCTGTTCCTCCTCTCTTCTCCACGTTTTTTCTGGTCTTCTCTCAGTTATTTCAGTTCCCACACTTAGATTTTTTAGTTGGGCACCCTTGGCCTTTTAGATGACCTCAAACGGACCCCGAACAGGCCAAAAACTGACCTCGCAGTGCATAGTTGTCACCTTTTTGCGTCATCCGCACACCTGGCACTCAGCTTTTTTCCAATAATGCATCTCGCCACCACGTGAAGTGGCCCCAAAAAAAGGTCCTCATGATGACCTTCCTGCATAATTCTCACAAGCAAACACCCACGTTGTGTCCGTCCTCATCTGTGTGCAAGTATTGACCCCGTTCGCCCTCCTGACGCCACTAGATGCCATCTGACGCACCTGCTGACCTCACGTCGTCGGCCCGCGGATAGCTTCCTCGAGAAGTTTTACGCGCTACCAACTCCTCCTTATTGTAGAAAAACACAATGGTACTAGTAACGATGAAAATCGATGCACTATGTACATGGTGTCCTACCTGTACACATGTGGGCCCCACGTAACCACCTGGCTCTGGAAAATGGGAAATCCTTTATTTGATGCACCATGCATGGGTATGTACATATGCGCAATCCCTTGCTCCAAAAAACTCCTGACAACGCGATGGTGCTTGGTAAGCATATCAAAACACTCAAGGCAATTATTGGTGAGTTTTTGCTGGATTCTCAAAATGTTACTTCAGAGCAGGACTCATAAACGAGCAAAATTTCAAAACATTACAACAGAGTTTTGGACCAACAAAAGGTGCCCTATTTTTGAAACAAAGGTAAATGAAGGTAAAAGTAAAGAACAATATCAATTGGACCTTGGCAATTTGCAGCCTACAATTCATCGAATGGTTCAAGTTCAAGTGGAAGGTCATAGATTATTTGACTATTGCAAGGCAACAAGACAGTGAGAGTACTTACACCACGGTATAACAACATATGCAAAGTTCAAATACTAATTTTTCTTGTTTAGTGTCATAGATCTATGGTTGTGTCCATTGTCAACATCATTCTCCAAGATCTTGTTTTAGATTATCTGTTGTCAGTTATTGTCATGCTTGTCAGTTTTCCTCGTGCCAAACTTTTGTACGGGTTATAGACACTGCCACATAAAAAGTGGTAAGACCACCCTTTGTTGTTTGGTCAAGTTCTAGTATGTCTCACACTGATAGTTGTTTGAGGGAAGTGCACACACACCCATGTTATTGTCGAGGGGGGGACTTCTACTCATGGTTTTAGGTGATTGGAATTTACCATGGTCTGTCTCGAGTCCATTGTCAGTGGTTTGGGCTTGACGGGGGGGTTGTTGGGTATGCAAGCCCTTGTGCGTTTAGCCTGTGGGAAACTCCCTCTATAGAATGCACGTCAGCTTTAGTTTCAAGTCAAGTTATGCATGGCAAAGTTTTTCTATTTATAATGTAAGGTGTTTATACACAAATTATTATCAATCATAGCGTTGTTGTGCTTCTCCTGTATTGAGTCTCTCCTCTCTCCTCCATTTCTCTCTCCTTTTGCAGAACTCCAATGAAGAAGATAAAAATTGGTTAGCATGGGATGCATGCCGCATGTGTGTCCTCTCTTTCACACAGTACCTTTCAAAGTATCAGGAAATCATACTAAAACTAGAAGGTCTAGATGCATTTCAAAAGATACGGTGTTTTAATAGGGGTCTTGACAAAGACTATCGTCTTCATGTCAAGACCCAACTTCCAAAAACTTTGGAAGAAGCCATCAGTCATGCCCAAAGATATGATGATGACCAAGAGAGGAAAGGAAATGTTCCCCACTCTAAGAATACTTTTTCTAAGATCAATGTGGCTAAGAGCCAATGGCGAGGTAGATCTCCCACACGTTCAAGAGAAATAAGAGACAATCTACCTCTCCACGCCCACAAGAGGCTAAGAAGCCTAAGCACACACGAGATACTCCACGTGGGTCTCTTAGCACACTGCCAATTTTAAGCATACGAGGAAACAGAATTTGTGTTTTACATGTCTTTTGGACCAACATAACAAGAAAGATTGTCCTCTTTTGCAAGGCAAATAAAAGGCCATGCACACGGTGCAATGCCTCACATTACATTCATCTCCTATATATTATACTATAGAGATTCTTCATATGGAAGAAAAGCACAAGTGCTGTGTGCCTGATTCGATGTAGCAGCCCACCTTTGGCACCCATGATTTGATTCGCATGGATGACACTATTAACGGACAACATGTTTGTATTTTAGTGGATGATGGTGCAACTCATAACTTCTTGAACTATAAGCTAGTCAAGAAATTAAAGCTTACACAGACTCCCTGCTCTCACAACTATGTGGTGGGGCAGATGTCTGGGAACGATAAAGAAGTATGGGACACGGTAGTTCAAGGGGTTGAGATTATTGTTCAAGATTATACGATGACCCTTGACGGATTGTGTTGATATAGTTTTAGCACGGGAGTGGCTCCATGGTTTAGGAAACACATTGCACATGAGTTGTGAACACAACTCCTTATCCTTTACAGCCAATGGTAAACATGTGCTTTTGCTTGGTGAGAAAAATATACCATCTGCATCTCTTATATGTACAGACAAGCTTTCTATTTTGTAGAAAGCAGATTTAATAGATGAAGTCTTTTTGTGTTACTGCTTGTCTCCAAGTCTTGTGAATTCTCAAGAGCAAAGTGTGATGAATTCTACTGATAAACAAAGTGTTAACAAATCTAACAAGCAAAGTGCTCTCAATTTTAATTCTATAGAGCAACATGCAATTGTTGTAAAACAAAAATCACATGATTTACAAAAAACTGTTGTAAAACAAAAATCACATGATTTACAAGATTCTCCATCCCAGCATAACTCTAGTTTACTTTCTCCTTTTGCACGACAAAAGCTGACTCACTTACTCACGGAGTATAATAATGTGTTCTCAAGTGATTTACCACCGGGTTTACCCCCTACACGTGATGTGCAACATGGCATAGATGTCTTGCCAGGCACTAAACAGGTGAGTAAACCACCTTATCGTATGAGTGCTAAAGAAGCCAAGGAGGTTGAGAGTCAGTTGGCTGACTACCAGTATGGGAGAATGTTGCTGTTATCGCATAGAATTACGCATAGGAGGAGAGAGAGAGCTTCAAGAAAGAGAGAGATTGTATGCTGCAGCCCCGCTGGCACGTTTTCCGATTTTTCCATGAGCATTACCGCAATTATTACCTCATATATAGCCGCCCATATTACCCCAATAGAAAAAGAATCCACGCGGCCCATTCCTCTCCCACTTTTCACTTTTCCCATGGTGGAATGTTGTAGTTCACAACAACCACTAGCCAAGTACTCCATGAGGTAGACCGATGCCCAAATGGGTTTACCCATCACTAGCCAGACCAAGCCTCAAGTGACGAGGCTCTTCTCTAAACTCTGGCCATGTCTGCTCAATGTGTTGCCATGCCGGCGAGTCAGCCGCCGGAACTCTCATAACCCCATCGGTGGAGCGATTTGCCATATGCCATGTAAGAAGATCGCTTGTTCCTTTGGTGCTAAACATGTGCTTGATGCGGGGAATGAGGGGGAAATGACGAAGAACCTTGCGAGGTATTGTGGTTCCTTGCATTCCCTCTTTGTACCTTGATTCTCCACACTCGGGGCAAGCATCAAGCCCTGCATGTTCATTGCGGAATAGCACGCAATCATTGACACATGCATGTATGCGATCATAGTCCATCCCAAGCCCTGTCACCACCTGTCGTGCCTTCCTTCGATTTTCTGGAAGATGATTGCCTTTAGGCATCATCTTGCCTAATAGCCTATGACATAATTAAATACCACTCGTTATTGCATATAACCACGAAAAAAACTCACAACTAACACTTATTACACTTAAACGTACCTCAATAGTGCATCGACCCCTACATTGCTCCATCCAAACATTGCTTGAATATTCAAGATCTCAAGAGACGCTCGTAATATGGAGTAGGAGCATCCCTCGTAAAGAGCGGTGTGTGTTGCCTCTAGCAATGAATCTTTGGTTTTTTGGGCGGCTTCTTCACATGCACACTTAGGCTCACACTCATTCGCCACCTCACATGCAAGAAGATCCTCAACCATATTGTGCAAATGATCTTCCTCCACCTCCATGTGGGGCGGGGTGGTGGAGAGATCCCCAAATGTGGTGGATGTAGGATGCGCATGCGCTCGTGTGCACCCACCCACATCGGACGGCGGGTGTGACCCCCCTCCCATGACTGCTTCTTGGCGCACTCGCTCTTCCATTCTCCTCCCTCCTCCCCCCTTGATCACACTCCAATGGGGAGCGACATTAATGGATGCCAAAACCCTCGAATCGCTAGTTTCCATTCGAGCGCGTTTTCTCGGATCGTCCCATAGTCCATAATCATCCACGTGAGCCAAGCATATACGCCGAAGCCTTGCAATCGCACGCTTACATCGCGTACATGGACATGGTAATTGCTCGCTCAACCATTGAGTTCGTTCTGCGCCAACCGGCGGACCCACGTCATCCCAATCGACCTGCACACACGACCACACACTAAATAAGAAAAAATTAAATAAGAAAAAGAAGAATCAAGAATGTTGGTACTGACATGAGTGACACTCATTAGAGATAGAGGGGAGGTGGGTACAAGAGGTCATGCAGTTGGCGTAACCTTAATGTCTCATCAGAGATTTTTGCGGTAATACAGGCGGTAATACAAGCGGGAAAAGGCGCGGTAACAGACGCAGTAAAATCCTCATCACATTTTCTTATATAAAGGGTGCACCTGCGTGCCCCCGCGAAATTGAATGCCAAAAATTAAAAAACGAGCTCCTCTTCTACGCGGGCCTGTTTCCCTCTCCATCTCCAAGATCTCTCTCCTTCTCCCTCTCCATCTCCAACCTCTATTACTATCTTCATCTCCATCCCCACCATATCCAAGCGATAGAGGTCACGACTCTAAGTGCTCGAACTCTCTCTCTTTCTTCTCGTTCTTCTATACACACACACACATACACAAACACATACACACACACATGCACACACACACAATGCATACACACACATGCACTAACATGCACACACATGCACACACACAGTGTACACACACGCACACACACACACACACAATTTTGTGCACAATCACACACTAATGCTTGCATTAGTGTGTGCATGCATTATACACACACTAATGCTTGCATTAGTGCGTGCATGCGTTACAAGCACACCCTAATGCAAGCATTAGGGTGTGCAAGCATTATACACACACACTAATGCTTGCATTAGTGTGTGATTATGCACAAATTAATGTGTTTTCACACACTATTTTGTGCACAATCACACACTAATGCTTGCATTAGGGTGTGCATGCATTATACACACACTAATGCAAGCATTAGTGTGTGCTTAAATACCAAAATAATTATGAAGAATCATTTTATTTAGGCCCTATATACAATGAAATATTTACACACATATGGGCCATAATATACTTATTATTTTTTATTTTTTTGGCTCAACTAGCCCAGTGACTAGCTATCTGAGGGTTTGTAAGAAGATATGGGAAAAGTCCCCTAACTCACACACACCTATATACAGTGAAATGGTAGGGATAGCCACAGTGTTTGGATGATTTTGGTAGGGTGGGTTAACTCACTATGGCAATTACGGAGAGCCAAAAAATGGCTATCATTAGCTCTCCCCCAGGATGATGGTATATTCATGTACCATCATAGAGCATCTTTTCCAAAGAGAGCGCTTCAGAGTCCTTGACGAGGTCTTCATTGTTTGGCCCCTCAAAATTTTGGTTTGAGTTATACTCATGCTTTACGGAACAATACCTACATGAGATAGCTGCCTTTTGACAGATCTTTGGTAGATCCTTTGGTAGAAGGCGACTCAAATAAGGTTTCAAGCGATACCCGTTTAGCTTCCTGGAGTGCTCTTTCCCATTCAAGTCCATAAGTTGATAGTAACTTGAATTGAAAGCCTTCTGAACTATGTATGGCCCTTGCCATCTAGTTTCAAATTTGGCATCAAAACGATTGTCGAGTCGATTGTCATACCTTAGCACAAGATCTCCTTCATTGATGCCTTTGTCCTTTAGTTTCTTGTCAAGCTTCTCCTTCGCCTGTGTAGCTTTCCTCTTGTAGCACTCGTATGCTGCTTCTCTTTTCCACTCAAGCTCAGCTAAGGTAAGAAGTCAATCCATCCATGCTTCTTGATCATCTTGTGCTACTTTGCCATGAAGTCATATTGTTGGGATGTTGAGCTCAATTGGTTGTAAAGCCTCTTGACCATAGACCAAGTGAAATGGTGTAAACTCCGTGGCTTCCCTATATGTGGTTCGATACGCCCACAAGGCACCATCCAAGAAGTCATCCCACAACTTTGTCTTGTTTCTCACCATCTTTCTAATGATGCCTGCAATGACACCATTAGCTTTTTCTACCAGACCATTGGATTGGGGATAGTAGGGTGTACTATGACGATGTAGAATGTGAAGTTCTTCACAGACCTCTGTGAGCAAGCCCTTTCTAAACCCTGGACCATTATCAGAAACAATCTCCAAAGGTGTGGCCAAATCTACAACAAATGTGAGTGTAGACAAATTTTCTCACTGTCCTCTCAGTTACCTTTGCCACACTTTGTGCTTCCACCCACCTAGTCATATAGTCTACCGCCACTAGAATGTAGAGTTTACCATTTTTTGTCCTAGGGAGAGGACCCATAGCATCAATGCCCCACTTTTCAAAGGGTCCATTTGCAAGCACGATTTGCCTTGGACCATACACCAATCTTCTATTCCCATTTACCTGACAATTGTGACAACTTTTACACCAATGTTGGACATCCAGATGCAGACTTGGCCAAATATACCCTGCAATCAAAATCTTCTTCACAGTTAACTCTTGGGCAAAATGACCACCACATGCCTCTTCATGAAAACCTTTTAGAATGGCTGGAATCTCCTTGATAGTTGGTACTCTTCTGCACACTTGATCCTTCCCTCTTTGATAGAGGAATCCTTCTACGAAGAGATACGCGCTTGCCTTTTTCATGAGTCTCCTCTTCTGAGCCTTCGTGAAGTCTTGCGGAAACTCACCCTCCAAAATGTAGCTAATAATGGGAGTCAATGACTCCAATCCCTGGTATCTCGGTTGCTTGACAGTTGCTGCCACCATGATGACCTGCACTTCTTTCTCAACACATGTAACTGCTTGTTGTGCAAGTAAATCGGCATCTTCATTTTGTTTCCTAGGAATATGATATAGTTGCACTTCTTCAAACTGATTAAACATCCTACGAATGGGATGAACTTTTGTCCGTAAGCTTTCATTCTTGCATGCCCAAATGCCTAAAATCTGTTTAACAATGAGAAGTGCATCTCTCTTTACCATGAGACGTTGTATCCCTTGGCCAATGCACATCTTCAAACCATGAAGTAGTGTGTCGTATTCTGCTTCATTGTTGCTAGTTGAACCTGGTAGATTGACCTTCTCTTTCATGACCACCTCCCCACTTGGGTTGAGCAACACTAGCCCTCCCCCTGCTTTTGCTGTGACTTGTCAAAAAGCTCCATCAAAGAACAAGGTAAAAGCATTAGAAATATTTTTCGGTGGTGTCAATGGTAGGGTCTTTATTTCAGGCACCTTAATCTCCTTCTCATGTACCCTATAAGTAAGGATCCCTGCCAATTGTGCACGCACACTATCTTCTACCTTGAAAGAGTATTGGAACTCTTGCAATTCCATAATCCACTTTGAGATCCTAGTGCTAAGATTCATTTGAGATGACACCCAAGGAGACAAATTTTCTGCAGTGAGAATTACAAAAGGTTTTGGTAGCAAGTAGGATCTAAACTTTCTCACCGCAAACATAAGAGAAAGCATCATGAGTTCTGCCTTCGTGTAGCCTCTCTCCAAAGCATTCATGACCCTACTAGCAAAGTAGATGGGTCGCATCCGGGTACTATGGGGATCTTGTTGTAGCAAATTGCTCCAATTGTTTCTTTCCCAACACTAGAGCTAACAAAGAATGTGTACTCCCAAAAAGGAGGCATGAGTGTTGGTAGTTCTGACAGGATGACAAAGTACTCTTCAAGCTCATCAGACCATGCAAATTCTACTTGTTGTGTCAAATTTTGCAAAGGATGAAGAAACTCCGAAGCTAAGTGAATAAAGCGTGACATATACTTCACCTTTTGAATGAATGAGATGACCTCTTTGAGATTCTTGGGTGATGGGAGCTCAATAAGAGCCTTTGCCTTTGAAGGATCCACCTCAATTCCTTTATAGGAAACCTTGTGACCAAGCAAGATCACTTCATCCTCACCTATGTGGCACTTGTCAGGGTTGAGTTGACCTCCCATGTCATAGAGCTTCTTTAAACCTTCTTCTACCCTTTGTAGATGCAATGATTTTGAGCTATAAATGCAAAAATCATCAATAAAAACCCTAATGGACTTTCCAAAGAATGTTTGAAACACCATGTTCATGAAGCATTGGAAAGTTGTAGGAGAATTTGTCAGGCCAAATGGCATGACTCTAAAAGCATAACAACCCCAAGGAGTGATGAAGGTTGTTTTCAATTGATCTTCCAATGCGATACATATTTGAAAGTAACCCGAGTAGCCATCACACACAATGTACTTCTCATGACCAGCTACCTCATTTAGTATCTCATCCTGAAATAGGAGGGGAAAGTGATCTCTTTTTGTTGCCTCATTAAGTGGACGGTAATCCACACACCCTCCACTTGCCTTTTTTCTTAGGAGTGACAACAACGGGAGAGACCCACTCTGAATTCTCCACTGGATAAATAAAACCTTCTGCTAGAAGCTAGGTAGGTCTTAGCTGGAAAGGTGGTTGCTGGCAAGGTGGCAACTGGCTAGCTGCTGACTAGCTACCACTAGCTACTCAGAGCTAGCTAGTGACTAGCTATTTTTGAGTGGTGGCTACCTAGTCAGCACTATCTAGTCACAGGTAGCCACCCTTCAACACTACCTAGTCACAAATGCTGACTTGCTACCTGGTTGGGTAGTATGTGGCTAGGTAGCTAGTGACTATGTGGTAACTTCTATAAAGGTGGTAGTACCTATGGTAGGTGGTGGTCCACCCCACCCAAGTCAAACCTGCCTAGTCACAAGTATTGACTTGGTTGCTGGCTGGATAGTAGATGGCTAGGTGGCTAGTGGCTTATGTGCTAACTACTCCGAAGGTGGTAGCTATGGTAGGGGGTGACTACCACTTTATTGCCATGATCATGTGTCTTACATTCAATCTTTAGGCACCAATGTTGTACTAACTAAATTGTAGATACTATGGTTTGAGCCACCCAGCACAGTGTTGTTACCCGCTAGTATCGTGGTAGCTACTAGTGTGGAGATAGCTACCTTTTTCATGCAATGTCATCTAGCATGGTGGGACATAATCTTTAAGGTTATATCCATTGATGGTTAGCTTGTCATAACCTAAATTGCCTAATTCTTGTGCACAATCTACCTCCAAGAAAAAAAGTGAGACGCAGGTCCTTTCAACCAAATTAGATGACAGTTTTGGTAACCCTCTCTTCGGGGACATTCATACAATATTTGTATGGTTTTGTCGATAAATGTTGCCTAAGCTTCCTATCTATTGATCAGATGATGAAAAGGGTGATCTAAACACCGAAGTGATCTCCAAAGAGGTCAAAGTGGGCTCTACGATCAGTGTTCTCTCCAATAAGGAAGAGAGACATTGCAATCTAGAAGGTAACAGCAGTTCCTTGGGTCCTTCGAAGCACTTTTCTAGTACAAAGTTTACTCATCATTCTTTTTTACAATGCACCTAGAGTTTATTTTTGGGGTATTTCAGAAACAGATGTACCTCATATGCAAGAGCTTGTATTCATGTGGATTTCTAGATCGCCGCTCATACCAAATTCCCTTGACCACATAAGATCCTTGCATGCAATAATTACCCCAAGAATCGGTAATTGGAGACTCGATGCATGACTTCTCTCCTGTGCACTTCAACAAGTAGAAGTTCACAAGCTCTTCATTGTCAGCAACAACAAAGTTATCATCTACATGTAGGACATCTGTTAGGGCATCATAATGTCCTTCATAGGTTGGATTGTCTGTTTCTTCCTCCACCTCAAAGTCATCCGTGGACTCGATCAAAATGTACTCCTAAAACTCCACATGCGTAGAATTGGAGCATCTCCTCTAGAGACCGTGCATACATGCACTACAAAAGCATGGTAGTGTCCTACTTCTCATAGCTCTCCCATTTCTGAACGAATAACTAGATACGCAATGAATGCCCCACGCATTAGGGACAGCCTTACAATGCCATGCCTGACTTCGATTGACCTCATCTACTTGATCTCCCAAAACACCCGTGATACTAGCCTGGTCTTTGATGGATAAGAAGCCTCTACGCCTATAGACATGGTCTCCCTTAAGAATGCTACAACTTCTATGCACACTGAAGTTGTACTCCATTTGGCTTCAACTGCTCATGACTGAGATGACGTTTGATGACAGCCCCTGCTCCATCATGCTCGCCTTTTCCATGACCTGATCCTGAAAAATTCCATGTCATAAGAGCCCCTGTTAGAGTGCCATACCTAGCAACAATGTAAAAAGACCTCCTGGCTTTAAATTGAGAGGCCGCGCCATCTGACCACACCCAATGTTCTTGGACTGCTATGCCAAGTTGTTGCAACCATTGGTGATGTAGCATGAAACAATGTTGAACAAAAAGAGTATCATGAGTCTTGTCATCTGACATGTAGAAGTGATAATATTTTTGGACCACTCCTGCAACGCGGATATAGGTGATGTGGACAAATATTTTGACCTAATCAGAGTACCAGTGCATTGTTTGAATCTCGTTCTGCTCTTTGAATGTGTAGTTCTCTGCAATGTCCACTACAAACAATACCACCGTTTCTGGAAAAACTAGAAGACACTCTTTGAATTGCTCAGCCTGCCATCTATACACAGAGTTATGTTGGATATACTTCTTCAAGTGATCCCTAAACAAAACCAGAAGCTCTTTGCTATTCATCTTATTGAATGAAAGGACTTTCCTCTTCTTCTTTTTCTCCGAATCTGTTTGTCCAACTTTGACATCCTCGAATAGCTTGACTGTCACGATGCATCTTGTCTGTGATTCTTCCCTTGGGCATGCAGGCATTTTTTTTGGTCCACAAATAGAGCATTCTCCCATTACACATTTTTTATTGTGATAGCTGGCACTTTCAGACTTCGAACACACAACAGAATCCCATAGTACTGTCATACTGCTGTAGGTTTGAGCACATGCATTGCACTTGTCTCAGTGGCCCCAAAAATTTTACATTGGCAAGTACAGCTGACCCAATGCAATCCAAGAGAACCTTGCCTTATCTGGTTTAAGGCATCTCTCAAAAGAGACATCTGGACATGTGTTATGGAGCAGCACATGTACCTATCCTTAAGTTTGCGGACAAAGTATGGCTTCCGTTTCTCGAAAGTTCGTTGCCCAATCTTCACATCTGGATGGGCTCTTTGAAATTGAAGGAATAGTTCTACCTGTAAACATGCAAACCTTTCAACTTCGCATCCATATGAGCACGGTTTAAGCAACAAATTTAAAAAAAATGTTGACCTATTTCTATTATGCACTTGATTGTACCTAGTTATGGCCTAGTCAGCTTAAGTATATTTGATGGAAACCATGCACTTCAAAATACCTTCCCTAATAGAGGGTGGGCAATGATGATAGACCACTTTTGGCGTGTACAAAGAAGCGTGTATATGCATGGTCATATGTACAAAAATATGTAAATACGTGCATTTGGAAGATTTGACAAGTGATTTCAAGTTTTTAAAAAGATGAAACGTGTACACATTGTGAATAGTCAGGTTCGCATCCCAGCAGTCGGGCACATGTACATGCCTAGATAGGGTATCGGGGCCTTCGATATAGTTCTTGGTGGATTATTTTGGCTCTAGGGAATAGGTTTGAGATTTTTAGAAATTAAATAATGCAAGAGGGAAGTGTGGGCACTCTCATCCTACCCGAAAAGTTTCACACATGCAGTAACTGTCTATTTATGGTGCCTGATCTGTGGTCATGCCTGCACGACACTAGAAGTGGTCAAAAATGGAATTTGGAGATGCGGAAAAGGGATTTTGGTATCAAGGATCAAGCGTATACGTACAAAATCTGGGGAAATTTTGGAGTTCGTTTGGGGTTTTTCCCATGAAAAATGTCCGCCAGGGGTAAAAATTGACCAAAATTGGGCCAAAAAAGATCAGAAAATGGTTTTAAAAAGTGTGAAAAGGCTTCAAATTTCCACATCAGTCACGGTGGTATGAGTGCTCAATGTGCAGGAAAACTTTGGAAGCCAATACTCAGCACTTTCACCTATCTGTGTGTGGGAGGAAGCAGGGTTCCTATAGGTGGTCTAATGTAGTCCCATCGCATTCGCGTCCTGTTTTCAAGTGTGTAGAGGAATTTTACACTTGAGAGAGTCTATGTAAGTTTTGAGGGTTCCATGGATGTGTGTGTGCAAGGAGTTGAGGGAAGAAGGCGCGGCTTTCTGTAAGACTATGTGACCTTGTATCGGTGCCATTAGGGTTGGCGCTACTCCAAAGAGTCGAATAGAGTGGAGTTAGATGAAGGCTTTGAAATGGTTTGAGAGAGGAATTTTGTGGCTGGACTTCTTAAGTTTTTAATGGATTTTCTTGTGTATTTTGGCCACCATCAAGTGTGATTTCAAGTGTTGATCAACGCGACTCACCTTGTAGTGTCTGCAGGCAGGCAAGGGCTTGTAGGTGGAGGTGTTTGGAGTTTAAATTGAGCTTGTGGGTAGTATTCTTATTGATCTCTTGAGTGGTGTTGTGTGTGTGTTGGAATTTAAATAAATTCCTTATGTGGTGTTGAGTTGTCTGGGTGTGTGAGTGCACGTGCGCAAGGCATCTTTTTCTCCATCAACACCTTATGGCTTATTTGGGTGTTGGACAAGACATTGCCAACACTATCTACAGTAATAGTGAGAGATCATTGGCAATTGCAAAGAATCCATCTTTTCATGCTTGTACAACGAACACTGAGGTGCATTACCACTATGTTATGGAGAGCCTCTCAATAGGAGAGATGCGCTTGTCTTATGTGACAACACAAGGCAACCTTGCCTATGTTTTCACAAAGTCATTGTCTCGTGAAAACTTCAAAGAATTCCGCAAATCTTTGGGCTTACTCCCCTTTGTGGACTGATCATGTTCTCAAGGCATGGCACTCTAGTATACTCTATATGATAGCTCTTGTTCACCGCGTCACTTTCATGGGAGATTTGTGACCATACACATGTGGTAGTGATGTGTGTGAACACACATAGGACCACTGGGGCAGTTTTCCCTCACTAGGAGGTTTTTTCATCGAGTATTGTATATATATTGTTGGGGGAATTTATGTTCGGGAGTTGAGCCGTGTCAGCACTGGGCAACTCACTCCGGGAAACAATGGGAGAAAGATGCACATCTCAAGAGATTATAGCACAAAAGAACACCTTATATACCTTGAATTAAATTACTTAGATGAACTAGAATCTGAATACAAACAAAATAACTTGATGCACTTGCCACCGTCGAGGCCTCGGCCTCATTTTCTCAATCTTTGCCTTCACCATAAATGAAGAAACTCCGGCCTCTTGCTCGTGCGTGCTAATCACACGCCTGCTAAAAAAGCTTGTTCCATGGAGCTGTATACAATTGACGTTGCTCTTTTTTTTCTATATCGCTGCCTCCCCGATTGATAGCTCCATACCATAAGAGGTCATTTACACCGATCCCCAAAGTCATCCTCATGGCCTTGCCCTTTAAAGCATTTCTTTCACCTCGTGGTCACCGCCCTCTTCATGATGCTGCTCAGCTCCCTTCAACTCCACAGACCTTGCTCTTTGCCTTCACTTGCTGACATTATATTGGCTTATACCGCAATCAATGCATTTTGATAAATAAGTCATTGCAAAAGGTATTTTACTTGGCTTACATATCAACCGAAAGCATTATCAATCGCATTATACTCTCCAAACGGTTTGTTGGTGAAAGAAAAACCTCATCCCATGGATCTCTCTTGGAATACCGTTTGACCAAAAAGTACTTTAAACATCGATTTGCTTCTCAAAGCACACCACCTTTGATATACATTTTGTCGATTGCCATACCAAACATATCTTCAAAATCATGATGAATCCGCTTGAGTAATGATAATATCCAAAAATCATGTCCTAACCCAGCTTCAGATTGTGGAGGCGGAGCATCACGACATCCACCCTCTCTGAAACTGCACATCCTTCGGCATGTGCCAACTGTCTTTAGGTTATTAATCTTTGTAAGCAAAAGTATTGCCAGAAGCATCTTCTAGAAAATACATCTCATCATCTTCTTGGCATTCTTCTCGATAAGAAGTCGAGAGATGAAAGGTATCTCAATTGCTCAAAAAACTTGAATAATATCTAGCCATGAAACTATGATGACCACAAACCCACAAACTCCAAAAAACTTATCCGCATAGCTAAACCCAATAACAAAAAACCTTCTCCAAAAAAACAACTGCATCCTCTTAAAACCTCAATCTGAACTTGTATATCTTCCCCTTGGATCAAAGGGAACTGTAGTGCAATATCCTCCATGATCGAAAGGAAAAGTCAAAAACTTTGCATCATTGGAACACACCCATCCAAAAAAACATAATGTGTCATAAAATCTTATATCTAACCAACCCAAATGATTTTCTCATATTAAATTGATCACATAATGTGGGAGAATAAAAGGGAACAAGGGTTAAGATAAAGATGTGCTTACAGATCTATTTCAGCATGGGGCCAATGGTAAAGGAGCCCAAATGAGAAAAGATCTATCAAAGAGCAAGGTTAACCAATGGAGCAAAAGACCTTAGGGTTGTCTTCATTAAAGCCTCCAAAGGTAAGCGTTAAAAGCCTTAAGGTATAGTGTTAAATTTTTACTCTTTAGTCACTAAGGTCCAAGCAGACAAGGGGGCAGCTTGCTTAAGCTTGGGCTGTGCTTAAGCAGGGGGCCTTCCTGCTTACCAAGATAAAATATCTTTCTACAGAGAGGGGGGTGAGCCCTACATAGAAGGGATGTGTGTAGTAAGTATGCACCTCACCAAGGACCCATACCATTATGAAAGGAAAGGGGCCACATGTCAAGTGTAGAGGTACATTGCTCAAGCAAGCAAGGGGGAAACTTTCTTAAGCAAGTGTTGTGCTTAAGCAAGGGGGGTGCTAGCTTAACCGCACAAGAGGGAAAGAAGGACACTTGTCAAGAGACTACACATCTCTCCCCAAAAGGGAGCCAAGCTCTCATTGGCTAGAGGGCTACATAGCCCAGTAAGCTTCAAGGAAATCCTAGGGAAGGGGATCGACCTAGCTCTCTCTCTCTCTCTCTCTCTCTCTCTCTCTCTCTCTCTCTCTCTCTCTCTCTCTCTCTCTCTCTCTCTCTCTCTCTCTCATTTGAGCATCCCACGAGATCTCTCACTCTCATTCTTCTCTTCCCAATTTTGGGTGGCCCAAATGAGCACCTTTATTTTTGACTTGCACAAAACAATGAAACATCAATTGTTTTTTGGAAGATTATAAAAAATACCAAAGAATTGAAAATTGAATTGACTTTACCTTGATAATTTAAAATGCAGAAGATAAACTATTTAAAAAATTTAGAATAAAAAGTAAATACTTGTATATACATTGTGCCACATTGGGACTTTAATACAGTTTGGACAAAACATTTTTCTATCTAATCCTCGTCTATCTTGTCGTCGTCTAGAGGCACGTATGTTGGATCACTTTGACTCTACATAAAACCAAACCAAATTAAACAATTATCAACATCTCAAAACAATTGATACAAAATTACTTGTTTAAACTTACCGCTTGTAGTGGTCCAACCACCATGTCAAATTTCTTGCGCGAGATGTGGTTATTTTTGAACAACCATTGCCAAGTATCAAATTCAGTATGTCACTCTCGATACTTGACCATGTCTCCGGTTGGTCGAGAGAGAGTGATATTTTCCTAATCTAGCAAAAACAATACTAAATTATCAACTACAATCTTTATAATCATTGATCGAAATTATAATTCAATTAATCCTACATATTTATCCATCCAAGATCCCTTTCCTCCTTAGCCATAGTGCGTGGGACTTTGTCTTACGCGAGCCTCGCGTTGTTGCCTGTATGATGAGCCCATCGCAGTTTGATCGCTCTTCTGTTGAATTTCCCACTCCCACTTTGCGTATGCCATGCTGGCACCACAGTAAATCCTGTGTGGATCTCTGACTTGTGGTTGGCTGCCTCGTGCCGCGCAATGGACTATAAATGGTTTATGTTGTTAAGTATATTAGGGTAAGTGGAACTAGTCTCTATTATCGGTTTTCTTGAGCCCACTATGTGGGGTATGGTGCACACCTCGGGATCTTTGGACTTAATAATGGAGTCTTTTTAGACTTGCCTACGTCTTTACCATTATTGAGCCATGAGACGTCCAAAAAGTAGCTAACCCTCTGCAACTCTGCTATGTTAGATCTACTCCTCTACTCTCTATAATTAACCACTTCGAGCCGTGGATGTAGATACTTAAGAGCCGTCTTTCAAAGGCTAAGAGGAGCGGCAACTAAGGTTTTGAATTTCCAAAGTATACACTAAGTACATACATAAATTTTGTTAACATGGCTGACAATAATCAAGAGAGTAGAATGAACATTGATAGCTCTAGTTTTGCAAATGAAGGTGCTAATGATGATGCTCCCATGTTTGTGAACTATCTTGTCACTAGGTTGCAACAAGCTATGGGCAACCATGCTTTGCAAGCCAAAGTTACTCAACAACTTCGTGATTATGGAATTTGTCTTCCTCTCCAAGAGGAGAGAGATCTTAGGAGGCCTCTTGAAGAGACCCCCAAAAGAAGAATCTCTCCCATACGAGAGGAGGAATCCAAAGAGCAAGAAATCAATGAAAATTTAAGTTCCTCTAAAGATGTGTCTCCACAAAGACAACGGTCTCAACGATCGCCTACTCCTCCCAAGAGGAAAAGATCAACACACAGTCCTTCTCCTCGTCATTCCAAAAGAGAAGCTAGGAAACAAACGAAGAAAAGGGCTAGGAAGAGGTCACCCTCTTCTCCTTCATCTTCACCTTCCTCCTCTTCCGATGAAAGCTATGGATATTCTCCTAGAGAATACAAGAGGGGAGGACATCGCAAAGCATTCCCTACATGGAGAAGGGCCCAAAAGTTAGAGAAGTTCAAGGAGGGGGGAAAGAGTATCTCTTTTCTCACTTATGATGACACCTTTGGTGCTACCGACAAAGTGTTTGCCTTCATCCAACAATTTGATGCGGCGTTTGGAGACGGGCTATAAAGAGTCCTCCAAGCTACGCCATGTACTTATGCACTTTCAAAAATCAGCTCGTCACTGGTGGGCTAGCCTTCGTGGCAATGGCGAATCCCCAAAGATATAAAAGCATAAATGGACTAAACCCTATAGTCACATGCTTTGAACTATTATAAGCAAATTCCAATATAGGTAAGTAGTCTTCCCAATTGGTTTGCTTCTTGCTAACGTACGCTCCTAGCATATCCTCTAGCATGTAATTAACTCTTTCTATTTGACCATCCATTTTTGGATGATCAGCCGTACTTAGATTAAGTTTAGTTTCCAGCTTTTGGAACACAACTCTCCATAAGTGATTATCAAACTTTCGATCCTGTTACTAATGATACTAGCTGGAAGACCGTAGATTTTATATATATTCTCTACAAATAGACCTGCTAATTCCGGTTTCTTAACTGTAGTCTTAGTGGGAATGAACCGACCCATCTTTGTGAGATGGTCTACAATTACCCAAATGGCATCATGGCCACGATTTGTAGTCGATAGTCCTACTACAAAATCCATAGAGATACTCTCCCACTTACCTTGTTGTAATGGCTATTTCCCACACAAGAGCAATAGGCATTACGGCAATGATTACCCGCAACTACATTATGTGAACATCAACACATAGAATGACGATAGAAGACCGTACACAGTACACAGGCACATAACACCTCTTGCTTCATTCATATGTAATCCGGACATAGAGTTACAACAACAGATGCCATGAATAACATCGAGATTGGTGAGTTACATCAAAAGACAGGTATGGCCCAGATCGGGAACGATGCACACACTCCCCCCTGTCCCATGATATCCTGTGAAGAACTACCGCCACGGCTGCTGCATACCACATGACTCTTGATCTGCAATGCCCAGACCTCCGCAGGACCGCATGTGCGACTAATGCCGTAACACCTGGCACGCGCGGTGGATTGCGTGAACCCACACTCAGCCCCTCCGGTTGGAAGGTTCTCGTTGCTGCTCTTCGACCTGTTCTGGTGAAGAGGAAATATCAATGTAGCCAAAGCCTCTTAAATCTGCAGTATGTGCCCGATAGACCTCATCCAAAAGATGTGGATCTATCTCAGTATGTTCCGGCCAAGGAGCCCGAGGAATAAACTGCGTTGGCAAAGAAATAGATTGCGGCACCTATGGCAAAGGAGCAAGAGGCGTATGTAGAGGATAATAGCGAGAAAGGTATCTATTAAGAGCATACCAAAATGGAGGGCAAGAAGGTAGACTGAGAGAGAAAGAATGAGCCAAGTTCTCCACCCAAAAACAGACCCTGCGTCGCTCCTTATGAAATCGACGAATCATTTTCTGCAAACGAGATACATGAGCCTGGGCTTCAGCACAATCCTCTGTAGCTTGCGCCCAATCAGCAACATCAAAACCTTCAGGAACAACACTCTTACCTCCGTCAGTGTTGGATGACTCAGGTTGCTGCACCACAACCTGCTGAGTTGGTGGCTGTGCTCTCACCTCAGCAAATAAGCATGTGCTCCAGCTCTGTAGTTGATTGTCCAAAAAGACACGGAGATCTTGTTGCATCTCCACTGCCAACGCATCCAAATCATTCATATTGATCATTACATCACCAGGGTGCGAGGCTAAGTATGAGGCAAGGCTATGCTGCGTTCTCAATTGAAGTAGTTTCTCTTGAATAGAAGCCACAAACGCAGCATTAGCCCCCTGAAGCATTTGTATTTCTGCATCCTACTGGCGAGCTGTTGCAGTCAGATCTTCATTTTGATTGGTCAACTCGACAATGAGAGTCTGCAAGGCCGTTACCTACGCTTCCAGCTCATTAACTCTACCCTCTGTTGTTGCGGGGGCTGGCTAGGCCGCACGAATGGACTCTGCAAGTCTGCTCAAAAAAGTGCCGCACGCTTGTATTTGGTCAGCAAGGTTTGCTACCATAGCCTTCCAGGGTAGCGGGAAGAGTACCTCCCGTTCAGGCAGCTGCATTGGTGGTCCCAGAAGTTTTCGATTTTGCGAGGGAACATCCGCAGTAGAGTAACACTTGCCACTCGGCGGCGCCAGCGTGCCACCGCAGAATCCTCCAGCACTAGAGATGCAGTCACAAGAAGTGGTGTAGTGAACTGCTGTTCCTCCCTACCGCGCTTGCTGGTTGCTGGTCTGGCAGTGGCCATCTCTTGGGCTCCATAGGGTACCACTGCCGTCGATGGACCCGGAAACTCCTCAGTGCCAACATTCTGCTGCTGTGTTTCCCCCCAGCAGGAACTGCCAAATTTTGTGTTTGCGACAAAGGGGCAACAGTCCCTTGGACCACCAATCGGTCATCTTCAAAGTGGCATAGAGGACGCACAGCGAGAGGAAAAACTTCCCTTAAGGGAAAGATCAGTGTGAGCAGTTGGCCAACTTTTGTATTAGTTGGGGTATTTTGCCCCAACTCTGCCATCACTCTTTAGCATTCCGCCAGCAGTCTTTCTCTGAGAATTTTTTCCCAAGCCACATGCCCAAAGTTGGCCGAATGCAAAACATTCCTTGCTCTGGTCGAGATGGTATAGGTTTTGGCTTGTAGCCAAATTTCCATGAGAAACCATCGATATGCATCCCTGGTTGCTACATCTGACAACCCTAAAAGCTTATATTCACCTTTCACTTTTAATCCAAACTCCGGCTCGACATCTGTAGTAGGAATCACATGAGACGCGCGCACCATTCGATCATTGGGCAAACAGCAACACCTGAAGATCCTTTTTGCTGTCAGCTGAATCTGTTGGTTATTCAGCTCCACCATATCTCCAGCAGCCAGTTGCTCAATCAAACTTGTTGCCTGCGGGTGAACAAGAATCCCTTGCCAATCCAAGTTGGCGAAAACACGTAGCCGCAAATCTTGCAGCCATGCGTCCACTCGGTGAAGCGCTAGCTGCTGTATGGGAGTGAAGGGGATGCATTGGAGGAGAGAAGGCGTCATGGTGACGATGAGATGCAGGAGCAGAGAATATAGAGCTAAGGACACGCGATACATAAAATAGGAGAAGCACAACAATAATCGTCTGCATGTGGTAACCCTCTCACAATGAGTTCCCAAAATAGGGCAAGCCACGGTGTCGCAACCATCATAGATCCTTTCCCGCTTTCCAAGATTGCATGCAAAAGAATCCCCAATCATTATTAGGGCGGATTCCGGCTCTTGTACCACAACAAAGGGGCACTGAATCAGGGTAGGTGAAACATAATGGTGCAGTCTGAAACGATTGACCGATACAGAAATCAACCTCCCCTCGCAAATCCGCCAAGTAAAAAGAAATGGGCATGCATGCTTGAAAAATCCAAAATGGTCATGACCAGCATAATTTAAGCGTCCCAGGAATCTTCCCGAGGCGGGAATTAAAGACAAGGACCAGCTGTCCCCGAACAAATTGCCGTGCTTTCGGGCAATCCAACCATTTTTTCCACCTAGACTGCAGATCCTGCAGCACCGCAAAGCTATGCAACCGCTCTTCGTCTAGTTTCTGCAAAACAACCAAGCGATAAATAACAGAATCTTCTGGAAGAAGCCGATCCGCAATGAGCATCCGAAAACTCGGAATCACATGCTCCACCGGGGTGATTGCCTCCATGCCAAATTCCAACTTAAAAGGAGTCAATCCTGTTGCCACTTTATAAGTTGTCCGATAGGCCCATAAGGCGGAAGGAAGTTTCACATCCCAATCTGTTCGATGCATATTCACTAACTTTGTTAATATCCGAATCAATTGATTATTAGTTGATTCTGCTTGCCCATTCACCTAAGGATAATATGGAGAATATTTCCTGTGCAATACAAAATAAAACCATAGAATTCTCTCCATTACCTTATTCAAAAAATGACTTCCCCTGTCACTAACCAGCTCAATAGGGAAACCATATATGGAAAAGATATCCTTATATAAGCATCCAGCCACAAAAACTGTAGTATTATCTCTCAAAGGCCATGCCTCCACCCATTTGGTAGCGTAATCCGTGGCTGTCAAAATGTACTTATTACCAGTGTGAGCTGCAACTGGTTGAAAAGGTCCAACAAAATCCAAACCCCACTTTTGAAAAGGCTCCAAGGGCAAAACCGGCTGAAAAGGCATTCTGGACCGTTTGGTAGGTTTTCCCAACCGCTGACACACATCACATTGTTGCACATAATTTCTCGCATCCTAAAACAATGTGGGCCACCATAATCCTGATTGGAGAACCTTTCGAGCCGTGATTAATGCTGCAAAGTGAATTCCCGCAATACCGGTATGGACTTCCTCCAGAACTGCTTCCTGCTCCTGTGGTAGCACACATCTGAGTAATACATCCGCCACCGTACGATAATAGAGATTCCTCATAATAATCTCAAAATTCCAACTTCTGATAGCCATACGTTTCCTCTGATGGCTAGACAAGAAGAAAGGCATTTCGCCACTATCGAGAAAATGAAACATCTCTTCATACCATGTCCATGGGATGCTAGGGATAACCCTTGCCTGTTGCGGAACTGTTGTATCCTCTGCAACTACACCTGTTAGAAATAGAGACGCATCCAAAAATTCATCAGCTATACCCGTCGTCGGTGGCTCACCAGAATCTAACTTGGATAGGTAGTCAGCCACCGTATGTTGAGCCCCTGGACGATGTATGACCTCAAAGTCAAATTCCTGCAGCAAAAGCACCCATCTGGCCAATCTTCCCGTCAAATTCTGTTGCCGTACCAGGTATAAAAGATCCAAATGGTCCACATGGAAGAAAAAACATCGGCCCAACAGATAGTGTCGGAATTTCTTCACTAAATAAATCATCTCTAAACATTCCCTTTCGGTTATTGAATTATTTCTTTCTGCGGATGATAATCGTCCACTAGCATAATAGACAGGTCGGAACCATCCTTGACTTTGTTCTTGCATTAGAACACTGCCAATAACTCGATCCGAAGCATAATCGGAGCTTTGGATAGCTGAAGTTTTAATCTCCGAAAAGCCAAATCACATTCTTGTGTCCATTCAAAATCTATAGCATGCGCTGCCTGAGTAATCGGGATTGCCAAATGCGCGACAAACTGCAAATGCCTCCTATGTCAACGGGCTTAGCCCAGGAAAATCTGACGGTGTTTCTGGTTCTGTGGTGGGGGTGTTTTCATAATTGCGGCTATTTTACCTCGATCCACGAAAATACCATCTTCAGAAATTATATGCCCCAATAGCATGCCACTGCGAACAGCAAATGCACACTTTAAAGGATTCAAATTGAATTTTACCTCTCTCCATTTCATAAAGCATAACCGTAATTGCTTCAAGTGCTCCAATTGCGCTCCAAAAACACTGAGATCATCCAGAAAAATTCTCATAAAATCCGTCAAATAAGGACCAAAAATTTGAAACATATCCCTTTGAAAAGTTGAAGGCGCATTTCGCAATCCGAACCACATCACTGTGCAGACAAACACACCCCATGCGGTAATAAAATTTGTTTTTGGCTGATCCCACAATGCCATTCAGATTTGGTTATATCCACTAAACCCATCCAGAAAAGTATACATCTCATGTCCTGCTACATCATCCAAAACAGAGTCCAAGAATGGAAGAGGAAAAGGATCTGGAACAGTAGCCGCCTTCAATTTCCGATAATCCACACAAATTCGGATTTGCTTGTTTTTCTTTGGTACAACCACAATTGGATAAACCCACTTTCAAAAGACGATCAATTTCCATCTTAACTTGTTGTGCCACATTCGGATTCATCCCATATGAGTGCTGCTTCACTGGCACCGCATCCGGTTTCAGATTTATTGTATGCTGATAAAACTTAGGATCCAATCCCTGCATGTCCGCATATTCTGTTAGAAGCTGGACACACTCCACGGCAGTAACTACTCGAAGGATTATTATTTTTTGTAATTATTCATTCATTGAGGAAAACCTGATTTTTCACCTTGTAATTATTGGGACTTACAGAAGTTTCCAGATTGTATCCCAGTTTTGATAGTTAGATTGAGTAGATGGTTGATTTTGGAACTTTAGGGTTTGAGAAATTGTAAGGTATATATACCACTTTTTGACCTTAATGAAAAACCTTTTGTCATTTTTAAAAAACAAGTTTGAAGTCTGTGAGTGAGCGTATCGTGTACGAGAGGGAGAGTGTGAGCTTCATCTTGATGCTACGTGTGCTCCGGTGGTCGAAATCGAGTGCGGAGAAGTGCAGCGTGTTGCCCCCGATGAGAGCTAAGCACTGATACCTACATTGCACGCGTACGGTCCGGTTTTGCGAGCTCCTTCTACGAGCTTCATCGGGTGTTTGGGTGAGCATACATTGTACGATTTTGCATTGCAGCATATCCACGCGTTCACATTGAGTAGAACTACACATTAGGTACTTTAGATTTTGGAAACGAAGACCTGCAGATTTTGGCTAGACATCCTACGTGTTTCTGCACCAGGTGTTTTGGGTCGGGATTTTGGTTCATAGATCTTAGGGAGAGCGGCCTATTGGTATTAGTAGGGTCTCCTTCAAGTTCTATGGTGTTTCGAGATTGTTTGATGGGTGTTCGGCTCTAGAAAGCGTTGTAGGAAGTTTCCTCTTGTGCACTCTTGAAGGCTCTGACTTAGAAAATTGGTAGAGACCTCTTTAGGAATTAGTTAGGAGTCGGTCGAGTGTAGGTTGACACCTTATGCTTTCTTCCACGCGCCTACGGGTAGAGCTTCGTCCTTAGCTGACATTACATGTTAGGTGAGTTCTCGCTGTGCTGACGTCCGTCGCGGCGTATCCGTCCAACATTCGCGCCATTGCCGGGGACGAAAACCTTAGGTAGGTGACCGAGACTAATCCTTGAGGATTGGGATTTTTGGCTTGCCAAGAGCCTCGCTTTACATTTAGATAGGATCAAAGGGTGGAGGACTCTGTAGGTCTTAGAGGGAGTCTAGGAAGTGTGTGTCTGGTCTAGATCCTTCGACTTAGGTAGATGAGGTAGACTTAGGTAGTTTTAGGTGTTAGTTGAGTTCTAGGGTAAGAGTTGGAGTGGTAGAAGCGGTGAGAGGAGATCTTGAGAGTCCGGAGAGGCAAAAAAGAAACCAAAAACGCCATTATCACCATTTCACATGATAGGTATGAGTAGAGTAAGTAGGACATCATGATTCAGGATCTAGAGCATTTCATGCATGAACACTTGCTTGGTAAAGTCATTAAAAGTTTGTAAAAGACTCAAAAGTGTGTTTGGAAGCCTAATCAAAGTCCAAAAGTTACTGTGAGTGTTTTTGATAGATCTAAAGAACATCAATTAGAGCATTCCTGTCAAAAAAAAAATTTAAATTTTAAGCCAGGAGACATCCTACGCGTAGGATGTCTACAGGCTAATCTGGGAGGAATTTTGGGATTTTGAGTTGACCAGTGTATTCAGAAGGTAGGGTTTACCTAATTTCAATTGGAAAGTGGAAATTTGGCCATATCTTGACAGGATAAGGCCAGATAGATTGAAATTGACAGACATCCTACCCAAATAGTGCCAAAACATTATTTTGAGACCAAAAGCATAAGATGGCTACATGAGCATGTCTTGCATGATATATTGATTGACTGAAAGGGGTTTCACCTCATTTGGGTGAGAAAATTGAATTCAAAGCGGACTTTAGTACTTTTGAATGAAAAAGGCAAGAATAGCTGAAATTTGGGACTTTTGACATCCAAACCAAAATCTAAGCATACCACTGGGTTACTGACATCAAGGGGAAGCTGTGGGACAAGTCTGAGGTCCCCAACAGGCCAAAAAGACATCCTACGCGTAGGATGTCTTCTGAGTGATTTTGGACTCCAAACTAAATTTTGAGTATACCAAAGTGATCAGCAACTCAAGGGGGGACTGGGCTTTGAGTTTGAATCCATTCTGATGAAAAAGGCATCCTATGCATAGGATGTCTAATGCAAGAAATTGAAGCCAGATTTTGACTTTGAGCATAATAAGGTGTTGTATAGCTTAAGGCAAGCCTCCTATTCAATTTTGGTCCAAATTGGAGTTGATTAGACTGATCAATATGAGCAACAGGCTGTCGGAACAAATTTCTGACTCATTGACCAGCTAATAGGTGTCCAAATCAAAAAGTAAAAGCAGTTGTAAGCTTAGCACAACAAGGGGAAACCACAGTGCAAAAATCCAGGCAAAACACAGCAGGAGACATCCTACGCGTAGGATGTCTATTGGGGCATACTGCAAAGAAAATTTGACCTGGCATAGACAATGAGATTCTCTTGGGCTTAGGGATTCCGGAACTTCTTTCAGAAGTGAATTTGGACCTTGTTTGCCCATTTGATGAAGCAAAGACTGAATTCAGACTTTTTTGCGTAAATTGACCAACATCTGAGGGTAGTACTGTTTCATATTAGCAGACCTAATCCAGAACATCAGTAGTGTATAAAATACAGTAGTGGTGAGATTAACTCTCCAATTATACCAATCATTACTAAGATAACCTCTAGCAGATAAATGCTTTGATTCGATTGCTGAAATTAAAACGCTTGTGTACATATATATTCAGCAACAAAGCAAGAAGTTGTGCAGAAACTGACCCTTTTCCAGGTGAGTGGTTGGATTTTTTATAAATTGCATTGATAAGTTTGATGAATTTAAGATCAGGAAGATACATTGTTAGAGACCAAAAGGTGGCAGGTGACCAAGGTAGCTTAGTGTCCACCGAAGAGAGTGTAACTCAGGCAAGGCTAGATCCGCTAGCACCGATTATTGAGGAAGGTAGTGATACTGACACTTCGTCAGACAAATCTTTCTTCATGATGGGTAGTCAACAGCCAGGAGGTTTCACCTATGATGGGCCTATGCGAGGAGGAAACACCTCCCAAAATCCTTTGAATGATTCCAAGCTCACGGTGATCTTCTTAGAGGGAACAAACTCAAGAGGAGCCCTAGTCTATTCTGACTATTGAGGCAGCAAGTGCATTTGTATCGAAGAGAGGCCAACTCAAAGATTGGAGATAATCCGAGTGTATGATGATGGAGATAGATTCCGAGACGAAAAGGGGAACCACTACTTAATAGTTAGTAACCCTGAAGATTACAACAGATGTGGAGATAACGTGGCAAAAGGGAAAATGGTTTCAGAAGTTCAAGAACCGCCACCAAACATTGATCGGCCCGGAGCTATTTTTATGTATGATAAGAGAACAACCAGGGTTCCAACTTATAACGAGAACGTGGGAATCTACAAGCATAAGAGTGAGGGTATAGTCTCTTAATTTCGCAGCAAAGAACCATACATAAACAAATTAAGAAAAGACAAGGTTCTTTACTTATTCTCTTACGAAACTGCTACGGGGAAGGGCATAGTTTTTTTTGATAGATACGGGCGAGAATACCAACGTATTCTCCCAGAGGAGGTAGAGAGGGCAATAGGTCCAGGAGCATTAGCATATGCCCCTGAGGAAGTTCCAAGAGCCACCTACACCCCAAGCAAGTCAAAGAATCCTTTTTCAGATGAGTATGACGCAACCTCACATTCCACCCGACCGCAAGCATTCAATAACCAAGACCAACCAACAAACCAGCCATCATTGCAGGCATGGCTTCGACAGAGTGCAACAATGGAATCAGATCGAAATCGAGATGGTTATCAAGCCACACGAGGACTCAGGGATTTGCAAGAACCACCACTCTATTCAAGATATCAGGCAGAGAGTAATCCAAAGACTCAAGGGTCAACAGAGCCTGGAGGACCACCCTTAGAACGAGTTCGAAGAGAAGAACCACCTCCAGTGAGAACCGTTAGAAATTATGGCTTAGGAGCACCATTGGGAGAGGTACCAGCCTATTACAGAAGGCCTGAGGAGGTATATCGACTAGGACGGTGGGATCCAATGATGAGGTTTGTAGACCATCGAAGAATTAGACCTTCTCAAGTGCAAAAATGGGTAAACAAGAAATACACAGGAAGCAGAGACCCAAGAGATCATGTAGCAGCCTTTGTGCGTGTAATTAGAGCCAAAGAGGTGTTAGATTTTCCTACCCAATTTGCAGGGTTTGGACTAACCCTAGAGGATGATGCTGCCACTTGGTTTGACTCTGTAGAGCGTAGAGACTTTGAGTCTATGGAGGAAGTGTTTGACGAGTTTATCGAGGAATTCTCACAAAGGGGAATAGCTCATAATACCGTCTCACAGATCCATAAATTCAAACAGAAAGATGGAGAATCTGTACGAAAGGCAGCCCTAAGACTAAAAAGATATGTTAAGTTCTGTCCTATTGAAGAACTGCCAACTCAGTCTAGACTTATGCTGATATTCATCCAAGGACTAAGGAATGCAGATCTCCAGAAAGACTTACATATGAAGAGGAGCATGAAATTGAATGAGTTAACCAAGGAGGCTCTTTACCTTGTGGACCTTTGGCAATTCAAAACCTTAGTTGCCACTCCTCTTAGCCTTTGAAAGACGGCTCTTAAGTATCTACACCCACAGCTCAAAGTGGTTAATTATAGAGAGTAGAAGAGTAGGTCTAACATAGCAGAGTTGCCGTGTTAGCTCTTTTTGGACATGTTATGGCTCAATAATGGTAAAGCCATAGGCAAGTCTAAAAAGACTCCATTATTAAGTCCAAAGCTCCCAAGGTGTGCACCATTCCCCACATAGTGGGCTCAACAAAACCGATAATAGATATCAGTTTCACTTACCCTAATATAATTAACAACATCAACCATTTATAGTCCACTATGCGCCACGTAGCATCCAACCAGGTCAGAGATCCAGATAGGAGTTATCGTGGTGGTAGCATGGCAGATGTGGAGTGGGAGTGGGCAATTCAAGAGAAGAGCGATCAAGCTGTGACGGGCTAATCATAGAGACAACAATGCGAGGCTTGCGTAAGACAAGTCCCACGCACTATGGCTCAGGAGGCAAGGGAGCTTGGACGGATAAATATGTAAGATTAATTGAATTATAACGTCGATCAATGATTATAAAGATTGTAGTTGATAATTTAGTATTTTTATTGCTAGATTAGGAAAATATCACTCTCTCTCTACCAACCAGAGAGATGGTCAAGTATCGAGAGTGACATACTGAATTTGATACTTGGCGATGGTTGTTCGAAAACAACCACATATCTCGCAAGCAATTCGACACATCGATTGGACCACTACAAGCGGTAAGTTTAAACAAGTAGTTTTGTATCAATTGTTTTGAGTTGTTGATAATTATTTAATTTGGTTTGGTTTTATGTAGAGTCAAAGTGATCCAACCTACGTGCCTTTGGACGACGACGAGATAGAGGAGGATTAGATAGAAAAATGTTTTGTGCAAACTTTCGTAAAGTCCCAATGTGGCACAATGTATATACAAGTATTTATTTTTTATTCTTACTTTTTTAAATCGTTTATCTTCTGCATTTTAAATTTTCAAGGTAAAGTCAATTCAATCATTCAGCTCTTTGGTATTTTTTATACTCTTCCAAAAAACAATTGATCTTTCATTGTTTTATTTTTGTATTAGCCTGTAGCGGCAATAAGCGCGGTAATAAACAAAGCAACTAGCGCGATAATAGCAGCAGGTATATTACCGAGATTATTACCGTGCCTTTTTTTGCTGAGAAACCACTACCGCGTCCATAGCCGCGGTTATTGCCGCCCTCGTAAATTTTTATCCCTCCTTTTTCCTTTGTTTTTCTACGGCAATGCTAGCAGTTATAAACAACTCCTCTTATAGTGACATACGGATGGTGTGGATAGTGATGGTTTCTTATTACATGCTTATACCTCGCATGCTAGAGGGGGTGATGTCGATGCAGTACCAATTATGCCAGAGATTGAGGTAACTACCTATTTGCTTCAATTTTCTGATCTCCTATCAAGCCATGATACATGTGGTTATATGGGATATTACAAAGACGTGATCAACATGTTTATGAAAGATTTAAAGCCATTTGATCCACGAGGACAAGGTAATGTGTACGGTCTATGGAAATTGACCTACTTACTGTATGATCCCGGTGGTGTTCATCATGCTTATAGGTTATGGAAGGATATTTACAGGATTTGCAATGCATTATGTAATGGAATTAGCCTTTAAACTTGAGTTGAAACGGAAAGTGAATAACATATTGAGCATTTCCTTGAGCATTCCTTTGTGTGTAGATTTAGATTGAGAAAGAAAGTGCTTGGATGGAGAGGGCAACACTAACACATTACTTCATTAACATGGCATGAACAATACTTGTCAAAGAGAGAGAGAGTTTAGAGAAATTGACACCAATAGAGGACCGGATTAGTTAGAGCCGGTGCCCCCTCCAATAGGCATTTGTTCTATAGATTCTTCCATGACAAAAGACTTGTCTACAATACAACTAATTGTGTTCCTTGAGACCTTATTGATGAGGTGAAGATGGAAAGCTTCACTCACCAAGTTTTAGAATAACAACAATAAACATGAATAGCATGACTTGGAAAATGCCCAGCCTCAATCCCAAGACCTCAAACACCACAAAAAGTGAGGAGAGATGGTAGGGAGTGAGGAAGAAGAGAGAAGTAGAAGTAGCCTATGGAATTGAAGGGCACTGAGCAGCATCATGAAGAGGGCGGTGACCATGAGGTGAAAGCAATGCTTTAAAGGGCAAGGCCATGAGGATGAGTTTGGGGCTCTATGTAAATGACCGCTTACGGTATGGAGCTTTCAATAATGTAAGCAAGGCTTGATATTAATATCGGCGAGGCAGTGATATAGAAAAAAAAGCGCAACGTCAATTGTATACAGCACCAAGGAACAGGCTTTTTGAGCGGGCGTGTGATAAGCACGCATGAGAAGGAGACCGGAGTTTCTTCATCTATGGTGAAGGCAAAGATTGAGAAAACGAGGCAGAGGCCTTGGCGGTGGCAACTGCATCAAGTTGTTTTTTTGTATTCAGATTCTAGTTCATCTAAGTAATTTAATTCAAGGTATACAAGGTGTTCTTTTGTGCCATAACCTCTTGAGATGTGCATCTTTCTCCCATCGTTTTCCAGAGTGAGCTGCCCGGTGATGATACGACTCAACTTCCGAACATAAATTCCCCCAACAATATATATAAACAATGCTCGATGAAAAAAGCCTCCTAGTGAGGGAAAAATGCCCCAGCCAGTGGTCCTATGTGTGTTCACACACATCACTACCACATGAGTATGTTAACAAATCCCCCATGAAAGTGATGCGGTGAATGAGAGATATCATATAGAGTATACTAGAGTGCCATCCCTTGAGAACATGATCAATCCACAAAGGGGAGTAAGCCCAAATAATTGCGGAATTCTTTGAACTTTTCATGAGACAATGCCTTTGTGAAAAGATATGCATGGTTGCCTTGTGTTGGCACATAAGCCAAGCTCATCTCTCCTACTGAGAGGCTCTCCATAACATAGTGGTAATGCACCTCGATGTTCTTTGTAAAAGCATGAAAAGATGGGTTCCTTGCAATTGCCAATGCACTATGACTGCTACTGTAGATAGTGTTGGCAATGTCTTTTCCAACACACAAATCATCCATAAAGTGTTGATGGACCAAAAGACGCACTGTGCACACTCACACACCCAGAAAACACAACACCACATAAGGAATTTTTTTAAATTCCAACACACACACACTCCACCACTCAAGATATCAATAAGAATACTACCCACAAGCTCAATTTAAACTCCAAACACCTCGACCTACAAGCCCTTGCCTGCCTGCAGACAGTAGAGGGTGTGTGCATGGTTAGGCGGACTAAATACCTATGTCCCGGACATTGGTGGTGGAGAGGTAGCTTCTTGCATATCAAAGCAGGAACCAAGAGAAGAGTTCTAAATAAAACTTTACAGTTTCAAAGCGTGGACATTTATGATTAAAATTTTCCCACGACCTTTGGCAGTTTCGTAGTTCCATAGTTCCCACCACGCCCCTGGAGAACTTTCAAACAAAATTAGTTGGATGTCTCTCTCTCTCTCTCTCTCTCTCTCTCCTTGTCCCTCTCTCTACATGTACAGACACCTTGCTCTCTCCTTCTCTCTCTCACTCTCTCTACATGCACAAAAACCAAGCACAGGAGAGTGAGCATTGATAGTCTTGCAGAAAGATTTGCACAGAAGCTTCTCTACGAACCAAACACAAAAGGGGAGTTTCTTACAAAGTTGGTAGTCTTGCAGGAGCATTTGCACATAAGCTTCTTTTCTAGGCAAAGAGAAACACAGAAGAGGAGTTTTGCAGGAGTTTTTGTAGAGAAGACGTTTTAGTTTTTTTTTCCAATCAGCAATCAGCTAGAGCATCTTTTCGAGCTAAGCACAGAAGGTGTTGGTAGTGAAGCAGGAGGTTTCAAGAAACAACTTAAGCTACAACTACAGCTACAACTTATACATTGCAGAAAGAGTAGTCAACGCACTCTTTGCCACATATCAAGAAGGCCATGGTGGGAAGACAGCTATGTCTTGACCTTACAAGCGGTAGGACTTTAACTTCGGTCGACAAGGCACCCGCATTGAGTGAAGCAGCCTCAAGCATTGGATCAGCGTTGGTTCCACACCCTTGGGTAATGGGTGTATTGGAGAAAGAAACATGAATGCATCTATGGAAACATCATTGATTGGGGCATTGGCAAGTTTTGCAGCAGGGATAATAGATGGAACAGCATGTGTTGAACCTCCCTCAATTTTTGGAGCATGTGCAAACCATGCCGGCATTCGTAAATGTGCAAAATGTAGAAGGCTTGCTGCCTGAAGTTATAAGCTCGCAGAAAGAGACAGTATCATCACAAGCTGAAGGAAAGTTAGAACTGATAGACGCAAAGCGGACCCCGAACCCCGACGGCCTCTAAAACTTCGGGGGTTGAATGGCGCGCCTCGAGCCTGTCACGGTGATGGAACAGGGGGCACCACATAGATTTGAGCGGCTAGGACGCAAACCACGATGATATGAACATCGCAAACTTACACACCGAGAGAGAGAGAGAGAGAGAGAGAGAGAGAGAGAGAGAGAGAGAGAGAGAGAGAGAGAGAGAGAGAGAGAGAGAGAGAGAGAGAGAGAGAGAGAGAGAGAGAGAGAGAGAGAGAGAGAGAGATTTGCAAATGATGAAAACCCTCAGGGGTGTGAGGGAGAATTATTTCTGCAGTATTTACAAATGGCACGCCGTGGTGGTAGAGAGGTAGGGAGAGGAGGTGGTGCAAGTACTTGGTGCATTCTCTAAGACGACTCAATGATTGTGAAGCTTGCTATCAAGAGCGTGTATAGGTGTGTGCATCGACCATTGGAGTCGAGAGATCGACGTGGCTCCCTTCGCATGGTGCAATTCCCAAGGAAAACCCAACACACAAGCCCCCTCCCCATGATGGTGATAGTGTCAACTCTTCCCACTACACTCTACCAAGTGCTGACTTCTCATGAACTGCCCCCCCCCCCCCCCACCGATAGTGACCTCTCAGTGCCAATTTATAGGTGTTGGCTGCTTGGCTTATGGTAATCCCAGTGTGATTAGGGTAAGCTTAATCGGGGAGACAAAGCAAGTGGTGGGCCCGGTGTGGTTGACCCTTGCTTTGTTTTGGGAGGTTATTAAAAGATGAAAATCTCTAGGTGGGTCTTTGTGACCATCACCTAGAGAGAGGAAATTTACAAAGTGGGAATTTTTTACAACGGCTTGGTGAAAAATGAAGTAATGATGAAAATAAACTATAAATTACTGAAATTGGCGTCATGGTTGCGTGTTGCCAGAAAATGGTGTGTTACCGGTGCGTCGGTGTAGAGCATACTTCTTTTCGGGGTCGGCCGGCGCATGCCTTCGGCACATTTACTCTTTTTGTTGTTGGCGGTGCGTGATTTGGGTTCCTTCCTTCTTTTGTCGATACGTAGTCGTAGACCTTTGTTTTTTTTTGTATTTGTGGTGCAGTTCCTAGATGCGTGTGTGTGTGTACGTATTGGTCCATGAGGGCGGATGTGTGTGTATGTGCGAGTGCGCAAGCGTATGTGTATGCATGTGTATTTGTATATGTATGTGTGTATTGGCGTGCGGTGGGAATGGCTTGTATGTAATATATATATATATATATATATATATATATATATATATATATATATATATATATATATATATATATTTCTATATATTTTTTCAGTTTCGGGCAGTGCAAAGGACGCAAAAAATAGGGGCGGGTGAGGATGGTGAAAAAAAAGGTGTGTGTGCGCATGCATGAGCGTGTGTGTATGCAACGAGTGTGTGTGTGTGTGTGTAGGTTGCGGCAGTGGCGGGTGCGCAGCTTGCGGTGTTGTGGAGCCGGACAGGGCGCGGATGAGACAGGGCGTGAGAGGGAGTGAGAGTGGGGGAGAGGGGGGGAAGATGGTGAGGGTGGAATGAGTATAGGGTTAGGGTGTTGGAGAACTGTGCGTAGCAGGAGGGGAGGAGTGCAAGGCCCGGGGGGCGGGGTAGTGGACAGCGGCGGGCGCGACAAGGAGGGAAGAGGGGGGGGGGGTTGTGTTATTCAACGAGAGGAGGAGGAGAGAGAGTAGGTAGGGGGGGTGGTTCCCACCAAGGGAGGGAAGGGAGAGAGAGTGAGGGGGGTTGGGAGGAGATAGGGTAGAGAGAGAGGATATGATGGGGGTTAGAGGGGAGAGAGAAGAGAGGGTGAGAGAGATTGAGGGAGGCTGAGGTGATAGTTTCCCTAAGGCCCACCGTGGTTATTTCCAAGAGAGAGGGGGGGGAAGAGGGGAGCTAGGTGTAGATAAGGGGGGGGGGAGTGAGGACGAGTGGAGGTGGGGGTACAGCCCGCCGGGGCTGGAGTGTGGACAGAGAGAGAGAGAGAGAGAGAGAGAGAGAGAGAGAGAGAGAGAGAGAGAGAGATAGATAGATAGTTCTATTATCGTCCTGGGAGGTCAAATATGACCTATGGGACCAAATGAACATGTCACGTGGTGTGAGTGGAGTTCATAAGTGACTCTCGATGCTCAAAAATGGCTGAAATGAGCGTCGCAATAGAGAGTCCACATCGTGGTTGGGAGAGAAGGTATGTAGGGAGAGATCATGGCTGAATATATGGGGAAAAGAGGACCTAATGTGGTCAAAAGCTGAGCACTCAAGTAGTGTGTGGTACTCACTCTCTCGCACTTGACGAGGGCACAAGGTGCAAAGTCGATGACACTCCTCGCTAGTGCCCCAACGTCCTGTCTCGCAGCGTAGAGAATGGGAGCTAAGACGAATGGAGGCAACGGTGCGGATCGCACTCAACGGGATGGGCTCAAGGATGTAGGAATGGGTTCGGTTACCTCGTTCCGAGAAGAAGAGAGATTTGTAGTTTGGGGCAACGTGTGTGGTGTAATGGTTGAAGCGAGAACCTCCGGATTTCTCCCAAGCCGTGATACATTGGCATTGTAAGAAGGCCTCATTAACTTGGGAGTCAATCGACGCATCCTTGACCAAGTGACATGCATCCCATCTTCCAAACCATTTCTTGATATCAAGCATCCACCCCGAACTTAGTATTTTGCTCTTGCATGTCTTTTGAACCATTTGACTTGCTTCATATGCGATTCTAGGAAGTCGATGAAAAGGGCTACGTTGTGTCTTACGCATGTACTCCACAATCCTTTGCATGCCCAAGACCTCAATGGGAAGAAATCCGGACTCAAGAAGTAAGAGCATGTAGGGTGTTTGTGTCTTGACTTGGAGAAAGTTGGTGAGAAAACGCTTTTGGACATTCTCAAACTCTTTCCAAGTAGACTTCCCGATGCTTCCACCCCACACCTCCACTCCATAAAGAAGCACTGGTGTCACCAATGTGTCAAAGAGGTACTTTTTGAGAGCCCAACACTTGATCTCTCCTGCATTGCACATGTTCTCAAATGCATAATAGGCCCTCTTTCCGGCTTCCAAGCGACGCATTGCACAATCCTTCCATTTATGATTGGATGGAACCTCAAGGCCAAGGTACTTGAAGTGATCTACCACTTCAAGTTTCTCATTGTTATATACAATGCATGGATTTTCATCATTGAGGGTCTTTACAAGCATAACCTTGGTTTTGGATCCATTCACAATCAGCCCGCTATGTAGGCAAAAGCGTTCCAAGACACTCATAAGTTGTTGTGCATCTTCTAAGGTATGTGCCAAGAGCACTACATCATCGGCATAAAGCAAAAGCATGATCACCGCATTTCCAATCTTAACCTCTTCTATGCCTTCTTGCTCCATAAAGTCAAGAACCATGCATTCCAATTCATCAATGAGTAGCCCAAAGAGGGTTGGGGAAAGTGGGCATCCTTGTTTGACACCAATAGTGCTTGCAAAAAATTCTGAAATTCCATCTCCCATAGGTAATCGACATATCACTTTTTGGTAGATGCGAAAGACTGCATGCATAAATTCTCTCGGCACTTGAAGGCTTTGCTTACATCTCCAAAGATATCCTCGCGGTACCATGTCAAAAGCTTTCTTGAAATCCACAAAGCAACAATACAACTTTTTTCCTTTCAATCGAGACGCTTCCATAAGAACTCGAAGAGTGACAAGGTGATCAATAGTGCTATGATGCTTTCGAAAACCTGCTTGGCCAAGTGCACGTTTGCCATTCTTTTCAGCCCATTCACTTATCTTCATCTCCATGATACATCCAAATAACTTTGCCATTAAAGAACCAACCATTATAGTGCGATAGTTGTTCACATTGTTTACATCTCCTCCTTTGTGCAAAGGTTTGATCCAATTTGCACTCCAATCATGAGGCATGCCATACTGAAGTGCAAGGTTAAACATATCGCATATCCAATATCGTGTTTTCTTGCTTGTCCATTTAATCATTTCAGCCTTGACACCTTGAAGGTCACCTGCCTTACGAGTAGCAAGTTTCTCAAGTGCGCGGCATACATCTTCAATGGTAAAGAAGGGAGACATAAACGGAAGGGAGCTACAACACTCCATCTTATCAACATTGGGTTGCTCATAGAGATTCTTACAATGCATATACATATCCTCAAGAGTCAAGTCACCAAAGCTCTCAACGCGCTTGCCTTTTAGATTTTGCCAAAACTTGTCACATGCATGTGCTTTCTCTTGTGCTAAAAGAAGTTGTTTTTCGACTTCCCACCTTCTCCTCTTCTTTTGAACAAGTGCTTTGTATGTGTGTGAACATTCCAAGTAAACTTCCTTGTCTTTGATTGCATCCAATCTTAGCAAGTGTTTTCGGGCTTGACTACATTCCATGTCAAACCATTTCTTCTTGGTGCTACTCTTCTTAGACCTTTTGCAAGACATGTGTTTCACTGAAAAGCATTCCTTCGCACAAGAGAAAATTACTTCTTTGAAAACTTTCCACTTGCATTCTAATGTTGGGCTCTCTTGATGCTCTATCATGCTTAACATTTGGTCCACCATATCAGCATATATAAGTGCTCGTTTGAAGTCTAGATGTAGGTACAAATGATTCACATCATGATTGGAGGCTACATGCTCGGGCCGTTTACCACACTTGAGGTCAATACATAACATCCTATGATCCGATTCCGGATTCCATTCACCAAGTGTAAAGCTTTGTATGCATTCTAGAGTGGCTTCCGAGAACAACATATAGTCAATCACGCTAGCACCGTTGTGCTTTCTACATGTAAAGTCATTGGTGCCTTGCCATAGAGATACACCATTTGCAATGAGCATTCCGGTACTATTGCACATATGTAGAAGTGACTTTCCATAGTGATCCACTTCTTTTGCATCATTAGAACTTCGATTATACATGTATGAGTCATCCATTCTTCTTGAGACATGCGGCATGTCTACTTGTTGTGTGTCGTGTTCTAGCATATTTGTGCGAGCATTCATGTCTCCAAAAACAATGACTTCACCTTGATCCTTGTAATGAGCAATGTCTTCCTCTAGTTCAACAAAGGGCTGATCTCTATCCATATTCAAGCAAGCATAAAAGTTGGAGTCATAGTGAGGAATGTAGCAACCGGCCACAAACATGACTTGACCATTTGGTGGGCTGATTTTCAGCCATAAGTAGTGTTTATACTTATCTTCTTTAACAATGGAAACATCTTTCAAACCCTTTTTGGTCATACATGCTACGCCTCCTTGGCCTCTTCGTTGCTTTGCATTTTTGGCCCACATCAAAGAATGCACATCGTATTTGTCAAATCCAAGAATTCGTTGCGCATCATGCTCCCATGTTTCGACAAGAAGTATCACATCGGAGTCATTGGTAAGCTCATCAATGCCAATTCCCGCATTCCATGGATACCCGTTACAATTCCAAAAGCTTATTCGCAAGCGTGAGTTGGTCTCATAGATCATGTGTCCCTATTTGTTGGGTGGACTTGCATCCTCCTTAAGTGGCTTTTCTACTTGAGGTGATACCTTGACCTTCTTGCTTCTTTCCTCATAAGCTTTGAGACATACATTTTGTTGCATAATAGTGCGATCCTCATATACATTACAACCTGTTCCTTTGAGGTAGATCCAACCATTGTCAAGGATGATCTTTCTCTTTACCTCATCATCCATGGTACATACAATAGGTCTTTCTCCCGAGCGAGGGACTCCTTGTTTTCCAACTCGATGTGCACCATAAGCCATGATTCCTGACATGCCAAAGTGTGTAGCAAAAAACTCTTCAATAGCAACTGCAAGAGATTGGGGTGTTTCCATGCTTTCCTCCTTCATTCCACGAATGATGATGTTCTTTGAGCGTTTTTGTCGTTCGTGCAATTCTTGAGTGTCCACATTCTCTACATTCTTTGCTTGGACAACGGCTTGCGTGATAGGAGATGTAGAAACCACATTATCCTTACATATATCAGCCCATGATTTGGATGCATTTCTCATCTCACATACATCATGTCGTATTGTATCTATTGTTTCCTCTTTCAATACATTCATGTCAACAAGAGAGTGTTTACATTCTTGAACTTCATTCTCAAGATGCATCAAGCGTGTTGTTTGCATTTCAAGAACCTTCTTGAGGTGCTCATTCTCCACAACGAGAACTCTTAAAGTACCATTCTCCATTGCAAGTGCGCGCAACTCTTCACCTTGTTTGTTGACGGTTTCTTGTAACGAGATCCAGTAAGCCATGATCATTGCTTCCGTTGTTGTAGATGATGTGGTTGGATTAGCATCCAAATTCCTTGGAGATTTTGCATCATTCTCCATGGCGAGTGTGGCTTTTCCACCCTTGCGAGTTTTGTCTGACATTGCCTTCAAGTCGGCAACAAAAACGCAAAGTTTTGATAGTTTTTTTCAGTTTTGAGATGCTGTTACAGCAAAGCCTTCCATTACACAGAAAAATTCTGTCTTTACATCAATGCGTAGAGGGCTTTGTGCTCTTCGATTGAGGCTATAGATCACCTAAATCGGAGTTCGGATGAGCACGTTATGGTCAAGAGAGAGAGAGAGAGAGAGAGAGAGAGAGAGAGAGAGAGAGAGAGAGAGAGAGAGAGAGAGAGAGAGAGAGAGAGAATATTTGGAAGAGAGAGGGAGGATACTTTCATTGGTGGCCCGCCGGGCTGAAGTGTGGCAGAGATACCAATGGTGCCTACCGACGAGATGTTGTAGCACGTCTGTAGGAGAGAGGGAATATAAGTGGGGCCGGGCAGTGAGAGAGAGAGAGAGAGAGAGAGAGATCGTCTTGTGGTGATATTGGAGGGGTGTGGCCAATCCGGCGGCGCCCCAATGGTGGTTAACTTTGGGAAAGGGGTATGGTAAGTGGCAAGGGCCTTTTGTTTGTTTTTTTTTCTCTCGGTAACAAAACCCCTCCCTTCCTTAGGGCGTGGTTCTCACGGGCATGGTTTGAAAGCCGGACATCATTAGCCCTCCCATCTGGCTAGAGGCATTCATGCTGAGGAAAGCTTTTTCCATGCATGAAAACCCCCCCATATATTTTTTCCCTTTTATCAAAATATTTCCCATTATATAAGTTACTTTTGATTTTTTCTTCCTTTTTCACAAACGTTTTAGCCTTTATTAAATAAATAATACTTATGTTAATCAATCACGATGTAGTATAATAAGTAAGCTTTCTTTGTTGATCCCTCTTTTGACCTTAAAAAATATTAAATATATATATTCTAGTATTTTCTAATATATTTTTTTCATGTATGTATATTATTCCACTCTACCAAATATTTTATTCACTAGTTTTCATTTTCAAACCTCAACCCCACTTTCAAATTTCAATAATACCTCCATCTAGATGATTGCCAATCTTTTCAACACTCTAGGTCATGCTTTCATACACATGAAGGAGCTTACACTTGAAGGCAAGAGAGAAGTCCACTCAAAGGGGACCACCAAAAGACTTTTGCAGCCACAAATAATACATTATTTGGCTGAATCTTTTAAGTAAAGAAGAACCCCGAATCTGAAGGAGCGTTCGACATGAAAGATGTAGCTCGTGATCTCAACTTTTAGCTCAATTTTTTTCAGAATTTTTGGAGTTATGAACACGGAGATATGATTTTTGTAGTGGACCCCAGTTTTCTCGTGTAATGGTGACACAGGCCATCCCCACTTTTCTTCCTTCTAGAATGGCTATGGTTCTATAAGTCTTCAAGCATGATTACAAGAGACAAGGCTCTTTTAATGAGGTCTTGGCTAGTGTAGAGTAATTCTATCACCATTTTTGGAGGATCCATCCTCATCAACAAATATCCACCTTCGACAACCTCTCTTATAATTTTCTTACCTCTCTCTTCTCTCCCTAATAAGCTTATGTCTATCCAAAGCTAGACTATTGTAAATATTTCCTATCCTCTACATCCTACCCACATTCTCTCTTCTCTCTCTATTGACTCTGGTATTTTAAATAATGAGGAGACAAGATGGGAGCCACAGTCACATGCACCCCATTTTCCTAGTCACCAAAGTGGGACACTCACCTCAAATAGAAATATTGCTAAATCCTTCCCTCCTTCCCTATATAAGGAGGCCATGAAGCTCACTTGGAGGGGAGAGAACACACACACACACACACACCTATCCATACACACTCTTGTGCTACATGCTTGTAGCATGAACCCTAATCACATAATCACAACACCATCATCATCACCATCACCATGCACAAAGGATGAGCACCACACCTCCACACCACTTGTAATTAAGGGTTGAAGGCACAATTTCAAGAAGAAAAAGGGTGGACACACTCATGATATTCCTCGCCATCAACTCCCATCTCTCCATTATGCCTGCTACGATCTTGTTCCCTTCTCATTTTCCTGCCATACGCTACCTATTGTATTCATCTTTTGCAAGTAATCAACACACTCCATCTTGGTGCCATACTTTGTGTCTCTTTGGATACATCTCATTGTGAGTATGGTATATTCTTGTTCCTTGCCATTTTTTTTGGCTTATGTTAAGGTGTGCGGATTCGCCACCACACACACACACACACACTCTCTCTCTCTCTCATATTCCTATCATCTTGCTACTTCCATCTTAAGGTGTGCGGATTCGCCACCTTTTGTATGAGAAGTGAGCATACTTGCATGTATCCCTGACCTCGTTATCTTCCTTACTACATGCACGCGTAACGAGCCCATTCTCACTCACTCACTACTCCTCTCTCCTTATTCTCTGACCACCCCATTCCACATTTGGGCGTGGATCTTGAAATTGTTTTCCATGCATACTTCATTGTGTATATGTATGCGTCCTAGCCGCATATCTTGCTAGGTGGTGCCCCTATTGTGTATTCCCCATGATGAGGCCATTGTGCATAGTCTTGGTGTAGAGGCCACCGGGTCTATATTTTTTCACCTCCGCCTCTCATTTGGTGCCCCCACGGAGGAGGGCTTTTGAAACCCTTCAGTTTACAAGACTGAAAACCCTAAACTATTGTGAATGGATGAATGAGTATGAAGGATTTTCTAACTGGACGACAGAAGAAGAAGAGCTCCAAGCACAACTAGACGAACTCCGCATCTCCATCGAAGCTCGACTGCCAGGCGTAACGGTAATCGATTTGATGTGGGAGAGTCAACCAACGCGCCAAACCCTGTGGATATACATAGGCCAAGTGCCAAGAAGAAGAAGGAGGAGGTGGAAACCATGTCCCCAACCTACAACCAACCAACAACAACAAAATGGAAGGAGCTCTGCACAATAGAGAATCAACACTATTCTACTTTGAGAATCGGGTAACTCAAGTCACCGAGGTAATTATCATAGTCAGTTTTCAAGTCGCACCTGATGCTGCAGCACAGATAACAGAAGCATTGGCTCACACTCTCACTAGAGAAACTAGGGATCTACTGAGTTTGTTTCAGGAAAGAACACCACCCTCTCCTACAAGCTTGGACAGTGACTAAGCACCTCTAAGCTTCACATGAATCAGGACAACCTACCTCAAGACAGATCACACATACCAACACGTGTACGCTCAATCAAGGTAATATTGGACTTGAAGATTCACTACCAGCACGTCATTGACACCATGCCGAGTGGGGAGCGGTTTTTTGAGGTTCTGGCATTAGATCAGCCGTTTGTTTTACCTTTGGTACAAGGCAATGTACCGTTTGAAGTTTTAATCTATGTCCTAGTATAATAGGGTATACACGCCTCCTTGTAAAGAAGAAAAAAAATTTTCAAGTTAAGAAGTGTGTCTTTCTAGCTCTCTCTCAGTAATCATGGCAAGTGTAGCATTTCCAACCTTTACTGGTAAGGTGGGCGAGGATGCTGCAGACTTTCTAGACAACTTGGAAATAGCATGTGTCATCTCTGCGAGAGATGATGATGCTTCGCGCTTGCGCATCTTCCCACTTCTAATGAAGGTGGAGGCAAGATCATGGTACAATGCCTTGGCACAAGAAACCAAGGAACGGTGGGACTTATTAAGGGCAGCCTTTGTCAAGCGTTTTGGAGAGGGCACAACATTAGAGAAACTATGGCAATTGTTGACAGAGTTGAAGCAGGGCAGTATGCTGGAATACGCATCATATGAGTCAAAGTTTGTAGATTTATGGGGGCGATGGGTTGCATCGCTAAGAGAGCATGAGGGGGCACCTGATTTCCTAAAGAAGGATCGGTTTGTGGCTGGGTTATGGCCAACTCTTAAAGAGAAGGTGAAGAGAAGGTTTCCTGCTACGTATGAGCTAGGAGTTGAAGTGGCCCGCCTTAAAGATAACAAGTTGCGCCTACAAGCCAAGAATATCGATGAAGAGGAAGTCGTTAGGACCCGACCACCTCTAGCACCACCTACAACAGTCACCCAGAGGATTCAACCACAAGAACCAATTGAAGATCAGCAAGACCTGCTCAATCAAATCACCAATCAACTTGAGAATCTCTCAATCCATTTGATACAACAAGGGCATGCACACAATCGCAACCAAGAGCAAGGGAGAGGACAACGAAGGCAAAACCAAGAATACCATTGCTACAATTGTGGGGAGGATGGTCATGGCATGTACTACTGTCCACAACCAAGGAGGCAGAATTTCAACAGAGGAGCCAGACAAAACCAGGTTTCACCACCAAGAGCAAGACCACCACCACCGAGGGCACCACGACAAGCACCACCCGTGCAAATCTTACAACCACCGATTCAACCACAACCACCACCACCACCACCACAACTTCTCATTCCACCCTTACCCCCACCACCAGTTGGCAATCAAACAGTAAGCGTCATCAGTCTTGAAGGTAAGGGAAAGGAGAAAGTGGAGGAGGATAAGACCAAGGTTAAAGGAGTAGATGCCATTGGGGTAAAACGCGCTAGGCATGGTGAATCTTCCCAAAAGGAAGAAAAGATGAAGACTAAAGGAAAATCTAGCAAAAAGCCGTCCAAGTCACGACGTAAAATTGACATTGTAGATTTCTCTTTGGGTGAATGTTCTAAACCATATGATTTGGTTCAAGGTGTTTTTGTGCAGGGCCCAAAAATCACCTGGCCCCAGTTACTCCACCTAGCACCTAGGGTGAGGAGACAATGGACAAAGATGGTTAACACGAGGCGACCAAAGCCAAAGATAGCTGGGGCTATCTCTGGGAGGAATTTAGATGACATACTACCAGTGATGGATGCTTACATCAAAGGGCAACACATCTCCAATATCTACATCGATGGTGGCGCACAAATATGCGTCATGAGTGAAAAAATGATGCACCGTTTGGGTTTAGAGGTGAGTCGGCCGGCACCATGCCGAGCCAAAATGGAAAATAATTTAAAAGTTCAATGTGTTGGTGTCATAAATGCAGTTAGGATAAAGGCATTCAACACCGAGGTAGATGTGGACATCTTTGTCATGCCACACAAAGGGGAGGGCTATCCTATCATTCTAGGGAGGCCTTGGCTTATGGCTATGAGAGCTAAGCAGGACTGGGACACAGGCATAATCCAGATGAAGGATGCAAAAGGAAGGCCAATACTTTACGACATGAAGATAGGTCAACAACGTGACATGGATCTAGAAACCTCCGAGGATGAGTTTTCTAGTGGTGAATCTTCAACCACTTCAGAGGAGGAGTCAACAGGGAGTGAAGGAAGTGATAGCTCCATTGAGGTAATGGGCCTCACATTCAACCACAACAAGGTGGACCCTTCAAATTTGCAACCACATGTGAAAGTGGTGAAGACACTTCAACTACCCCTATGGCACGAGATTGGTGAAAGACTCATGCAGAGAAATGCAATTGAGGTCTACTGGCACTTTAGGTTTGCCTTTCTAACTGTGAACATTGTGTGTAACATTAATTTGGGAAGCTCTTTAAGTTGGGTTGCAACAAGAGTGGAAGGATTGACATCAACAACCAGTGGAATCAATCTAGGACACACCAATCAAGGAAGAATGGTTTTGCATACTAGTGGTAACATAGAGTCATTTTTCAAAATGTGGTTTGCAGTTTATCTTTTGTACATGGTGGGCTCTCTTGTGCAACAGGCATCAACCATGCAATCTATCCATGTGGGCAACAGGTCTCTATCAATTTGGCATGAAGAAGGAAAACATGCAAGATATGAGGATTATGGTTTCTTACTCCCTTTTGGCTATGTGTCTGGACGAGGAATCCACGCATCGTCCCGCTTTGGAATACTTTCAAGGAATGATCAAGTTCTTTCCATACCTTCTATCACTTATGCAAGAGTTAATTCTTGTGCAGCTTGTGCACTCAAGAATCATTATAAGTGTGATCTTCTGAAGAGGACAGTATTGCATACAATGGATTTACGCTTAGTATGGGACCCAGGTGGACACCAAAAAGAACTTTGGGGAGCCTCATGCTTCCAAGGGATCCATTATTCCCTACAAGGATCTACCAGCCACCAAGGAGAAATCCTACTCTATTTCAACATGCTCACGAACAGAGCTAGAGGCATGAATACCTCTAGCCTTAGGGGGAGGGCTAATGAGGAATGCTTTTTCCATGCATGGGAACCCCCCCATATATTTTTTCCCTTTTATCAAAATATTTCCCATTATATAAGTTACTTTTGATTTTTTCTTCCTTTTTCACAAACGTTTTAGCCTTTATTAAATAAATAATACTTATGCTAATCAATCACGATGTAGCATAATAAGTAAGCTTTCTTTGTTGATCTCTCTTTTGACCTTAAAAAATATTAAATATATATATTCTAGTATTTTCTAATATATTCTTTTCATGTATGTATATTATTCCACTCTACCAAATATTTTATTCACTAGTTTTCATTTTCAAACCTCAACCCCACTTTCAAATTTCAATAATACCTCCATCTAGATGATTGCCAATCTTTTCAACACTCTAGGTCATGCTTTCATACACATGAAGGAGCTTACACTTGAAGGCAAGAGAGAAGTCCACTCAAAGGGGACCACCAAAAGACTTTTGCAGCCACAAATAATACATTATTTGGCTGAATTTTTTAAGTAAAGAAGAACCCCGAATCTGAAGGAGCGTTCAACATGAAAGATGTAGCTCGTGATCTTAAATTTTAGCTCAATTTTTTTCAGAATTTTTGGAGTTATGAACACGGAGATATGATTTTTGTAGTGGACCCCAGTTTTCTCGTGTAATGGTGACACAGGCCATCCCCACTTTTCTTCCTTCTAGAATGGCTATGGTTCTACAAGTCTTCAAGCATGATTACAAGAGACAAGGCTCTTTTAATGAGGTCTTGGCTAGTGTAGAGTAATTCTATCACCATTTTTGGAGGATCCATCCTCATCAACAAATATCCACCTTCGACAACCTCTCTTATAATTTTCTTACCTCTCTCTTCTCTCCCTAATAAGCTTATGTCTATCCAAAGCTAGACTATTGTAAATATTTCCTATCCTCTACATCCTACCCACATTCTCTCTTCTCTCTCTATTGACTCTGGTATTTTAAATAATGAGGAGACAAGATGGGAGCCACAGTCACATGCACCCCATTTTCCTAGTCACCAAAGTGGGACACTCACCTCAAATAGAAATATTGCTAAATCCTTCCCTCCTTCCCTATATAAGGAGGCCATGAAGCTCACTTGGAGGGGAGAGAACACACACACACACACACACCTATCCATACACACTCTTGTGCTACATGCTTGTAGCATGAACCCTAATCACATAATCACAACACCATCATCATCACCATCACCATGCACAAAAGATGAGCACCACACCTCCACACCACTTGTAATGAAGGGTTGAAGGCACAATTTCAAGAAGAAAAAGGGTGGACACACTCATGATATTCCTCGCCATCAACTCCCATCTCTCCATTATGCCTGCTACGATCTTGTTCCTTTCTCATTTTCCTGCCATACGCTACCTATTGTATTCATCTTTTGCAAGCAATCAATACACTCCATCTTGGTGCCATACTTTGTGTCACTTTGGATACATCTCATTGTGAGTATGGTATATTCTTGTTCCTTGCCATTTTTTTCGGCTTATGTTAAGGTGAGCGGATTCGCCACCACACACACACACACTCTCTCTCTCTCATATTCCTATCATCTTGCTACTTCCATCTTAAGGTGTGCGGATTCGCCACCTTTTGTATGAGAAGTGAGCATACTTGCATGTATCCCTGACCTCGTTATCTTCCTTACTACATGCACGCGTAACGAGCCCATTCTCACTCACTCACCACTTCTCTCTCCTTATTCTCCAACCACCCCATTCCACATTTGGGCGTGGATCTTGAAATTGTTTTCCATGCATGCTTCATTGTGTATATGTATGCATCCTAGCCGCATATCTTGCTAGGTGGTGCCCCTATTGTGTATTCCCCATGATGAGGCCATTGTGCATAGTCTTGGTGTAGAGGCCACCGGGTCTATATTTTTTCACCTCTGCCTCTCAATGCTTCTAGCCCTTCCTCTGTATCTTTAGTTGTGGAGTTAGAGGGTTCTCCCTCTTCTAGAATGTCTAGCATAAATTCTAGATCAAACCTAAGAAAATACCTTTTCAGTCTCCTTTCATTGACCCTAGTCTTGTGAATTCTTCCATCTGCTTCCATCAGCTTATAGCTGTCGTTGTCATAGCGCTTTTTGATGATGAATGGCCCTTCCCATCTGGGTTGAAATTTCTTGTCCTTCCTGGTATCAAATCTGTTGTTGTATGTCAGCACTAACATACCCTTTTCTAGTCCCTTTTCTTTAAGCCCTTGATTGAATGTGAGCCGGCGTCGTTCGGCCTGCGCTACATAGTGATTGATTGCTTCTTCCCTATCTAGTTGGAGTCTTTCCAGATCCAAGATGTGTTTTCAAAGATTTACAATCGGACGATGTATCTGGCTAGCCAAAACTCGTAAGCTGGCTAGTTGTACCTCAATGGGTAGAATTGCCACCTTCCCATAAACTAGATGGAAAGGGGTGAAACCTAGTGATGTTCGAAATGTTGTTTTGTAGGCCCAAAGAGCTGCCATGAGATGTTTATCCTAGTCCCCTATGTGATTGTTCACCTACTTTGTGATGATTTTGCAAATCATTCCGTTTACCTTCTCTACCAGACCATTGCACTGTGGATAGTATGGTGTGGAATGTCGGTGTGTGATGCCTAACTTCTTCATTAGCTCTCCCACCAAATCACCTCTGAATCTTGGTCCTCTATCTCATATTATCTCAAGAGGATTGCCAAAACGGCAACAAATATACTCAAAAATGAACTTTGCCACCTCTTGGACTGTAATGCGGGTGGTGGTTGTTGCTTCTGCCCATCGAGTCATGTAATCTACACCCACTATGATGTTCAGTTTACCTGATTGGGCCCTTGGTAAAGGACCGATTGCATCTATTCCCCGTTTCTCAAAAGGACCATATGAGATGATAGGAGTTTGTGGCTCGTAGGTTAACGTGCGATCACTGGCCACTTGACAAGCCTTACATGTTTTACACCAATGGTGTACATCCTTGTTCAAACTAGGCCAAGAGTATCCTGCTTGTAGAATCTTTCTACTGGTGATGTCTAGAGAAAAATGACCGTTGCAGACGCCATCATGGAAACTTGAAATTACCACTGTGATCTCACTGGAGGTTGGCACCCACCTGACAATTTGATCCTTGCCCTTACAATACAAGTGGTCGTGTACAAGGGGGTACCTAGTAGCTTTCCTTACCAGCCACTATTTTTGGCCTTTGGTGTATACTTTCGGACATTCTCTTGTATCTAAAAAGCTGACAATATCAGGCATAGCATCACTACCTTGAAAGAGGGGTAGCTTCACTTTGATTGCTCCTACGGGAACGTCTTGTATTCGTTCTTTGGCTAGAGCATTTGCCTCCTGATTTTTGGGACATGAAATAGTTTCAATGCTTCAAAATTTTTTAGAAGGTTCTTAACTTGGCGTAGTTGACCAAGTAAAACCTGATTCTTACAATCCTAGGTGCCATTTATCTGTCTTATCAAAAGCAAAGCATCGCCAAACACATTTAGACGCTGAATTCCTTGTGAAATACATTGTTCCAACCCAAGTATTAGGGCTACATATTCTGCTTCATTGTTGGAGTGGGAGTGTAATAACTGCCCAATGGAGAATACTCTTTCTTGCCGTTCATTGAAAATGATTATGCCTGTTGTAGACTGATCCATTGTTCTCTTGTATGCTCCGTCAAAGAAAAGAGAGTGAGCTCTTTCTAGCCTAGGACTCTCTATCATTGGTGATTCTTCCTTTGCTTCCGTGTTAACCTTCAGCCTCTTCTCATAATGGCGATGAGTGAGAATTCCCTTTAAACTACCCCTGGTGGAGTTTTCCACTTGCATGGTGTAGTCAAACTCTTGTAATCTAATCAACCACTTTGAGATCCTAGATGAGACATCCATATGTTGCATTACATATGGGAAAACCTCTTCCATTGTCAGGATAACATAGGGTCTATGCAGAGATAGGAGCGGAACTTGGTGGTAGCAAACATTAGTGCCAGAACCATGTGTTCTACTTTAGTAAATCCCTTTTTTGACGCGGTCATGATACGACTAGAGAAGTAAATAGGACGCATGAAAGAAGTTTTGGGGTCCTTTTGCATTAGCATGGCTCCGAGTGTATCACTTCCCACACTAGGGTTCACATAAAATGGCTCGTCCCACTTAGGAGGTGAAATAGTGGGAAGCTTAGCTAGGATTTGCTTTACCTCAGTAAACTGCTGCTCATTCTCTTCACTCTATGAGAAGACATCCCTCTGGGTGAGTTGTTGTAGGGGAAGGACCACTTGAGATAGCAAGTGAATGAACCTGCTTAAGTATCTTACCTTCTAAAGGAAAGAGACCAGCTGCTTAGCGGTGGTCGGTGACGACAAAGATACCAGGGCTTGAATATTGCTAGGGTTAGACTCGATCCCTTTTGCTGAAATTACATGACCAAGGAGAGTGACTTTGGTTTCACCAATGTGACACTTATCCACGTTGAGCTGGCCACCCAAGGTTTGCAGCCTGGTTAAGCCATCATAGACTTTGCTCAAATGAAGGGCTCGTGAACTATAGATGCAAAAATCATCTATGAAAACCCGTATTGATGTTCCAAAGTAGGGTTGGAAAACAAAAGTCACATAGCGCTGAAATGTGGCCGGGGCATTAGTGAGGCCAAACGGCATCACTTTGTAGGCAAAACATCCCCAAGGTGTGATGAAAGTTGTCTTCTTCTGATCTTCCTCCGCAATGCTAAGCTGGAAGTATCTTGAGTAGTCGTCGTACACTGTGTATCACTCGTGACCTACCACTTCATTGATTATTTCATCCTAGAATGGGAGGGGAAAGTGATCCCTCTTCGTGGCTGCATTGAGAGGTTTATAATCCACACAGACAGGGTAGATGAAACCTGCTTGTAGCAAACTTCTCACTTCTTTAAATAGTGCCTCTTGTTGGATTACTCCAAGTCTTCTGAGCTTTTGTACAGGGGTTTACTGCCTTCCTTGAGATTTATGTGGTGTTGCACTACTGTAATTCGTGTGATCTTATCATAGCCATCAATGAACAAAGTAGTGAAGTTACCTAGCATGGAGACATACTCCTTCCTTTCTTCATTGGTTAACTCATTTGAGAGCATTTTTTGTAACTTACCTACATCCTCCAAGGACTGCATACCTGATGATTCCTCTTGGTTTGTCAAGGTTGTTTCAAATTGTGTCAATCTGTTTGTGTCTTTAAGAATGACCCCCATCACTTCGATGCTACTATCACTTCCGTCGGTGGTGGTCGTATCTTCTCCTGAGGTAGACGAGTAGTCCCTGATGGACTCATCCTCTGAAGCCTCCAAGATCATGTTGTGATGCTTTCCATTCCTCATTGTAAAGTGTGAGCTTTGTCCTAAGGTGTGAGTCAAGGAGAGGAGAGTGGATTTATCCCACATACTGTGGAGCAAGGCTATAAAGCTACTTAAAGCTCATTTCTTGAATCAATAAACAACTCATTTTTGCACTACATGCTTGTCTATGGTGAGCTTGTGCTAAGCTAAGTCAATACTCAAGATTGTGTTTATGAGTCCAAGCTAATCCTATCTTGGAACCTAATTCACTTGAGTGATAATCTTGCTTACACACACTTGCACCATGTTTCTCTTTCATCCACCATAGCTAGCACGATCCAATTCCTAACATTTGGTATCAGAGCCATGGTGTGCTAGCTAGGATTGTCATTGTGCATTAGTGTGTGTTAATCATTAGCATCTCCATTTGATCGATTAGCATTTCATTGTTATGACCCATTGAATTTTCATAGCTAGTTGCATCTCACTAATTAAGCCCTAATCTAACTATGTGTGGGCATGTCCTTGGCACACCCAAGAGGCCACTACCCTCCATGGATAGATAGGCTTGATTAGGGGGAAGATTAGTATCCAATGTTTTGCATGCTCTCGTCACCTTTGTGTCCTAGTTTGCACCTTTGTGTCCTACTTTGCACCTGCAATTAATCTCTCCACTTTTTCAATCACCTAACAACATTGAGCTCATTTCAAAGTGCTCACTTCGAGCTTTCCATAGAACCTTCAAGCTCTGCAATCCGAGCCCGAGAACTCCATTAAACCTATCTTCAATATTGCCTATTATTAGGTGTGTGTGTGTGTGTGGAGCCTGCTAGCTCAAGCTTAAGACTTTGCTTTTCGAAGGCTTTTCACAACCAAGCAGGTGGGCTTGTTGTCTAGCCCAATTTAGATAGCCTATTCTTGGCCTGAGGTTTCGGGGTCAAGTCCTTGCATATTGTGGGGGGAGAGTGGACGGACACGAAATTTGAATCAACTCCAACTTTTCGAGCGGGTCGGCTCCACTGGGGATTGTTCCTACCAAGCGCGTGCTCGCGGACGCCAAAGGCCTCTTCAAAATGAGCTTTTTAAACCATTTTGGGTCCGGAAGCAGGTGGTCCCACCCGCCTGCGTGAGAAGCTAACCGACTGCACCCGCCTCTTTTTCGGCTCCACTAAGTGGGCCATCCCGCGGTCCTACCCGCTGCCCGAACCGCCCACCTTGCCCATTGCTCTTAAGGCCTCCTTCGCGCGCTGACTCAAGAGCCCCAATCAAGAAACCTCTCCCACGAGCTTGCTGCCTCAAGCCTCCGAGACCTTGAGGCAGCCAGTCCCACGGGGCTAAGCTTGAAGTTGTTTCCACCTGCAGCAGATAAGCCTTAAGCACCATCATAAAAGGAGCTATTCCCATAGCTCACACAAAGAACCCGAGTGGAAGAGATAAGCAACCAAAGGCTTTGATCTCAACAATTCTTGTCCGAAGAACTTCAAAAGGCTTTTATTTGGCTATTTCAAAACCTGAAGCAACACGGGATCTTGAGCCCAAGGGTAGATTCCAATCATCAAAGAAGAACTCAAGGCTATGAAGGGTGACTTCACCTCGAGTGAAGAGGTACTTCACATTCAGAGAGTTTTATTAAGAAGATTAAAATTGGAATCTTGGAGCCAAGCACAACAACTTCTTGCAATGTATGTAATTGTATTTGTCTACATGGATGACATTATGTGCTTTTGTAATGGGATAGACATTGGCATTGGAGAGTCTCCAAATTTCTAAAATCCCTCTATGTGTGAAGATTTTGTGACAAAGTGTATGAGAAACACCGCATGCTTGGGCTCTCGGAGTATGACCAAGATGGAAGAGAAAGCATTAATTTTTTGCATAAACCTTTTCATAGGATATTTTAGCATATTGTTGCATGTCATTATGACGCATGGAATAAAGCCTGATTGTACCACAAAAAGGGGACAGAAGTACTTGTTCGAGGGGAGGATAGGAGGTCAAACCATGAAACAGTTGAAAGCAACAGTAGAAGCAAAGAAGGCAAGAGACCTGATAGAGGGTCAACTCACATAGTAGAAGACAAAAAGGACGAAGACGAAGCAGCGTCTAGGAAGACCCGTTTTGAAGATGCAGACTCTCTACTTGTAGGGGAGGACTTTTTCCTGTGTGGATACCAGCTTATCATCCTGTGTGGACATCACCATCCTTTGTGGATTGTTCTTGTGTGGATTTTTACCATCCTGTGTGGAATTTATTTTCCTGTGTGGATATCACCATCGTATGTGGATTTTGTTAGCCTTTTTGGATCATGCATCTTCAGTATCTTGTCTTAGTCCAAACCTCGAGCGGAGGATTGTAAAGTGTGAGCTTTGTCCTAAGGTGTGAGTCAAGGAGAGGAGAGTGGATTTATCCCACATACTGTGGAGCAAGGCTGTAGAGCTACTTAAAGCTCATTTCTTGAATCAATAAACAACAACTCATTTTTGCACTACATGCTTGTCTATGGTGAGCTTGTTCTAAGCTAAGTCAAGACTCAAGATTGTGTTTATGAGTCCAAGCTAATCCTATTGTGGAACCTAATTCACTTGAGTGATAAGCTTGCTTACACACACTCACACACTTGCACCATGTTTCTCTTTCATCCACCATAGCTAGCACGATCCAATTCCTAACACTCATGTCGTAGAATATGGACTTCCCTTTAGCGTCCTTCATCTGAATCATCCCGGTGCTCCAGTACTGTTTAGCTTCCATAGCCATAAGCCACGGCCTTCCAAGAATGATGGGGTAGCCCTCCTCTTTGTGTGGCATGACAAAGATGTCTACCTCCACTTCTGTATTGAATGCTTTTACTTTGACCGCATCCACAATGCCCATGCATTTCACTCTTACATTGTTTGCCATCTTGGCTCGACAGGGTGCCGGCCTACTTACCTCTAGACCTAGATGGTGCATCATCTTTTCACTCATGATGCATATTTGCATGCCACCATCTATGTAGACATTTGAGATTCGTTTCCCCTTGATGTGAGCGTCCATGGTTGGTAGGATGTCATCGAGATCCCTTCCACAGATAGCGCCAGCTATCTTGGGCCTTGATTTCCTGGTACTTACAATTTTTGTCCATTGCCTCCTCGTTCTGGGTGCTAGGTGGAGTAATTGGGGCCAAGTTATCTTCGGGCTCTGCATTAACACATCCTAAACTAAGTCATAGGGTTTTGCATACTCACCTAGTGAGAAGTCCACGATATCTATCTTCCATCGCGGTTTAGCTGCTTACTTGCTAGACTCGGCCTTCCCTTTCATATTCTCTTCTCTTTGAAATGATTCTTCGTGCCTCGCACGCTTCACTCCCATAGCATCCACTTCTTCTACCTTCGATATCCCTTTGTGCTTCTCTCGAACTGATTCATCTAGCTTCGCCTTCCCTTTAGCCTCCAAGCTAATAACACTCATCGCTTGGTTCACAGCAGGTGGTGGGGGTAGTGGCGCAATGAGAGGTTGGGGTGGTGCTTGTTGTTGTACAGGTGGTCGAAGGATTTGGACCGGTGGGATCGGTCCTGGTGGCCTAGGTGGTGGTGGTCTTGCTCTTGGCGCAGAGAGCTGATTCTGTATCCCCCCTCTATTGAAATTCTGCCTCCTCGGGTGTGGGCAGTAGTACATTCCATGGCCATCTTCCCCGCAGTTGTAACAGTGGTACTCTTGGTTTTGAATTTTTTTTCCTCTTCCTTGTTCTGGATTCCTGCCAGGTGCATGCCCTTGCTGCACCAAATGCACAGATAAACTCTCTAGTTGGGTGGTGATGCGACTCAGCAGGTCTTTCTGCTCTTCTAATGCCTCCTGTGGTTGGACTCTATGATTGGTTGTTGCAGTCACTGGGGTTGGTTGGGCCGATCTTGTTTCCTCTAACTCATTTACTCTTGCTTGCATGTGAAGCTTCTTGTCTTTAAGGCGGGCTACTTCGACTGCCAACTCATATATTGCAGGAAACCTTCCCTTCACCTTCTCTCTAAGCGACAACCATAGACCAACAATGAAACGGTCCTTCTTTAGGAAATTAGGTTCTCCTTTGCCTTCCTCCAGTGAGGCAACCAATCTCTCCCATAAGTCCACAAATTTGGACTCGTAGGTGGCATACTCCAGCAGACCTCCCTACTTTAATTATGTTAGTAGCTTCCATAGCTTCTCCGAGGTTGGGCCTCCACCAAACCTCTTTACAAAAGTAGCCCTTAACACATCCCATGCATTCTTGGTAGCCTGGAACAATGCATTATACCAGGATTTGGCCTCTACTTTCATCAGTAGAGGAAAAATTCTAAGTCATGAAGCGTCGTCATCTTTGTTGGAGACGACACAAGCAATGTCAAAATCATCCAAGAAGTCGGTGGTGAGATCCTCTCCTTTATTTCCATTGAACGTGGGGAAAGAAACACTTGCCATGGTGGTGACTCAGGAAATTACAAACCCTTTCTTTTTTTACATTAACAACAGTGGCTCATAGCGGCTTTTTACAGGTGTGGGTGGATAGGTTAAAAAAGGATAAAGATAGAAACATTAAAGGAATGATGGTAATTCAATATGGGGAGAATGATAGGGTTCGGGGAATTGATTTCTCCTAGTACCGCCGCACCGAATAGGTATACGATCTTTTGTTGGTAGAAGACTTTCCTATCTACATAGATATTCACATGCATATGCTGTAGGAATCTGAACGGGAATGCCGCCGGCCCATTTTCCATCATGCACAGAGGGTGGAATACTTACTTATACTCTTACTGTGCCAGTGTTGATGCATCGTCACATCCACAAGAGGTTGTCGCCTTTCATGGGCTCTACCTTTCCTTCATTGCTCAGCACGTACGGGGTGATGGCGATGCGTCTGACCACTCCCAGCCTCTTGGCTAATAGCAATTGCAGGTAATTTTGGTAGTCGGCGTGTTGTATGAATTCAGAGCAACCCGTCCCTAGCCCACTGGGTTTCACCCTGGTAGAAAGCTTCTTCAGGATAAGTTGTACAGGGAGAGGAGGAAGATCCTCCACTCGCTTTTCAAAAGAGCAAGAGCAATAACCGAACCACTTTTCCCTAGGACATGAGAATCTTCTTATCACTTCTTCTTCAGGATTGTCGAAGTGGATTGGTAGCACTCGCATGCGTCGTGCAAATCTGTAGGTGACCTTCCGTCGCTTAGCTTCGGATGATTTCCTCTTTGGCAAGCTGGGTACAACTCGGATTTCTAAGCTTGAAGCACTTGCTTGGCCAGATGCTTCTTCCTTCAGGGTCATGTGTTTCCAGACTGGCTTATCTTCTCCTTACCTTTGGCTCGAGCAGCCCCTTTAGGCCACTTTGGAGTTATAACTTTGACTGCAGTTTCTTTAGGAAAAAGAGGCCTCATCGTTTTCTTCCCTTCTTTGATGTGGATGACTTCTTCGCGATGAATGTTGATGCAGATGATTTCAGCCCTTTCGCTGCCTTCATTGCTGGCACTCATTGACAGTGTGTCTTGGTTGACAACAGTGATGGCACTTCACCGACCTCCCACCTGATACTCTCAATTTATGGTTAGAACCAGTGACACGAGATGGATAATTTACCTCTTGAATACTGACGACACTGCAGCTTGGAAGGAGCACTTCAATGAAGGCGGCTACTGCCTCCTTTGTCTCCTCTTCTTCTGTCCTCCAATTAGAAAATTCCTTCAGCCATTCCTCCATGATTGATAGTGGGCGTCACTTTCAGCATTGTAAACTGAAGGGTCTTAGAAAGCCCTCCTCAGTGGGGGCACCAAATTACGGACGCAAAACGGACCCCAAACCCCGACGGCCTCTAAAACGCTCGGGGCCGAATGGCGCGCCTCGAGCTTGTCACACGGTAAAGCGAACAGGGGGCACCACCTAGCTTTGAGTGGCTACGACGCAAACCACGATGATATGAACACCGCAAACTTACACACCGAGAGAGAGAGAGAGAGAGAGAGAGAGAGAGAGAGATTTGCAAATGATGAAAACCCTCAGGGGTGTGAGGGAGAATTATTTCCGCAGTATTTACAAATGGCACGCCATGGTGGTAGAGAGGTAGGGAGAGGAGGTGGTGCAAACTACTTGGTGTGTTCGCTAAGAAGACTCAATGATTGTGAAGATTGCTACCAAGAGCGTGTATACGTGTGTGCATCGACCATTGGAGTCGAGAGATGGATGTGGTTCCCTTCGCATGGTGCAATTCCCAAGGCAAACCCAACACACAAGCCCCCTCCCCGTGATGGTGATAGTGTCAACTCTTCCCACTACACTCTACCAAGTGTTGACTTCTCATGAACTATACCCCCCCCCCCGATAGTGACCTCTCAGTGCCAATTTATAGGTGTTGGTTGCTTGGATTATGGTAATCCCAGTGTGATTAGGGTAAGCTTAATCGGGGAGACAAAGCAAGTGGTGGGCCCGGTGTGGTTGACCCTTGCTTTGTTTTGGGAGGTTATTAAAAGATGAGAATCTCTAGGTGGGCCTTTGTGACCATCACCTAGAGAGAGGAAATTTACAAAGTGGGATCTTTTTACAACGGCTTGGTGAAAACTGAAGAAATGATGAAATAGCCTATAAATTACTGACATTGGCGTTGTGGTTGCATGTTGCCGGCAAATGGTGTGTTGTCGGTGTGTCGGTGTAGAGCGTACTTTTCGGGGTCGGCCAGGGCATGCCTTCGGCGCATTTCCTCTTTTTGTTGTTGGCGGCGCGTGATTTGGGTTCCTTCCTTCTTTTGTCGATGATGTAGTCGTAGACCTTTGTTTTTTTTTGTATTTGTGGTACGGTGCGTATATGCGTGTGTGTGCATGTATTGGTGCATGTGTGTGCATGTATTGGTGCATGAGGGTGGATGTGTGTGTGTATGTGTGAGTGCGCAAGCGTGTGTGTATGCATGTGTATTTGTATATGTATGTGCGTATTGGCTTGCGGTGGGAATGGCTTGTATGCAATATATATATATATATTTCTATATATTTTTTCGGCTTCAGGCAGTGTAGACGACGCAGAAAACGGGGGGGGTGAGAATGGTGAAAAAAATGGTGTGTGTGTGTGTGTGTGTGTGTGTGCACGTGAGCGTGTGTGTATGGAGCGAGTATGTGTGTGTGTGGTTGTGTGTGTAGGTTGTGGCAGTGGTGGGTGCGCAGCTTGCGGTGCTGTGGAGCCAGACAGGGCGCGGACGAGACAGGGTGCGAGAGGGAGTGAGAGTGGGGGAGAGATGGTGAGGGGGGGAATGAGGTTAGGGGTGTTGCAGAATCGTGCGCAGCAGGAGAGGAGGAGCGGAAGGCCTGGGGGGTGGGGTAGTGGACAGCGGGCGCGACAAGTAGGGAAGAGAGGGGGGGGGGGGGTGTTTTAGTCAACGAGAGGAGAAGGAGAGAGAGCGGGTGGGGGGGGGGGGGGGGGGGGGGGGGGGGGGGGGGGGGGGGTCCCAACAAGGGAGGAAATGGAGAGAGAGTGAGGGGGGTTGGGAGGAGATAGGGTAGAGAGAGAGGACATGATGGGGGTTAGAGGGGAGAGAGAAGAGAGGGTGAGAGAGATTGAGGGAGGGGAGGTGATAGTTGCCCTAAGGTCCGTCGTGGTTATTTCCAAGAGAGAGGGGGAGGAAGAGGGGAGTTAGGTGTAGATAAGGGGGGGGGGGAGCGGAGGTGGGGGTACGGTACCGCCCGCCGGGGTTGGAGTGTGAACAGAGGGAGAGAGAGAGAGGGAGGATACTATCATTGGTAGCCCTCCGGGCTGAAGTGTGGCAGAGATACCAACGGTGCCTACCGGCCGGATGATGCAGCACGTGTGTAGGAGAGAGGGAATATAGGCGGGGCCGGGCAGTGAGAGAGAGAGAGAGAGAGAGAGAGAGAGAGAGAGAGAGAGAGAGAGAGAGAGAGAGAGAGAGAGAGAGAGAGAGTCTTGTGGTGATATTGGAAGGGTGTGGCCAATCCGGCGGCGCCCCACTGGTGGTTAACTTTGGGAAAGGGGTATGGTAAGTAGAAAGGGCATTTTCTTTGTTTTTTTTTTGTTTTCTCGGTAACAAAACCCCTCCCTTCCTTAGGGCATGGTTTCGAAAGCCGGCGATCAGAACCAATATCCATCTCGTCCGATTATTGCGAAACACCAAGCTATCGCAAAGCATATTGTCACATGTTTCAAACAGCACACAAGAGGCCTTGACAACGAGACAAAGGAATCCATCATGAAGGATGTGCTGAATGATGGTTGCATGTGTGGGCTCAAAATTGGGATGCGAGAGAATCTAGTGCTGGTGGGTTTCAGGGACACTCTTTCCACCAGCAAGAAACCCATGAGCCAGAAAGAACTGTTTCTTAAGAGGGAGACTATCATGATGGCCATGAGAGCACCGGCCCCAAACATTTATGTAGCTTCAAAACTTCTAGGGACACACCGTAGAAACTTCTACGCAGCAAGAGAGAAATAAAAAAATGAATCCTTTCCATTGCATTTATGCGAGCTACAGGCACGCTGTAAGACCTAGGAGACTAAGACGTAGGATCCTCCTCCCTACCGCCCTTTATATAGGCCTAGCTCCTAGCTCTTTCCCTAAGCGGATCCCCAGTCCACACTGGTCGAGTCCAGGCCCTTGGCCTAGGTCCCTAACCCCCTAGGTTGGGCCTTGCCCCATAGGACCCTTGTCCAGACATTACTCCCCCCTTAAGGAAGAGTTTTCGTCCTTGAAAACTAGAGTGAAAAAAATAAGTTTTCACAAAAGTTGTATAGCAATGGACTTGAATGTAGAGTAGTCAAATCATCTTAAAATTGCACCATAAGAATCATATGAAGAGTTGTAATGTGCATATGCTATTGAGCATATACTAAATGTATGTGCTTAGCACCTCTGAATGTGTTGCCACCTATATTTTATGCTCGTAGCAAGTTTATGCTCTTAGCATGTCTATTGTCCTTTCTTAAGTTGAAGAATATAAACCTTTGTTTATAACATGCTCATAGCTTAAGTTACAGGAATGATTGATGATTTACTGGACATGTAGTCTCATGCCGCCTTGGACAAAAGAGAAACACTAGGGCCCATAACACCTAGTGTGCATGAAATAACAAACCTTTATCCTATCCTGTAGAATACAAGTTGAGAACCTGAGTTATACATCAACATACTAAACCTAGTCACAAACATGCTTTAACGGATAGTTGGTGAACTCCAAATAGAGCAATAAATGCCTATTAATTGGATATGCTTGGTGCTAATGTGCGCATTTTTCATATTCTTTAGCCCAAGATTACACTTTGTAATCTGCCTATCCCCTTGGGTAGCTAACAGTACTGAGGTGTGTTTCCTTATGGTTTACATATCGTCATCCCACATGACTGGTAAATGGGAATCACAATATTGTGTAACATTGTTGAGAAGTCACCAATGTCCAAAATAACCATCGTGGTTAACTTGAAAAATCCACAAACACACAAACCAAACCACGACCTCTATTGGTGATTAGTAGACCCAAAAGTAATCTCCTAGAGATACTGCACATAGAGTGAAAAATGCTTCATAAGCAATAGCTTCAGGAATATGCATGCTGTTCCAAATCAGCCTTTGCTAAACACTAGGGCCCATAACACCTAGTGTGCATGCATTTAGCAAAAAATAGATCCAAACTTGTATATCCGTGGTAATTTTTGCCAATACTTATAGCAAATGTGATGTGCCTAGCACACGTTAAGAGGAATGTAAATAGTTCTGAAATGAAAAGAAACTACATACTTTCAGTTGCAATATTTTTCAAGCTTTGCTGAAACGTCTGAACCATAATAGGAGGTGAAACAAAAGTCACTTCTAGGTGCAAAAAATGAAACTTTTTCATTTACAACTCATAGCCTTGCTATATGCTAAAACAACCATCTGTAATGTTGCTTAGCAATACTTGTAGCTAAACAAGTCATTCTAAGTATCCGACAATTTTTGGCCTTGAAATTGCTCCTGATACGTCGTTCTAAAAATGTTCTAGAAAACAGATGTTACCAGGACCTAGGGACTTTGTCCTAACACATATTTGAAATAGGGGCGCCAGTGTCAGTCCCTGAGACTCATATTCGCCACATGTGGAATATGTCTCAACTAAGGATGTTTGAAAAAAGAACATCCTTCAAGTACAAGATGTACTTGTGTGTGGAGGTAACTCTAAACACTCTGCGACAAGAGTGAGAGGGACCCTCATTCATTGCTCCACACTGGCTAAACCAAACTCCTTGAGTCCCTAGACCATGTTGTATCCCATGTGACAACATGTGCTAAATCGAATCCTACAAGTGGATTCATAACAGCATAATGTACATTGGACACTACGTCCAAAATACTTGTTTCTACATGTCCTTGGCATGGCTCTGAAATATTCAAGCGTATTTAAACGCCTTGAAAAAACCAAGCAATGCAAACTAAAAACTAGAAAAACACCAAATCAATAGATGCATACCTGGAGATTGAACTGAATGTTCACTTACTCGTATTCAGATACAGAGGAGCACGTCGTTGCACTGAAAACCCTGGGTGTTTCCTTTGCAATACAAACCCTTTGGTTAGAATCTACGTAGGCAAACGCCTTGGTAAGACCTTTTATAGGAACTGCTCAACTAGCAAGTAACGGTAATCAACATAGTCAACCGTGGACAGAATGATTGGAATCAACTTGAAAAATTGAATTTGCCTGCTACCCCACGGTAGAGTACTGGCTTCTTTCCTTGAAAGTAGAACTAGGATAGATCAGACTATGATCCTCAATGCCTATGGGAGGATTTAGCAATCACCCGTCGGGTCTTACCACAAACCAGTATGTCCATAGTCAATCCGTAGTGCTATAGAAGGAGCAGGAATTCAACAAAATAAAAATACCTAGCTCTTATAGGCAGCCATGCTGTCTCAACTGATTGCTGCATCAATACTTCCTTGTAGAGATCAGCAAATGTGAGTTTAAGATTATCCAAAAAATCAACTTGAACGTCGCACTAAAAACATGTAGTGCAAAAATGACACCCAAAACATCCGTAATGACAAGACGCTTGCCTGTCCATAAAAGTCAATGTATTCGATGTGTACTCTACTGGGCAGATCTGTTCAATCTTAGGAACAATCACCCAGGAAATGCCAATAGTTGGGTATTACCCAAGATATGACAACGGCTCATAGCCAGCTTGTGTGTGGCTCATAGCCCTTATGGAAAAACCGATGAAGACTAATGGCATCGTGGCCAAGTTCTAACTGAGCATTAGAGCACCTTGGCTCAAACTGACTCACCAGCAAAACATGTATCAAAAACTGTGTAGAAAGTTTTCATTATTCATGGAGGGAAAGAAGAAAGAGAGAGAGAAAATACTGGGCTGAGGAACTTTCCTTATGTGATGACTTTGTATATGTTGTGCCCAGTCTATGTGCTCTGACAAATCTTATGGCGGACTTACAGCTTATCATATAGGCATGCAACATTCTGGCTGTATAACGCTCTCATTGAGAGAGGTAACAGAAAACACAAGTCACATCTTGACCCATCGATCTTGTAGCGGTCGTGACAAGGAGAGGATGACTTAAATAGACACTTTGCCATGCTAAACAATCCATCACTTATCATGTCCTTGACAGAGTTGCAAGTGTGATAGAGGAAGCGTAATTCATGAGGCGGTAGAATTGAATCCACCATACTAGCATGACTTGCATGCAGAATTGTAAGCCCTCGCGGAGAGTGATGGCCTCAACCGTGAGAACCAAAACCATAAGTGCATTTCACAGTTTAGACTGGTATTCCCTATTTTTCCAGTACCCCGTGTTAGAAAATAAGACGTAGCTAAATAGATTTTTGAGTAGATTACTTAATGGAGAGAGATAGATTTCACACACAAGAGATTATAGAGTAGCGAGAGAGAGAGAGAGAGAGAGAGTACACACGATATACGTGGTTCACCCAATGTGGGCTACGTCCACGGGAAAGCAGCCACTCAATGGCTTTAGCACTTCAAAGGAAGAAGTAGTTTACAAAGGGATTAAACCCTTGATAGAGCTCCCGCCTTGCTTCACTCTCACCACCTCACACTCACCTTGTTGCATCAACTTCACACTATCAAATGTGTGTAGAAATGGCCTCCTTTTATAGGCCAAAAGGGTTGCCCTCTCTTATGAGATACAACCATGTGTAGCCGCCCTTGTGCGAATAAGTCCAAATCGGACCCTCCAATCCGCCCATGTGTGGCCGTCCTTGAGAAGACAAGTCCGCTTTTGAATGCGGCCACCGGCCACCGGCCATTGACTTCCGACCACCGGCCATCGGCCATTGACTACCGGCCACCGGCCAACCGACTGGTTGTTTTCCGACCACTTTCCGGCCGCCGTCCGGCCATAATATTCCGGGGAAAAAAAAGTCTCGGGGGCCTCCGCCCCCGAGGCCTCTAAAGTTGCCCCTGATTCTCGTCTGTTAAAATTTTGGTTTCCGGTGAGTGATTTTCCTTCACGCACGATGGCTTCTCCTCAAAATGGGGGCCTTACAAATGTGCGCTTTTACCACAGAAAACTACAAGGGTAAATTAGGCTCCATACTTAACACCCCGAAGCCTTGCTTCTTCATAAAATTGCCAAAGCACTTGGCTTTGCATAATGACAGTAATTGCCAAGTAAAGTGTTGATAGCCGTTTTTCGGCTCTCCGTAATTGCCATATTGAGTTAACCCACCCTACCAAAATCATCCAAACATTGTGGCTATCCCTACCATTTCACTGTATATAGGTGTGTGTGAGTTAGGGGACTTTTCCCATATCTTCTTAAAAACCCTCAGCTAGCTAGTCACTGAGCTAGTTGAGCCAAAAAAATAAAAAAATAAAAGTATATTATGGCCCATTTGTGTGTAAATATTTCATTGTATATAGAGCCTAAATAAAAGGATTTTTCATAATTATTTTGGTATTTATTTAAATATTTCTACCTATGGTGTCTTATTTATGCTATGTACATTGACTCACCATTACCATATTTTTTCTTACCATTTTTCATACTCTTTATTCCATATAAAAATAATTTCATGCAAGATTCTCTTATTTTTCGTGTAACTCCATCCCAACAAAAATCCAAAAAAACTAGTTAATGTATGTATATTTTTTCACTATTGTGATTTTTCCTTCCTACATCTATTCTCTTTTACTCTCATAAATTAGAACACCAAAAATATTCATCTTTTTATGGTAGACTTATAATGAGAGAGATTTATTTTGACCCCTTTATATTTTTTCACCTATATTATTTATATTTGACATGTACATATTTTGTTAGACCCCTCAATATTTGATTTTCTTAGTTGTACTATTCACTTATATCATGATCTCAACAATATCTTCAATTATAGACCTACCAAATAAGGTCAAGGGTATGTGGAATGCATGCATGCACCATGGGGAGCTCACTCTTGGAGGTATTCAAAAGAATCATCCAAAGAAGGATCTCACAAAGACCTTGTGCAGTGCAAAAAACAATCGGTTTTGCTGAATTTTTAAAGATCACATGCTCCCCAAATTTGAAAAGGTGATACAAACAAAAGTTGTAGCTAGTGAGCTGAACTTTCACCTCAACTTTTTTCATATTTTTTTGAGCTACGACCTGTGAGCTAGGATTTTATTTGTGGACCCCAGTTTGCCCATGCTATGCAGCCACACTCCCTCTTCCACTTTATCATTTTCCTCTTTCACACACACCTCTCCACTCATCATCCCCACCTCTCTGCACCGTACTCACCTTCTTCTAAACCTTGAAGAATAAGAGAAACCATGGTGATCTTTGTTTCCTACACACACTTCCATTCCAAAATTGACCACCTAGTCTCATTTTTCCTCATCCATATTACCCATATCTATCAAAAAACCATAAAATTAAGCCTCTTCTCTTGAAAGACAGCATCATGGTGATTGATTACTCATATTCAATTAACTTGGCTCCCAAAGGAAGGTCAAGAGTGAAAAAAACGTACCGTCAAAGCTAGTGGACCGTCAACAAGCGTCAAAATTGACTCTACTCAAGACACTTGGAGCATCAACATTGTAAGAAATCCATGTTTTCTTACCAATTAAGAGTCTTTTCTTCCTTATTTGTATCCTACTTGGATACTCCCATTGTAAATATCCAATTCCATTTGTAAATCAATAAAATAACTAACTCTACTAATTTACTAACACTAACCTACTATGAAAAGTCCTATCACCTCCACTTCTCTCCTCTCTCTCTTCTTCATCTATCCACACCAACTTCTTGATAATTCCAAGAAAAAGAAATTAGATAAGTGCTGAAAATCTGACCCAACCATGGTTAGAGGAGTAACCCTAGCCTTCAAAATTGCTATAAAAGGAGGGTGTAGCTAGCACAAAGGGAGAGCCATAAGCAAGAGCACTATGTTATAGCTTGAGAAGCCAAGCTCAACCTCTCTAGAAGGAGCTCTTGAGTGGAAGCTCATTGTCGTATGCTTGTGCATGTGTTGTAATAGGGGTGATTAGCACGGGACTCTATGCCATTGTAAGAGAGAGAGCGATCATTCAATTGAGAGTGGAAAATCTATCATTCCTCCTACTAGTGTAAGCCCAACATTTGCTGAATCAAGGAGGGTGGATTTGGACTAAGCTTGGATACTTTGTCTCTCTTCCAACGTGAAGTAATGGACAACAATGATGTGTAAGTGTCTTGGTGATATTTTTAGTTCTTGATAGCTTGTGTCTGGGTGTTATCATCAATTTAGCCATAAATCCCACATATTGTAAGAGGGCGACAGGGTGGAGAGGACTCCCCTAGCCTTATGACAGTGATTGGGGTGGCTTTTCTTGTGATGTGTCGTGGTGAAATTTACTCAAGCTATGTTGAACAAATACTAATCTCACTTTGATCGGTCATGACAGATTTGTAAGAAGGTATTAATGCAACAAGCACCCCCTCCCTCTTCTCTCTCTTTCTTACATATATAATTGTGTTTGCTTGATCATTGCCAATACATTTCAAAGCAGCCCGAGCACTATCTCTCTCTCTCTCTCTCTCTCTCTCTCTCTCTCTCTCTCTCTCTCTCTCTCTCTCTCTCTCTCTCTCTCTCTCTCTCTCTCTCTCTCTTTACGCGTCCTAGTTCACATCCAAAACTAGGTGGTGCCCCAAATTTGTGCAAGGTTAGGTTGCGGGTTTGTGTGTGTGTTTGTTGTTTTTTCCAACCCCTACCCAATTGAGCAGCACGGGAGCCTACAAGGGTGCTTAGAGGCCACTCTTCTTATTGCCCGCCCCAGACCGCCTCAGTGTAAACAAGGAAAAACAAGAAAAACTTAAACTTGGCTAACCTGGTCGTTGTTGCTGTAACCATTCCTGACGAAATTGGGAAGGAAAAACTCATTCCAAAATGGCTCATAGCCATATCTACACAAACGCCCTTGTATATCCTATACACTCGTTTGGCACATAATGAAATAACCTGCAAACACATTGCCTATTCCTTTCCAATTTTGTATGCTCATAGTAGATGCCAAACGTGGCCAGCTTCAATGTAAGATGTATAAAATAAAGCCTTGCTTCATATAACTATGTCTGGACTTATTGCCAAGAAATGCTATTGACGACAGATTGTCATAGCAAAGAGACTCGACCTTGTCGATCATGCAAGAAAAATAGAATTTGTCTACTTGTACATCATATTGTGAAGCAAAAAATACGTGCAAGGTATGAATGTGTACTTGCTTAGCTTGATTACGATTGTCCTTGACTAGATAAATTTGTCTCAATTGACGAAACCCTTGGAAAACTTTGTCAAGGAACCATGTACTAGCAATAATGAAGATCTAGAATGCGACAGAGAGAAACCCTTGTCGACTTCTCAAGCTTGAACGGGTACTTTTCCCACCTCAAATGCGGCTCATAGCCTTTGCATGTCTTACAAATTCAAGATGGGGACTTTCCCATCTTAATTGTATCTCATAGCTTTTGCATGTCTTTCCCATCTCGTTTGCATGTAGATACCTCTTGCGGTGTGCACCCATTGACATGCGGTTTGGAAAACAACGGAATACAAAGAGTGTATCAGGTTTGGAAAAATTTGATTAGGAGCCATGCCCTAGAAAAACAAAAACACCGAAATATGGAAATATTGATCAACATCGTCGCCTAGCTTGATCTGACAAGTCATAGGCCTTGCATTGCTTGCCTTTGTTTCCAGGCAACCCCTACCAGTCTTAGCTTGTGGCCCACGACCTTGCCAACTCGAGGGCACTTGAGCAAGTGGTCCCGGATAGTTTCCATACTCAAAGCATAAACATTTACATCAATAGCACAAACAAAGCATACCTAAGCGGCCATTTTTGTAAACAAAAAAGATTAAGCTGTCAGGCCAGTCCCCACGGTAAATTTTTCAAGCAGTCTCATGATGAAGCAGTCTCATGATGAAGCTTTGAGATCGTAAGTGGGTCTCCTTGCACGGCCATGTCCAATTGTTGACTTGTCAAACTATGAATACCGTGGAATTTTCTTTGCTTGCCAAGCTTGGAATACAGATCAATAAAAAACGAATGATTGAAGGTGTCATGCCTGGATAAATCTCAAGCCTTGCTCAACCTTTGGCACCTTGCCGACTTTGTTACGCTGTGAATAGGGTGTGTGTATCCCCCCTTAAGGTTGTCCACCCCCTGGCTTTGGGCATTCAAGTGAGAAATACCCTAAAAAAAAACAGAAAAAAACGTGATTCCACAGTAGCTATGGTGAGCAACTGCGCGGTTGGAAAGGGTAGGGGTGGAGGACGCTAAAGAGACTACTTTGCTCACCTGCAGAAGCGGGATTTTATCCCCTCACCCCTGCAACCATGTCAAGCTCCTCTGTGACCCGTTTCATGCTAATCGATAGTTGGGCTCCCGCCATGGTTAGCGGGCCTGCACACGGTTCTCGTCTTCGTCGTCCCCGCCTGTCAAGAGCTTATGCACACAGCGTGTGCCTCATCCCCGACCGTGAACACCACGGCGTGCATGATATGCAAGACCATGCGAGAGAGAGAGCCATCTCCGGAGAGAGGGAGGCCATGCCTCATGCTGCTGCGATCGAGAGAGAGAGAGAGAGAGAGAGAGAGAGAGAGAGAGAGAGAGAGAGAGAGAGAGAGGGGGAGTCCTTCCCCCTCCTCCATTGCTCTCCCCTCTCCTTATCTCTGACACTAGTGTAGGACCTAGGAGACTAAGACGTAGGATCCTCCTCCCTATCGCCCTTTATATAGGCCTAGCTCCTAGATCTTGCCCTAAGCGGATGTCGAGTCCACACAGGTCCAGTCCATGCCCTTGGCCTAGGTCCCTTACCCCCTATGTTGGGCCGTGCCCCGTAGGACCCTTGTCCTGACACACACACAAAGGATGCAATCTCTGATGAGGTCAAGGAATTGGTGCTCTCCTTCTGGACAGAGAATACGCGTGTCTCACCGAATAAGAAGGATGTGTGCCGAAGACGAATCAAGAGAAAATTTTGGCAAAGCATCCTGTGCATCTTCTAGAGCAACCCCAGGTGAATGTTTTTTGCATTCTGATTTTTTTTTGCATTCTGATGTTTTTCTGCACTTTGAAAACGGTCATGAGATTACATTAGCTTCATTCCTATCTGTCTTGTTGGCGTGCTGTAAGTTTTTTCGTAGCTGTAAGATTAGGTGGGATAAATACGGTAATCAGCCCTATGGTGGAAACCACCCTCTGGTTTTCATGAGTCCTACCATTGGAGTGATATGCGGCAGGCCGTCAGTGCTAATACAAGCTTAGTTCTTGCTGCATATCTACAAGAATGGTTTTCATAGTCACCAGATTGTGTGAGGTAAGGGTGGTAGCTATCAATTTTAAGGAAGAATTCATTGATATGATGCCCTGTCAATCAGCATGCAGCTCATAACCTAGGATGTCCACCTACTATATACATTAGTATCTTTAGAAATCATTGTCTTGGTGGCTACCCAATCTATAAGACATATTGAGTGTAGCTACTTATTAGTAGGCATCTAGGATGGTAGTTATAGTGTTGCTTGTAGTAGAAATTTGTTGGTCTGGTAGCTAGGTTTTCCTAGTTGGTGGGGTTGTAGTAAAAAATTTGTTGGTGTGGTAGCTAGGTTTTCCCATTTGGTGGTGTTTGAGCACAGTGTAGCAATTCAGGTCAAGAGGGGGCTATTTTCCCTTTTCACATGACTAGTATGTCCTTGGTAGCTACCTTTTGTAAGTACCTTGCTTGGTAGCTATCCCATTATTTGTGGTGGGGTGTGCTCATGAGGTGGCTACAATGACATGTATTTCAGTCTTTCTTGAGATCGAGCACCACAATTAAGGTCTAGGTAGCTACCCATTTGGTTTGCATCCTCCCAAGGTACGGCGTGACCAATCCCTTGCTACCTTCCACACATGGTAGCTATCCCCTAGGGTTCAACTTGCTATTGGTTGAAGATTATAGTCAGGTAGCTACCACTCTACCTTCATTTTTGGATGCTCAACCAAGAGACTATTTAAATTTGGAGCCACATCCCTCACAAAATATTTCTTTAATCTGTAACTATTTATTCTATAGCCCAAACATTCCCCTGAAAATTTTTCCAACTCATATGAGCAATTAGGAAATATATGCTTCTATATATGGACCCAACCATTTGTCCCTCAACTTCTTTTGAAAAGTAAAATCCAAGCGAGAATCATACTTCATCACGAGATCTCTCTCTTTAATCTCTTTCTCTGGCAGTCTCTTAATAATTTTCTCCATCCTTATTGCTGCTTTTTGAAGATAATAATCATTGGCTTTCTCTCTATTCATTCAAAGCAACTACTCTAGAGAAAGAGTTCTTTCCTACAGCTTGTCATTATGCGAACTTTGCATTCTGAACAGCAACGTCAAGGCATCCAACTACACTTGTATAGACATAAGAGCTTCCTTTCCATAAACAAGCTCGTATGGTGTAAAATATGTCAACACTCTATACATAGTTCTATAAGCCCACAAACACTTTTCCAAGTCCAAGTCCCACTCTTTAGAATGCTCTCTAACATACTTTGATAGCACGTTCACAAATTAACCATTGCAATTTTCAAAGAAACCAATTGCATTGTGGGTAGTAAGGAGAAGAATGCCTATACAGAATTTTCAATTTCTCTATGAGAGCAGCAACATGTTTTCCCCTAAACATTGGTCCACGATCAGAAATGATAACCATAGGAGATCCAAATATGCACCACACCTGTTCATGCAAAAAAGAGGCCACTCTTCCTGCTGTTACATCTTTTATCGCTCTTGCCTCCACCCATTTTGTCAAGCAGTCCACAACCACAAAGATATACCTTTTGCCATTGTTGGTCTTTGGCATTGGACCTACAACATCCAGACCCCATTTTGCAAATGCATCAAAAGACATTATAGCTTTTTGAGGCTCATCCAAAAGCTTTCAATTTTCAAACACTTGGCATTCATGACATGACTTGCACCAAAAATAAGCATCTCTCATCATAGAGCGCCAATGATAGGCTACTCTCAAAATACAAAAGACAACCTGATCCTTGCCTTGATGGTCTGTTTCTTCATGGCAGTGCTCCAAAATCAATCCTATCTCTTCTTTGTATGGCACTTTTATCAAAATGATATCCTTGCCATAAAGCATAAGATCCTCACCTACCAATGGTTAGTTTCTTGATTTTGGAACTATTCTTTTACGTCGAACCTTTGACATGCCCTCTGGACATTTCCCTTTACCAAGAAATACTTCTACATCTTGGAATGATTCTCTTCCTGCATAAAAGGCTTCCTTGACCTTTAAAGGAGCTACCAAGGCGTCCAGATTGTCACTAGGAAACTCATCAGCTTCTTTATTCTGCTCTCACGAGGAACATGCTTAAACGGTATCTTCTCAAACTCACGCAAAAGCTTCTTGATACCATAGAACCACTTCTTCAAATGGTCTTTCTTAACATTCCAAAAACGAAGCAACTGATTCATCACTAGCAGTGCATCCTCTTTTGAAATGACCCTCTTCAATCCACACTCAACACACTGCTTCAACCCAATGAAAAGCGTGAGATACTTGGCCTCATTGTTACTTTCAGTTTCATCAAGCTCGTAAGCTCTAGAAAAGATTACATCCCTTTTTAAGTTCTTAATGACTACCTCACCACTTTCCTTTTAAAGAACTTTCTTGTATGCACCATCAAACATCATTGTATATGCATCCTTAATATCTACTTCCTCTTCATGAGCATCCTTGTCAACCCTTGGGTAAGATAGAAGCTCCCTTCCCTAGTGTACCACTATGTCCACCAAGTGAGCTTCAACAGAATGATCTACTTCAAACTCAAACTCATACTCTTGAAGATCCAAAGTCCACTTTAAGATGCGCTTGCTAGGCTTCAAATGTTGTACTACATCTGGCAAAATTTTTGATGTGGTGAGCACATAGAACTTTTGGGGCAACAAATAGGTTTTGAACTTTCAATAAGCAAGAACCGAGGAAAATACCTACTGTTCCATTTCTATGTAGGAGAACTCACTTACATTCTTCTCTTGCTCTCAAAATAGACAATATTGAAGCTCCTTCCCTGCTTTTGTAATAGAACTTACCCAAAAGCTACTGACCCCACACTATTAGATATATAGAAAATTGATTCCAAGTCGAGAGGACTCACTGTTGGTAGAGCACACAATACTTCCTTGATACCATCAAAAGCCTATTGCATGTCTTCATTCCACTGAAACCCTTAAATTATTTGACTCAATTTTTGGAGAGGATACCCATATTGACATAGCATCCAAAAAGAATCTGACAAGTACCTGAGCTTATGCACAAATGATGCCAAATACTTTGTGTTGCTGGGTGGATCCATAAGCAACAAAGCCTTAACTTTCTTTGGATCGGCTTCTATTTTATTTTTGGAAAACCACATGTCCTAGCAAATGGACTCTAAACATGAACAAACTTACACTTCTTTGGGTTGATTTTCCCACCCTCTTGTTGAAGCCTTTCAAAACTCAACCTCAGCTTCTCCAAATGTGTGACCCTAGAGCTATAACATCCAATGTCATCCATGAAACTCAAATGAACTTACCCAAGTAGGGACCAAACACTCTATCATCCATCCTTGGAAGGTAGCATATGCATTAACCAGCCCAAAAGGCATTCTTTTGTAGGCAAAACAACCCCAAGGACTAATGAAGGTCGTCTTCAATGGATCTTCAATTGCTATCAAGATTTGAAAGTAGCCATAAAATCCATCCATGATTGAGTAACCTTCATGACCTGCAACCTGATTGAGGATTTCATATAGGAAGGGTAGTGGATAATGATTCCTTTTTGTGGCGGCATTTAAAGGTTTGAAATCAACACATATCCTAAATCTTCCGTTCTTCTTGGGCACAATAACAGCTGGAGATACCCATTCGGACTCCTCCACTTGAAAGATGAAATCTACTTCCAAAAGCTTCGTCACCTCTTCATGAAGTGCCCTCTCATGAATAACCCCAACCTCCTAAGCTTTTGAACCTTTGGCTTGGCACCTTCTTTTAGATTGATTCTATGCTTGACCCCTTTAGCTCCATGCAAATCTGTATATTTAGTGGAAACTAGCTTTGGAAACTCCATGAACATGTCTTAATACTCCTTCTTTTCTTTCTCTATCAAGTCTTCTCCTAGCATGCTGCTTGCATTCACTTTGGCAGGCTCTACAATTGCTTTTTTATTATTCTTCTCCTCCTTGACCTTCACCTCATGCATCAATGCTTCCTTTTTGCCACTTATCCCAAAATTATCACGACATAATTGCATCAAGCCTTCCTCTGCACTTTCTTCTAATGATGTAGACAAAGTATCACTATCGTATGACGTAATTTTTATCGAATTTGTATCTTGCATCTCCAATAGGGACTGTGTACGGCTCTCGTGTGTCTTCATGTTGTAGACAATGGTCCTTCCTTTCTCTTGGTCAGAGATGGTGATCAAGCCCGTGCCCCAATCCTGCTTAGCACCAAGGGTTATAAGCCATGGCCTCCCTAAAATGATCGGATAATCATTCTCACCCGCTTGCATCACATAGCAATCAGCCAAGCACTCAATCCCCAAGACTTTTATCTTCACATCTTTAGCTATCCCAAGACACCTTGCCTTTTTGTGGTTGTCCATCCTCATACAGATTGAAGCATTCACTGACATCTTGGCTCCTGCTTCCTTCATGATAGCCTTCGTCAGGACACACACCTGGGCACCACCATCCACATACGCTTGCACTTCCGTCTTATTTCCCAACATAGCTTCACCTATTGGCACCATATCCACTAGGTGACCAACCCTCAAGGAATACACCATACTTTGATTATTTTCCTTTTGGAAGGAAGCCACGTACTCACACACTTGGTACAATGCCTCCTCAATTTAGCATTCAAAGCCACCAGCTGACCAAAATATATATTTGTCTTTTGATTTCATATGTTGTCGACATTAACCTTGGCCAAGGGGGTAGTCCTTTGGACCTATTTTCCTTCTTTGTTGCCTCTTGCTACTCTCTGGTTTGTCTTCTATCTTAGCCTTTCCTTTCCTTGATTCTTTTTCCCTCTCTTCTTTTGTATCTTTCTCCCTATCATGCAGGACTAGATCTCTTATTGGCCAAAACATCCAGATCTTGATGCTCAAGGGTAATGATGTTATTAATAGCCCTACCTTGTTCATTTGCAGGGAACAGTTGTGGTTGTTGTTGTGGTGGTGGTGCTTCTAGTGCCCACTCTTGATGATTTTCTTATATTCACCCTCGGCCACGTCCATATAAGAGGTATTACCCTCCTATCTCTCTTGGAGGTTCAGGACAATCAAGGGCGTAGTGACCCTCTTCATCACAATTGTAGAATCTGCCTTGTAGCCTCCATCCCCTACCTCTCCCGACTAGCCGCTCTTCTCTTTGATTTCCATTCATTATGTTAATTCTTAATTCTTGCAACTGACCAGCAAGATCCTGCAAAACTCGGGCCATAATAGGATCTAGACCATGAATCACACGCTCCACTCTATTATCCACTGCCATAGGGACCATTGGTTGCACCACAACTGCCTCAGCATGGATCATGCTTTGCTCCCACCTTCTCTTGATCTTCTTGCTCTTAGCCTCGACAATTTCCACATCTCTTTGAGATGTAGCAGGCTCATCTTGATTGAATTTCTCCCTTACACTTGGATGGAGACAGTCCATAAAATGACGCACTTTAAAGAAATCCCGTGGAGGTACTTGGGATGCCCCCTTTAATTGCACCCAAAGTCCTTTGAAGTGTTGCAAAAACTCTTTAAAGTTAGCATGAATATCTTGCTACAAACCTCTCAATTTTGTCGTTGCTTCTGTTGCAGTTATCTTCTTTCCAAAGTTGTCAAAAATTGCTTGCTTCACCTGCTCCCATGTTTGCTTTTTGTCTTTGTCTAAACCTTCAAACCAATCATGAGCTTCTCCTTTGAGTGCAAGAGAAAATACATGAAGCTTTGCTTCATCATTCACAATATGCATACCGAGCGTATGTGTAAGGATATAGGTCCTATGGGCAAGGCCACCGGCACGGTCGGACAGTGTGTACGCTAGGGGGAGGCTATAAGATAGCACGGTTGGGTGGAGACTAGCACACGGATTACCACCAGCCTTTCATTGGTATCCGAGCTATTTTTTGGAGGAGGCAAAAAGCAGGTTTCATGTGTGTGCGACGTTTTGCTTCTATATGGGCAAGGATGTAGAGTGTGTAGGCTAGGGAGAGAGTATAAGATAGCATGGTTGGGTCGAGACTAGCACACACATTACCACCATCTTTTCACTGGTATGTGAGCTATTTTTGGGAGGAGGCAAAAAGAAGGTTGCATGTGGGTGCGACGTTTTGCTTCTCTCCCACGCTCCGCAGATAGAGACAGCCCATCTACGCCATCCACAACAAACGTCTAAGGCGGGAGACCAAGGAAAAATCGATGGCACCGAGGCTTCGAAGGCTTTTGTTGGCGCCGTTGGCTGCACGCGTAGCAAGGCCCTCTTAACCCTTGCATGAAGGAGGGTTGAACCCACCCCCTCAGGGTAATAGGCCAATACTTTACCATCAATCTATTGACCCTTGTTAAAAGATAGCATACATGTGTTGCAAGGAAAACTAGAAGGAAAGGGAAAGCTTCAAACTTCAAGGAAGTAGCTTCACCCTTCCTTTTCACTTCTTAGAGGAAGGCAAGTTTTCCTCCAAAAAAAAAAATTTCCTCAAGGAGGTAGCTTCAAAGTGAACATAAGCCTTCACAAAAAAACGACTAGCTTTTGTGAAGAATCAACAAAGATGCTCTTACAACAAACGACAAGCGAAGCGCTCAAATTCCCGCAAGGCGAGAATCACATGCAACGAATATCGTGGAGCATATAAAACATATAGACTTCAATTTCACAAGGTACAAGTTGTCTTTTTTTTCTCTCTCTTTGCATCAGTGTGTGTTTACCATGACCAGTGAGGATATCCCACCTACACACACATTTGATTTTGAGCATGTAGATCAAAATTAGGGCACCATGGGTACGGCTGACACTAATACGCATGATGACGATGATCTAGGAGATCATGGCCTTGTAGATATGGTTTCTTTCAAGACTTTGAAACATCGCCAAAGTGTACTTGAAAGCAACCTTTATGCACTCAATGCAAATGTTACCAATCTTACAAAGTTACTTGCCAAATTTATGAATTCACAGATGACTCAAGGAGCCACAAGTGGCAATGTTCAACGGAACCAACCTTGCAGGACTCAAGGAGTCCAAGAGACAAGTGTTGTAGAAGATGCAGAAGGTAGCAATGCATGACTTAAGAATATCACCATTCCTGAGTTTCACGGGGAAGAGCGTGATCGCAACAAAGATGCGATCAATACGTTCTTACACAAACGGAGTGATATTGAGACACACCCCGGATATAAAGACGACTATGAAAACAAGTCTATCTCTTAAAGGCAAGGCCTGTAAGTCATGGATGACATTTCCAGTAGATGCTCCTCCTCCATCTTGGGCTGGCTGCATTTCAAGCTGTTGGGTATGCAAGCCCTTGTGCGTCTAGCCTGTGGGAAACTCCCTCTATATCATGTAGGTCAGATTTAGTTGCAAGTCGAGTTATGCATGGAAAAGTTTTACTATTTATAATGTAAGGTGTTTATACACAAATTATTATCAATCATAGCATTGTTGTGCTTCTGCTGTATCGAGTCTCTCCTCTCTCCTCCATCTCACTCTCATTCTGCAAAACTCCTCTCACCATGTTCCCTTCTCGGTGGCACCCACCATAGGTGGTCTCAACATGTGGTATCAGAGCCTGCCCGACGACTCAAAAAAGATTTGTGGGAATAGAGTGGGAGATTTACAAAGGAGGTGCCAGCTTTAAGGGCGGTGCTTTAGAGCTGTCGAGAGCATTGGAGAGGGTGCCGCCTTGAGGTGGGAAAGGCTTGGTGAGAAGCAGGTTGAAGAAGGACATAAACATCAACACCTGCAACCATCAACACTACAGCGCCTCCAAACTCCGCCTCCTTAGCCTACTGCAAGTGCCAGTTATCCTCCATTTGCGCTGTGTTGGCGTCTGCAAACAGAGAGCTCGTTTTTTTGTAACCTTTGTGTTCACACTATTTTGAAATAGTGGCCAACCAAGAGGTCATTCATATGAGCCTCCCAAAACACCGCGAGTTGCAAGTGCAAGGCTTGACATGACCGTGCTTGGTAAGCATATCAAAATACTCAAGGCAATTATTAGTGAGTTTTTACTAGATTCTCAAAATGCTACTTCAGAGCATGACTTGTAAATGAGTAGAATTTCAAAACATTACAACAGAGTTTTGGACCAATAAAAGGTTCCCTATTTTTGAAACAAAGGTAAATGAAAGAAAAAGTAAAGAACAATATCAATTGGACCTTGGCAATTTGCACCTACAATTCAATCAAATGGTTCAAGTTCAAGTGGAAGGTCATAGATTATTTGACTACTGCATGGCAACAAGACAGTGAGAGTACTTACACCATGGTATAACAACATATGCAAAGTTCAAATACTATTTTTCCATGTTTAGTGTCATAGACCTATGGTTTTGTCCATTGTCAACATCATATCTTGTTTTAGATTATCTATTTGTCAGTTATTGTCATGCTTGTCAGTCTTCCTCATGACAAACTTTTGTACGGGTTATAGACACTACCACGTTAAAAGTGGTAAGACCACCCTTTGTTGTTTGGTGGAGTTCTGGTATGGCTCATAGTGATAGTTGTTTGAGGGAAGTGCGCATACACCAATGTTATTGTCATCGGGGGACGTCTACTCATGGTTTGAGGTGATTGTATTTTGCCATGGTCTGTCTCTCTCGAGTCCATTGTCAGTGGTTTGGGCTTGAGGGGGGGTTGTTGGGTATGCAAGCCCTTGTGCGTTTAGCCTGTGGGAAATTCCCTCGATAGCATGCAAGTCAGCTTTAGTAGCAATCAACTTATGCATGACAAAGTTTTGCTATTTATAATGTAATGTGTTTATACACAAATTATTATCAATCATAGTGTTGTTGTGCTTCTACTGTATCGAGTCTCTCCTGTCTCCTCCATCTCGCTCTCGTTCTACAGAACTCCTCTCACCATGTTCCCTTTTCGGCGGCACCCAACATAGGTGGTCTCAACACAAGCTTCCTTCTCCAAAGAGTTTTTGGACTCCAATGAAGAAGATAAGAATTGGTTAGCATGGGATGCATGCCGCATGTCTAGCCTCTCTTTCACACAGTACCTTTCAAAGTATCAGGAAATCATATTAAAACTAGAAGGTCTAGATGAATTACAAAAGATATGGTGTTTTAATAGGGGTCTTGACAACGACTATCGTCTTCATGTCAAGACCCAACGTCCAAAAACTTTGGAAGAAGCCATTAGTCATGCTCAAAGATATGATGATGACCAAGAGAGGAAAGGAAATGTTCCCTACTCTAAGAATATTTTTGCTAAGAGCAATGATGCTAAGAGCCCATGGCAAGGTAGATCTCCCACAAGTTCCAAGAGGAATAAGAGACAATTTACCTCTCCACGCCCACAAGAGGCTAAGAATCCTAAGCATTCATGAGATACTCCACGTGGGTCTCTCAGCACACTGCCAATTTTAAGACTGCGAAGAAACACAATTTGTGTTTTAGATGTCTTTCGGACCAACATAACAGCAAAAATTATCCTCTTTTGCAAGGCAAAGAAAAGGCCATGCACATGCTGCAATGCCTCACATTACATTCATCTCCTAAATATTGTGCTACAGAGGTCCTTCATATGGAAGAAAAGCACAAGTGTTGTGTGTCTACTTCAATGTGGCAGTCCACCTTTGGCCCCCATGATTTGATTCGCATGCATGGAACTATTAACGGACAACATGCTTGTATTTTAGTGGATGATGGTGCAACTCATAACTTCTTGAACTATAAGCTAGTCAAGAAATTAAAGCTTACACAGACTCCCTGCTGTCACAAGTATGTGGTGGAGCACATTTCTGGGAATGATAAAGAAGTATGGGACACCGTAGTTCAAGGGGTTGCGATTATTGTTCAAGATCATAAGATGACCCTTGACTTCCAAGTTATGAACATGGACCGTGCTGATATAGTTTTAGGACGGGAGTGGCTGCATGGTTTAGGCAACACATTGCACACGAGTTATGAACACAACTCCTTATCCTTTACGGCCAATGGTAAACATGTGCTTTTGCTTGGTGAGAAAAATATACCATCTGTACCTCTTATATGTACAACCGAGCTTTCTATTTTGCAGAAAGAAGAATTAATAGATGAGGTCTTTTTGTGTTACTGCTTGTCTCCAAGTCTTGTGAATTCTCAAGAGCAAAGTGCGGTGAATTCTAGTAATGGTATGCAAAGTGTAATGAATTCTACTAATAAACAAAGTGTTAACAAATCTAACAAGGAAACTGCTCTCAATTTTAATTCTATAGAGCAACGTGCAACTGTTGTAAAACAAACATTACAAGAATTACAAGATTCTCCATCCCAGCATAACTATAGTTTACTTTCTCCTTTTGCATGACAAAAGCTGACTCACTTACTCACGGAGTATATTGATGTGTTCTCAAGTGATTTACCACCGGGTTTACCCCCTACACGTGATGTGCAGCATGGCATAGATGTCTTGCCAGACACTCAACCGGTGAGTAAACCACCTTATCGTATGAGTGCTAATGAAGCCAAGGAGGTTGAGAGTCAGTTGGCTGACTACCTCGCTCGTGGTGTCATTACACCTAGCACTTCGCCTTGGGAATCACCAATTCTATTGGTAAAAAAGAAAGATGGTACTATGCACACGTTGTCGTGCTGTGACACGTACATAGTGGGAACGCATGCTACAAGATCTATCTTGTAACTTTTTAGATACATAATTATCTTTCCTATAATGTACATATGCATATTTAAGTATAATAATAAGCCTTCTATCTAATCCTATTATTTTTCTCAAGGGTAACCTATCCTTACTTTACCATCAGAAAATACTATGGGAAAAGCTTAATAGCTCCGCCTCTTTAACTTGGGGGCAAAAGCATTGATTCTTTATTTCTACTATATCATTATCATCTCACACCTATATCTAGGGTAAACTCCAATATATATATATTCTATGTATTTTTTATACTTTTCTTATATTTCTTTTTAAATAGCTACTAGGAGGGAATCAAATCCTAGTGGGACACTAGGTGGCATGATTTCAAAGATACACTTATTTTAATGCATTATTGCAAGCATGATTACAAAAATTTGTCAAGGAGCAATGTCATGCTTTCATATGGCATGAGGTGTCCGTTGGAATTAAATGAAAGTCTAGGCTAAGGGGACCACGGGAAGACTTTTGCTGCCAGAAATGGACCCTACTTTGATGAATTTTTTACACAAGGTTCCAATTTGAATTGGAAAATGATTTTAAAATAAAAATCGTAGCTAATGAGCTGAAGTTTCTGCCCATAGTTTTACCTTTTTATTTGGAGCCACGGTTGAGGAGATATGATCAAAATATTGGACCCCAGTCTGCCCACATCATGCAGGGACAGCTCATTTCCAACTTTCCCAATTCCTATTCACACTGGCTCATCTCTTCTTGTGTAAAACCTTGGGGGTTCCCTTCACCTATAAAAGGGGACCTCTTCTTCCTTGAAAAGGAACTGAAGCATTCAAGCCATTGATGAAAGGAATTCTTGAGAGAGTGAGTAGTAATGCCTAATTGTACTTAGCCCCATTAACATAAGCCAAGCCTACACTTTCTCCTAGAGGAAGACTAGCCATTCTTGTACGCTATCCTTGGAAGATCAACTCTAATCAAAGAAGGTGTTGTACTTGGCGTATCAATCAACGTTGAATTCTCCCCTCTTCTTCTCTCTCCCATCAATAATGGTGCCGAAGGGTTTCAAGTAAGATGTTGAGAGGCGGAAATGAAAAATAGACCCGGTGGCATCTACACCAAGACTATGCACAATGGACTCATCATGGGGGATACACAATACGGGCACCACCTAGCAAGATATGCGGCTAGGACGCATACATATACACAATGAAGTATGCCATGGAAAACAATTTCAAGATCCACACCCAAATGTGGAATGGGGTGGTCGGAGAATAAGGTGAGAAGAGTGGTGAATGGGTGAGAATGGGCTCACTAATCGTGCATGTAGTAAGGAAGATAACGAGGTCAGGGATACATGTAAGTATGCTCACTTCTCATACAAGAGGTGGCGAATCCACACACCTCAAGATGGAAGTAGCAAGATGATAGGAATATGAGAGGAGAGAGAGTGTGTGTGTGTACGTTGGCGAATCCGCACACCTTAACATAAGCACACGATTGGGAATGGCCTGTGTCACCATTACACGAGAAAACTCGGGTCCACTACAAAAATCATATCTCCGTGTTCATAACTCCAAAAATTCTGAAAAAAATTGAGCTAAAATTTGAGATCACGAGCTACATCTTTCATGTTGAACGCTCCTTCATATTCGGGGTTCTTCTCTACTTTAAAAATTCAGCCAAATAATGTATTATTTGTGGTTGCAAAGGTCTTTTGGTGGTCCCCTTTGAATGGACTTCTCTCTTGCCTTCAAGTGTAAGCTCCTTCATGTGTATGAAAACATGACGTAGAGTTTTGAAAAGATTGGCAATCGTCTAGATGGAGGTATTATTGAAATTTGAAAGTGGGGTTGAGGTTTGAAAATGAAAACTAGTGAATAAAATATTTGGTAGAGTGGAATAATATATATACATGAAAAATATATTAGAAAATACTAAACTATATAATGTAATTTAGAATATATATATTTAATATTTAAGGTCAAAAGAGATATCAAAAAAGAAAGCTTACTTATTTATGCTACATCGTGATTGATTAGCATAAGTCTTATTTATTTAATAAAGGCTAAAACTTTTGTGAAAAAGGGAAGAAAAATCAAAAGTAACTTATATAATAGGAAATATTTTGGTAAAAGGGCAAAGATATATGGGGGGGTTCCCATGCATGGAAAAGATTGCCTCATTAGCCCTCCCCCTAAGGCTAGAGATATTCATGCCCCTAGCTCTGTACTTGAGCATGTTGAAATAGAGTAGGATTTCTCGTTGGTGGCTGGTAGATCCTTGTAGGGAATAATGGATCCCTTGGAAGCATGAGGCTCCCCAAAGTTCTTTTCGGTGTCCACCTAGGTCCCACACTAAGCGTAAATCCATTGTATGCAATAATGCCCTCTTCAGAAGATCACACTTATAATGATTCTTGAGTCCCCAAACTGCACAAGAATTAACTCTTGCATAAGTGATAGAAGGTATGGAAAGAACTTGATCAGTCCTCATATCTTGCTTGTTGTCCTTCTTCATGCCAAATTGATAGACACCTGTTGCCCACATGGATAGATTGCATGGTTGATGCTGATCCGAGCCTATTAGAAATTTTTGTTTATCATATTTTGTTGGTTTTCCTTGCTTCTAGAGGTTTACAATAAAAGAAAGAGTGAGAACAACCTCTTGGAAAAATTAAAAAAAAATGATTTGATAGGAATTTTTCTTGACTAGTTCACCGGAGGTGACAGGTAGAGGGAGAACCTAGTGGTAAAGGAAAGGGAAATATGTAAATGTGAAAAGAAAAAATATGATGTGGTTGTGGAGCCATGCACCCATGATTCAAGGGTCATGAGTGGCTCATATCATCATGGCTTTGGAGCCATATGATGATGCAAACAAATGGGACCCAAGTGGAAGACTTGGTAAAGGAAGAAACCAGACACATGATTTTGCTGAATTTTTAAAAAATACTTCCACTCCGATCCAAGAAAAGTTGTTTTCATCTTGGTGATTCAATTGAGCAAGTCTTGCTGATCTTCAATTGGTTCTTGTGTTTGAATCCTCTGGGCGGCTGTTGTAGGTGGTGCTAGAGGTGGTCGGGTCCTAACGGCTTCCTCTTCATCGATATTCCTGGCTTGTAGGTGCAACTTCTTGTCTTTAAGGCGGGCCACTTCAACTGCTAGCTCATACGTAGTAGGAAACCTTCCCTTCACCTTCTCTTTAAGAGTTGGCCATAACCCAGCCACAAATCGATCCTTCTTTAGGAAATCAGGTGCCCCCTCATCCTCTCTTAGTGATGCAACCCATATCCCCCATGAATCTACAAACTTTGACTCATATGATGCGTATTCCAGTATACTGCCCTGCTTCAACTCTGTCAACAATTGCCATAGCTTCTCTGATGTTGTGCCCTCTCCAAAACGCTTGGCAAAGGCTGCTCTTAATAAGTCCTACCGTTCCTTGGTTGCTTGTGCCAAGGCATTGTACCATGATCTTGCCTCCACCTTCATTAGAAGTGGGAAGATGCGCAAGCGCGAAGCATCATCATCTCTCGCAGAGATGACACATGCTATTTCCAAGTTGTCTAGAAAGTCTGCAGCATCCTCACCCACCTTACCAGTAAAGGTTGGAAATGCTACACTTGCCATTGTGAGAGTGAGAAAATTAGCTCGACTTAGAAATATTTTTTTTTTAAAATTAAAAAAATAGAGATTCAATACATGGGTGCTCGGTAGATGGAAAACATACTATACAAAGATGAAAATAACTACATCAAAAGACACTTCATGATTAATCATAGGGAGGATAAAGGGTAGAGAAGAGGTGTTTATCTCTTGCAGTCGTTCTCTACCAAACATGGTTGTAATGATCTGCTGATAAAACATCTTGTGGTCCAAGATTACTTTGATTGATTGAATTTGTTGTGGTGCATAAGTTTGGTTCCTTGCAAAAGGCTGATGTGCTGGGTCCATTACATGATAATTCGGAAAGGCTCTCTCCTTCGTGGTGGAAGGTTATAGTCGGAGGTGTATAGGTCTTGGTAGTGGAGGTCAAATTTATAGTACCACAGGACAAGGTTGTCTTCGTCTTCTAGCTCTAGGACTGCCCGTCCAGCAAGCTCTTGGAAAAGCTTGAACTCTCTCTCTTTGAGCAACTTCACTTTCCTACAAGATAGAGTGCCATCTAGTGTATACACAGGTGTGATGAGGTAGGTGGTGAGTCTTACCACTTGTATTAATCCAAGTTGGATGGATACATAGCAAGCTGTAAAGTCATCATCATAGCCTTGATTCACAAGCAACACCACTTGACGGTGGAGGGTCTTGTGTTTCCGCCAAGCAAAACCTGTGTCAAAGACCTTGTCGATGACAAGCTCCGCCACTTCACTCGGTAGACGACGTAGAATCCATGCTGCCGTTTCTAGTTCCTAGCTCATGAGATGAGAGTGAGGTATAGAAAGACTTTGGAGGATTTACCCTTTTGTTTTGGATACGGGGTGATTGTCAGTGCTAGAAAACCCTTGAATCTTTTGGTGCAAGGGAAAGGGAGGGACCACGCGTTCGTAGTAGCTTCCTCAAGTTGTGAAGGCTTGTTGTGGATGTAGGTGGAATAGGTGGCAAAGATGGGGACGTAGATGTAGAGAAGCTTGGTGCTACTTGAAAGCCTACCGTTGTGAGAACGCCTGTGCGGATGTCGAGGGAGAAAATGATGGCCTTTTCTTCACTTTGGGTTGCACTCATGTCGAAGGTGCGGTTTTTGGCTACAATGTGAGCATGATGCAGCTTGTGCCTTGCTTTTACGCTTGCGGGGATGATGAGAAATGTAAACAATCTGAGTAGGGAAAGAGGGTCTTACCACTTCTTCTATGCTAACAATACAACACCCTGGCAAGAGTGTCTTGATGACTTGTGTCAAACCTGCTTGAAGCTCCTCCTTTTCAGTGGTCCAATTAGAGAATTCAAGAAGCCACTCGTCCATGAAGAGAAGTAAACATGTCATCCTTGTAAACTGAAGGTTTCAAGAGCCCTCCTCCGTGGGGGCACCAAATGAGAGGCGGAAGTGAAAAATAGACCCGGTGGCCTCTACACCGAGACTATGCACAATGGCCTCATCATGGGGGATACACAATAGGGGCACCACCTAGCAAGATATGCGGCTAGGCTGCATACATATTCACAATGAAGCATGCCATGGAAAACAATTTCAAGATTCACGCCCAAATGTGGAATGGGGTGGTCAGAGAATAAGGTGAGAGGAGTGGTGAATGAGTGAGAAAGGGCTCGCTACTCATGCATGTAGTAAGCCAAGTTGGATGGATACATAGCAAGCTGTAATGTCATCATCATAGCCTTGATTCACAAGCAACACCCCTTGACGGTGGAGGGTCTTGTCTTTCCGCCAAGAAAAACCTGTGTCAAAGACCTTGTCGATGACAAGCTCGTCCACTTCACTCAGTAGACAACGTAGAATCCATTCTGCTGCTTCTAGTTCCTGGCTCATGAGATGAGAGTGAGGTATAGAAAGACTTTGGAGGATTTACCCTTTTGTTTTGGATACGGGGTGATTGTCGGTGCTGGAAAACCCTTGAATCTTTTGGTGCAAGGGAAAGGGAGGGGACCACGCGTTCGTAGTAGCTTCCTCAAGTTGTGAAGGCTTGTTGTGGATGTAGGTGGAATAGGTGGCAAAGATGGGGACGTAGATGTAGAGAAGCCTGGTGCTACTTGAAAGCCTACCGTTGTGAGAATGCCTGTGCGGATGTCGAGGGAGAAAATGATGGCCTTTTCTTCACTTTGGGTTGCACTCATGTCGAAGGTGCGGTTTTTGGCTACAATCTGAGCATGATGCAGCTTGTGCCTTGCTTTTACGCTTGCGGGGATGATGAGAAATGTAAACAATCTGAGTAGGGAAAGAGGGTCTTACCACTTCTTCTATGCTAACAACACAACACCCTGGTAAGAGTGTCTTGATGACTTGTGTCAAACCTGCTTGAAGCTCCTCATCTTCAGTGGTCCAATTAGAGAATTCAAGAAGCCACTCGTCCATGAAGAGAAGTAAACATGTCAGCCTTGTAAACTGAAGGTTTCAAGAGACCTCCTCCATGGGGGCACCAAATGAGAGGCGGAAGTGAAAAATAGACCCGGTGGCCTCTACACCAAGACTATGCACAATGGCCTCATCATGAAGGATACACAAAAGGGCACCACCTAGCAAGATATGCGTCCAGGACGCATACATATACACAATGAAGCATGCCATGGAAAACAATTTCAAGATTCACGCCCAAATGTGGAATGGGGTGGTCAGAGAATAAGGTTAGAGGAGTGGTGAATGAGTGAGAATGGGCTCGCTACTCATGCATGTAGTAAGGAAGATAACGAGGTCAGGGATACATGCAAGTATGCTCACTTCTCATACAAGAGGTGGCGAATCCGCACACCTCAAGATGGAAGTAGCAAGATGATTGGAATACGAGAGGGAGAGAGAGTGTGTGTGTATGGTGGCAAATCCGCACACCTTAACATAAGCAGAAAAAAAAATGGCAAGGAAAAAGCATATACCATACTCACAATGAGATGTATCCAAAGCGACACAAAGTATGGCACCAAGATGGAGTGTGTTGATTGCTTGCAAAAGATGAATACAATAGGTAGCGTATGGCAGGAAAATGAGAAGGGAACAAGATCGTAGGAGGCATAATGGAGAGATGGGAGTTGATGGCGAGGCATATCATGAGTGTGTCCACCGTTCTTCTTCTTGAAATTGTTCCTTCAACCCTTAATTACAAGTGGTGTGGAGGTGTGGTGCTCATCTTTTGTGCATGGCGATGGTGATGATGATGGTGTTGTGATTATGTGATTAGGTTTCATGCTACAATCATGTAGCACAAGAGTGTGTATAGATAGGTGTGTGTGTGTGTGTGTATGTTTTTTTGAGTGAGCTCTCATGGCCTCCTTATATAGGGAAGGAGGGGAGGATTTAGCAATATTTCTATTTGAGATGAGTGTCCCACTTTGGTGACTAGGAAAATGGGGTGCATGTGACTGTGGCTCCCATCTTGTCTCCTCATTATTTAAAATGCCAGAGTCAATAGAGAGAGAAGATGAGAGAATGTGGGTAGGATGTAGAGGATAGGAGATATTTACAATAGTCTAGCTTTGGCTAGACATAAGCTTATTAGGGAGAGAAGAGAGAGGTAAGAAATTTACAAGAGAGATTGTCAAAGGTGGATAGTTGTTGATGAGGATGGATTCTCCAAAAATGGTGATAGAATCACTCTAGACTTTCCAAGACCTCATCAAAAGAGCCTTGTCTCTTGTAATCATGCTTGAAGACTTGTAGAACCATAGCCATTCTAGAGGGAAGAAAATTGGGAATGGCCTGTGTCACAATTACACGAGAAAACTGGGGTCCACTACAAAAATCATATCTCCATGTTCATAACTCCAAAATTCTGAAACAATTTGAGCTAAAAGTTGAGATCACGAGCTACATCTTTCATGTTGAACGCTCCTTCAGATTCGGAGTTCTTCTCTACTAAAAAAATTCAGCCAAATAATGTATTATTTGTGGTTGCAAAGGTCTTTTGGTGGACCCCTTTGAATGGACTTCTCTCTTGCCTTCAAGTGTAAGCTCCTTCATGTGTATGAAAACATGACCTAGAGTTTTGAAAAGATTGGCAATCATTTAGATGGAGGTATTATTGAAATTTGAAAGTGGGGTTGAGGTTTGAAAATGAAAACTAGTGAATAAAATATTTGGTAGAGTGGAATAATATATATACATGAAAAATATATTAGAAAATACTAAACTATATAATGAAATTTAGAATATATATATTTAATATTTAAGGTCAAAAGAGATATCAAAAAAGAAAGCTTACTTATTTATGCTACATCGTGATTGATTAGCATAAGTCTTATTTATTTAATAAAGGCTAAAACTTTTGTGAAAAAGGGAAGAAAAATCAAAAGTAACTTATATAATAGGAAATATTTTGGTAAAAGGGCAAAGAGATATATGGGGGGGTTCCCATGCATGGAAAAGCTTGCCTCAAGGTGTTCTACATTGATGTTTTCTTGATTTCTTGTTGTTTTTATTTTCATCTCTAATCGAACATATATATATGTATCTAATCTCATCTCCTTAACCAAACCTATCTCTCTCATTCTTAGTAATTCATCCTCTCTAGGTTCTCTTTGCTACAGGTACATCTCTCCCCGCAGTATCCTTATTGCCTACGGGCAAGAATAGGGCTTGGGAGGGAAACTTCTCATCTCTTCACTTCTCTCATATCTACATTTCTCACATACTATCCTATATGAATAACCCACATGATGATCATTTCTATCGCTTTCACTCTATACAATCTATTAGAATTAACGTATGGATTAGCCGAAAAATACACTTTCAACAACGTATAGTGTTTCTCTTTGGCCCAGGAAGGCTTAATGAAATACTTCTATCACCGGATCCATCATACTACCTCTCATAGACTATAACTTTTCTTTTGACGTAAGCGTAGTTATCTTGCTATGAACCAAGAGGATTTGTACACACAATTAATCCCAATCACTAGACATAATATATATATTATGGTAAGCACAAAACTACAATTTCAAAGAACAATTCGTAGCCTATTTGGTCAGCCAAGATTGAATGCCATTAACTCATCTATTAACCCTTTCATATTACCCATGATACGATATGACCATAGCCTTGATGTTTTCATTTTTTTATGGTTTTGACATTCTCTTTCGTGTTCTTTCTTTGTGTGTGTGAGTGCAAGAGAGAAAGAGTGAGTCTTCTTTGATTGCACTTCTTTCCAAACCCTAGTCTTCATGGCATCTATGGTTTGACTCCTTCATATAGTTTTTGTTGAGTTCTCTCACAAACTCTCACAGCCATAAGCCCGGTGCTTCCTGGCAAGACCACAAATTTTTCGACATATTTTTGGTGAACACGACGCGAAACTGCCACGGTAAGATTTTGTGGATAACCATGGGTGATCATGTTGAGCAATAGGGTATGCATTTTGACCCAGCAACAATGCAAATGTTTCAAGCATTTGCAATGTTCATGCAACAAAAACATGCCATTGAAAGAAGGGAGATTTCAGCAACGAAGGCCATACAAGCAGTCGTCAATAGAATGGATCAGTTCAATGGAAAAGATGTAACCAAGTACTTATGCGAGTATGTGAAGGAGATGGAGCTGCATCGCGTGTCAGAAGGTGAGATGATTCAAAGCTTTGAGCTAGTTGTTGCTCCAGAAATTAGAGAGCATGTTAGGGTAATTAAAGATGGGCATGGGAGAAATTGGGAAGAACTCAAAGTAGCTTTAAAGGAGGAATATTTCATGGAGGACTCTGAGAGAGTGACCAAAAGGACATTCTTAGAATGGGTAGTCAAGCCAAAGCAAGGACTATCAATAACATAGCTACTTAGGGAATTTGAGCGGTGCTATGCACAACTCACCAGGACAGAAAGGGCCACACTAGATGCAGAGAAGACAGATCTTTTCTTACAAGCTGCAGGTAAAGAGTTTCAAGAAAATTTGGAGCTTCTTATTGAAGATAAAGATGCTGAGCAAGGACTAAAGACCGATTGGAATGAGGTTGAAGGTGCTGTCTCACTTCTTGCCAAACGACAAAGAAGAAAGGACAAGATGGTAGTAAACACTACAAGTCCTTCCACCTCAACTTCTGACAAAATGGTAAAGCCTACTTTTATCGCTCCTAAGTTTAATGAGTCCATGCTAGAAAAGCTGGTGAAGGGAATGCGTGACTTGAAGGTGAAGTTTTCAAAGCTTGAAGAAAAAGGCCAACCATCAGGGCCACTTCCTAGGCAAAGACAACAGCCCAAAGAAGGGTTTGTTAATAGATGTATTTGGTGTGATAGTACAGACCATGTAAGAAGGGATTGTGATGATTTTAGTGATGCTTTGTCAAAATATGTTTTCTTTTTTAAGGATGGTAAAATCCACTTAAGAGAGACATGTCTACCCTTGAGAACTAACTTTGGGAAGGGGGGAATGCAAACCTTAGTTGAAGATATGGCAACTAAGCATGCCACCTGTTCAGTTGAGGTAGCTACTTATGGAGTAAAAATTGAACATTTTTGTGATGAAGAGGTGAGTGACCATCATGGTCAAATTTGGCCAAATGTCATGCAATTAGCTAAAAAGGGAAAACTTACAAAAGAGATTCTACATGAAGCAGGTGATTACATACGTCTAGAAACAGGATGGAATGATCCAGTGGACTCATTGTCAGTGCATGCCTACATTACAAAATGCCAACAAAATGAGGCAATGGTAGAAAAGAAGCGCAGACATGAGAATGCTGATGAAGGACCATCAAAAAGAGCTTCTAGAAGTGGAGGAAGAAGCGACTCAATGCCTTCTCAAACACCCTCAACACAAGGAGCATCTCCACCTGAAGTACTCATGGAGGAGTCTACAACAGGAAAGAATAAAGAGCCAACGAAAGGTAAGAAAAAGGCCCAACTTATAAACTACAATCTGATATTGAGGTTGCTACAGATTTAAAGAAAGTCTTGGAGGAAAGGATCTTGAGTAGCAAGATTGAGTTTACTCTGGGAGAAGTTCTTGGCATTGCAAAGCGTGAATTCCATGAGGAGATCATTGACATCATCAAGAGGAAGAGGCAAACCCTTGCTGAAGTTTCTCGTCCACAGGTTGAAGGGGAAACCTCAAAGACACAAGGGATGCAACTGCAAAATAAGGAGAATGATGGAGTTGTGGTAGGATGCTACCAATCTAGTGGGAGAGTGAAGCAAGTGCATTTCTCAAATGATGATGAAGAAGTTGAAGATATTCCTAGGAGTTACTATTCACGAAGTCATTGGGCAAGGGCCACTACAAAAACTTTGGTCAAGGTAGGTGATCTTGAAGAGCCATTTGTTGCCTTGATTGACCATGGTTCAGAAATAAACATAATGTCAAAGAGTCTCTACAACAAGTGCAAATGGCCGATGGACACAGATCATGGCTGGATGGTAAAAGTGGCAAACAATTCATCCGGCGAATTGTATGCATCATGTCGAGGTGTGAAGGTAACAATAGGTGATGGAAAGATTGACCAAAACTTCTTTGTACAGGATACATCTTCATATCATCTCATCCTTGGACAGCCCTACATTGTGGGAGTTCGAATGGAAACAAAGGTAATGGATGATGGTTCAGCATATGCTAGGATACGTAGAAAAGATGGTAAACAAGCTATCCAATTTCTCACAGTTTGTGTGAACCATGAAAGAAATCGTGACAACCTCAAAGAACATCCTCTACCAAAGGTGAGCAAAGAGTTTCATGATCATAGAGAAATGATGGGTTCTAGCCAAGTACCATTGTAAAGCGGGATTGCAGTGGTACATAAAGAAAAAGGGTCTCGCCTGATCCAAAAATAGGTGAAGCGTTTTCAACGAGCTCCTTGGTAACAAAGAATGGATCAATATGTTTTCCAAAACTTGAAGATTTGAAGAGATGTGAGAGGCAATATGTGCATCATGTACAAATAGGCATGAAAAAGAGTGGGTTGCTAGAGCCTACTGAAAATGTTTTAGGTTTGTGTGAACAAGTTTCTTTTGTAGATACTATGGGTGAGCTTGATGCTATAATGGGGTCTAATTTGCATCTTGAAAATGAAGTTGTGGAAGTTTTTTCTATGCAAATGTATCAAGTAATAGAAGCCTTTAAAGAAAGCCAAACAGTTGGCCCAGAAGTCCATGTTGAAACTAAATACAAGAGTGTAGCAAAGAAGGTGAAACCAGTAGCTTCACCCTTACCACCCAACAACAGGGAAAAGATTGAGCAGGCTTCTTTACAACCAAGTTTGAGGAATCCTAAAAAGATTGGGCATACCTTCACAAAGGAGTCTTTCCAAGACTTGCAGATTGGTCGCAAGGAGTTTCTAACACAGGAGGAGACAAAGTGCTTCAAAGAAATGCTTTCAAAGCAAGGTAAGGCTTTTGCATTTGAGCCACATGAGATAGGATGTGTTGATCCTTCTATTGTAGCTCCTATGGTAATTTTCACAATACCTCATGTGCCTTGGAATCTGCGGCCTATTCCGGTTCCAAAGGCTCATTTGCCAAAGTTAGTAGAGCTACTAAATGAGAAAATCAAAGTGGGAATCTTGGAGCCTTCTTGTGCTCCATACTCAAACAGGTGGTTCACAGTTCCGAAGAAGAATGGTTCTCTACGCTTCATCCAAGATATGCAACCAGTGAACAAGGTGACAATTAGAAATGTAGGTACAGGTACAATTGTGGATGAGTTTGCAGAGGCATTTGCAGGGAGGGCAATCTACTCAATGGGGGATCTCTACTCAGGGTATGATCAATTTCAGCTTGCAATCGAAAGCAGAGACTTGACAACCATGAGGACACCTTTGGGTTTGGTAAGGATGTGTACCTTGCCACAGGGAGCAACCAACTCGGTTGCACATATGATGAATGAGATGAATAAGGTCTTACGTGACTTTATTCCTCAAATCACAATGCCTTTCATTGATGATTTGCCTATCAAAGGATGTGAAGAAAGTGACAAAGACGAAGCTTTGGATCTCAAGGGATGTCGCAGGTTTGTGGTAAATCACATAAATGATTGTGATAAAATTTTGTCTAGGTTGGAAGAAGTGAATCTTACATTGTCAGGGAAAAAGTCTATGTTTGGTGTCAATGAAGTGCTTATTGTGGGGCACATGTGCGGGCCATATGGTAGGAAACCTTGTCCAACAAAGGTAGATGTCATCCAAAGAATGAAAGAAACGTGCACTAGCATCACTGAGGTTAGAAGGTTTCTGGGAGCATGTGTCTTCTATGTTATTTGGATTCCACATTATGCACATGTAGCTGATCCTCTTTATCAGATGCTTAGAAAGAATCAGAAGTTTAAATGGACAGAAGCACATGTAAAATCCATGAAAAAGCTAAAGGAGTTGCTCCAGTCAGCAACAACTTTGAGAAAGGTAGACTATGAGTGTCAAAGGCCAGTAATTGTGACAGTAGACACCAGTCCTACAGGGATTGGATGGGCAATAGGTCAAGATGACAAAGAAGGACACAGGTATGTGGTAAGATTTGAAGCAAAGGTGCTAAGTGCTCGCCAAAGAAACTATCCACAGATAAAGAGAGAGTTATGGGGTATGGTTACAGCCTTGAAAAGTGGGAAAGAGTACCTAATTGGTGCATGTGTGGTTGTAGAAACAGATTGTCTACCACTTTTTGGGATGATTACAAGCTACTCAACTCTAGACATTGCTATGTTGCGGTGGATTGCCTACATTAAGTCCTTAAATCCTGAGTTTAAGCACATTGCAGGTAAAGACAATACAGTGGCAGATATGCTATCAAGGGCAAGGTATGAAGATGAGTCACAAATGATTGTCGAGGGAGATCATGTAGGCACAAAGTTCTATTCTATCTCTCATGTCAAAGGTAACAATGTTTGCATGACTAATCTACTTGAATCATTCTTGAAAGAGATTTATAAAGGTGATTGGCTTCTTATTGGAAGCTACTTGAGTACTCTAACAAAACAGGATGATTGGTCTGAACAAGAATTCAAGAGGATACACAGGAAAGCATATGGGTACTTTTTCAGGGATGGTTACTTGTGGAAGCATCCTAAACAAAAGGGTGCTACACCACAAAGGGTTATATGTAAAAAAGAGACTCAAGTAAAGCTCATGCAAGAGTTTCATGAGAGTCTATGGGCTGGACACAGGGGTGTATGGGCAACCTTCTCCAAGTTGAAAGAAAAATACTGGTGGAAGGGTATGTATAAAGATGTATCTCAGTTTGTAGAGACATGTCTAACTTGTGAAGTGTATTCAAATGTTCGACATCGTGATGGATTGCACCCTACATATCCACTAGCCATGCACTATAAATGGGTTGTGGATCTAGTCACAATGCCTCTAGGACTCTAGCAGAAGGACTCTGGCAGATGAGATACTTGGTTCTTGCACTAGAGGACCTAACTAACTAGGTTGAAGAAAGAGCATTAAGAGCTAAAACCACAAAAGCTGTGTGCAAATTCCTTCTTGATGAGGTGATTTGCCGTTATGGTTGTGTGGGAAAAATCACTGCAGATAGAGGTGAACTGGATGCCGAAGAAGCAAGGGAGTTCTTTTCTAGATTAGGAATCAAGCTGTCTATTACTACAGCTTACAACCCTGAAGGCAATGGAAAGAGTAAAAGAGGGCATCCTCCTATCATCAAAGCTTTGGCCAAGGCTTGCGAAGGAAGAGTTGGTGAGTGGCCAAAACTGTTACCATATGCTTTATCGGCTGATCGTACAACACATAGCTCAGTAACTGGCTACATGCTTGCGGAGCTAATGTATGGTCAAAAACCAGTGATGCCGATTGAAGATACAATTCCCACATGGAATGTACTACCTTGGCAAGAGGGGCTTAGCAGGGAAGATCTCCTTGCACTGCGTATAAGGCAGCTAGAGACAAGACCTGGAGACATTGAAGCTGCAAAAGAACGACTCAAAAATGTAAGGTTGAAAAACAAAGAATACTTTGATAAGCAACATCGACTCAGGAGCAAAGCAATTCACAAAGGTGACTGGGTTTTGGTGTATATATGATAGTAGCCTTGATAACCAGCACACAGTCATGCGTAAGTTTTCAAAAAGATGGTTTGGACCGTATGTTGTAGAGCATGTGCATGAAAATGCTACTTACAGCTTGTCTGAACTAGATGGTACAAAAGTAAAGATTCCCATTGCAGGAAAAAGGATCAAAATGTTTAAGAGAAGAGGAGACAATGATCCAGAAGATGTTGATGAGGAAGAAGAGAAAACCACAGGTAAAGATCAAAGTGAAGATGAAGATTTGGAATCATCTAGTGAAGAAGAAAGCAAGGAAGATGTACAAGAGGGCTGATCTTACAAAGAAATAATGTGGCACATACCGGAGGATGTGCAGGTTTAGAGGGGGTGGATGTCGTGCTGTGACACGTACATAGTGGGAACGCATGCTACAATATCTATCTTGTAACTTTTTAGATACATAATTATCTTTCCTATAATGTACATATGCATATTTAAGTATAATAATAAGCCTTCTATCTCATCCTATTATTTTTCTCAAGGGTAACCTATCCTTACTTTACCATCAAAAAATACTATGGGAAAAGCTCAATAGCTCCGCCTCTTTAACTTGGGACAAAAAGAATTGATTCTTTATTTCTACTATCTCATTATCATCTCACACCCTAGCTAGATCCTATATCTAGGGTAAACTCCAATATATATATATTCTATGTATTTTTTATACTTTTCTTATATTTCTTTTTAAATAGCTACTAGGAGGGAATCAAATCCTAGTGGAACACTAGGTGGCATGATTTCAAAGATACACTTATTTTAATGCATTATTGCAAGCATGATTACAAAAAATTTTCAAGGAGCAATGTCATGCTTTCATATGGCATGAGGTGTCCTTTGGAATTAAATGAAAGTCTAGGCTAAGGGGACCATGGGAAGACTTTTGCTGCCAGAAATGGATCCTATTTTGATGAATTTTTTACACAAGGTTCCAATCTGAATTGGAAAATGATTTTAAAATAAAAATCGTAGCTAATGAGCTGAAGTTTCTGACCATATTTTTACTTTTTTCTTTGGAGCCACGTTTAAGGAGATATGATCAAAATACTGGACCCTAGTCTGCCCACATCATGCAGGGACAGCTCATTTCCAACTTTTCTTATTCCTATTCACACTGGCTCCTCTCTTCTTGTGTAAACCCTTGGGGGTTCCCTTCACCTATAAAAGGGGACCTCTTCTTCCTTGAAAAGGAACTGAAGCATTCAAGCCATTGATGAGAGGAATTCTTGAGGGAGTGAGTAGTAATGCCTAATTGTACTTAGCCCCATTAACATAAGCCCAAGCCTACACTTTCTCCTAGAGGAAGACTAGCCATTCTTGTATGCTATCCTTGGAAGATCAACTCTAATCAAAGAAGGTGTTGTACTTGGCGTATCAATCAAAGTTGAATTCCCCCCTCTTCTTCTCTCTCCCATCAATAATGGTGCCGAAGTGTTTCAAGTAAGATGTGTTCTACATTGATGTTTTCTTGATTTCTTGTTGTTTTCATTTTCGTCTCTAATCCAACATATATATATGTATATAATCTCATCTCCTTAACCAAACTTATGTCTCTCATTCTTAGTAATTCATCCTCTCTAGGTTCTCTTTGGTACAGGTACATCTCTCCCTACAGTATCCTTATTGCCTACGGGCTAGAATAGGGCTTGGGAGGGAAACTTCTCATCTCTTCACTTCTCTCATATCTACATTTCTCACATACTATCCTAGATGAATAACCCACATGATGATCATTTCTATCGCTTTCACGTTGTACGATCTATTAGAATTAACGTATGGATTAGCCGAAAAATACACTTTCAACAACGTATAGTGTTTCTCTTTGGCCCAGAAAGGGTTAATGAAATACTTCTATCACCGGATCCCATCATACTACCTCTCATAGACTATAACTTTTCTTTTGACGTAAGTGTAGTTATCTTGCTATGAACCAAGAGGATTTGTACACACAATTAATCCCAATCACTAGACAAAATATATATATTATGGTAAGCACAAAACTACAATTCCAAAGAACAATTCGTAGCCTATTTGGTCAGCCAAGATTGAATGCCATTAACTCATCTATTAACCCTTTCATATTACCCATGATACGATATGACCATAGCCTTGATGTTTTCATTTTTGTATTGTTTTGACATTCTCTTTTGTGTTCTTTCTTTGTGTATGTGAGTGCAAGAGAGAAAGAGTGAGTCTTCTTCGATTGCACTTCTTTCCAAACGCTAGTCTTCATGGAATCTATGGTTTAACTCCTTCATATAGTTTTTGTTGAGTTCTCTCACAAACTCTCACAGCCATAAGTCCAGTGCTTTCGTGGCAAGACCACAAATTTCTCGACAACATGCGTAGATTATCGTGGATTAAATGCGATAACCAATCAAGAACAAGTATCATTTTCCGCGAGTGGTTGAATTGTTTGATCAGCTCCACGGGGCAAGATACTATACAAAGATAGATCTTCATTCAGGATACCACCAAGTATGTATCCTACTGCAAGATATCTCCAAAACTGCCTTTAGAAAACGGTTCGGGCATTTTGAATTTTTGGTTATGCCTTTTGCTCTAACCAATGCTCCAGCTACATTTATCACACTCATGGATAGTGTCATACGTCCCTATCTTGGAAAATTTGTTGTGGTTTTCCTTGCTAGCATTCTCATTTACAATAAGATTGAAGATGAAAACATAGAACACTTATGATTAGTGTTTGAACAACTATGAGCTTACGCACTGTATGCTAAACAAAGCAAGTGCGATTTCTTTAAAACAAAGATACATTACCGCGGTCATGTGATCTCTTATTTTGGCACCAAGATGAACACTGACAAGGTCGCTACCATTCTTCGTTGGCCACATCCCAACACGGTTGAGGAGCTTCAAATATTTTTAGGCGTGGCTGCATTTTATCGACAGTATATTTGTGACTATGCCAAAGTCACTGTTCATATGACAAATCAACTTAAAGCAAAAGGTAAGACCTTTTCTTGGGAAGAAGCCCAAAAAAGCATTTTTGAACAGCACAAGGTAGCTATAGACACTGCTCCCACCATAGCAATCGTCGACCCACTTAAGCCGTTTGTGGTAGAGACTAATGCTAGTGATAAAGCCATTGGTGGGATACTTCTCTAGGAGGAAAGACCTATAGCCTTTGAAAGTAAGAAGTTAGATAGAGCTCAACAGAATTCTTTTGTTTATGAGAGAGAGCTCTATGCCATAATTCACGCTTTATAAAAGTGGCGACACTATTTATATGGTACCGAATTTGAAGTAGTTTTTGACTGAGAGTATTAAATGGTTTACTATTTAAACAGACTTGAAGGTCCGTAAAGCTAGATGGGCAGAAATCCTTCAAGATTATGATTGTAAGCTACGATATCACAAGGGGTGATATAGTGTAGTAGCGGATGCACTAAGTCAGATGCATCTGATTAATTCACTTGCAATCACAAAACTAAAGAGTGGATTTTTGGAGTTATTACGTGGAAAGTGTGCACAAGATCAATCACATGCTAAAGTATGGAGTGCAATTTTAAAAAGGGTTCCCTCACACTCACATGTAGTTATTATTCAAATCCATGTGTTGTACATCCTCTTGACTTTTGGTGTTTATCAACACCACAATCCTATGAGATTTTCACTTTATTTACTAACCACACACCTCAATTTTTCCCACTTTAAGTGGAAAATTCCCAAATTACATGAATTTAGTCGATTTGGAGATTCCCATAATGTGAGATTTTTACCAAAATACCTAATATGGTCTTTGGTGATATTACTAGTCAAGGGATGTTGGAAAATGATTTCATGCGAGGCATTGCCTTGGCCGATATGTATACCAAATGTGGTGCCATTATGAAAGCACAAAAAGCTCTTGATGAGCTCATCATCCGAAATGACGTATCGTGGAGTGCATTGAGTGTAGAGAATTCGACTTTGTCGGTGCCTTGGTTAAACTGCATGCCAAATGTGGTACCCTTATGAATGAAGGGTCAAAGGACCGCCCACCTATGGGCTTAAAGGAAGTTTGGCCACCCAAGGGCCGCCCAAGAGTTGTTTTATAAGGGTAAGTGGGAAAAAGAACAAGGAGGAAAGAAAGAAAGCGTTCAGCAGCGAGAACGAAGGTGCAGGGCAGGAGAAATCGATCGTAGCGGCCACGGACCTGCAAAAATGAGCGCAATGGAGAGATGAGAGTTTCTCAGCTAACAGGGGGGATGCCGTTCAGATCCACTTGCGGTGCATTTTGTACAGGTCAAAAGTTGTCTGCCACGTCATTGATGGGGCTCCCACACCACGTCAGTCTCACGGCACCGTGATTGCATGGTGGGGCAAAAAATCAAGAAGGCTGTTATTAGAGGGCATAATAACAGGAGGAAGGCATCAACGAGGAGGGAGGAGAGTTGTTCGAAGAAGCATATAAACAAGGGCAAGAAGGGTTGAAAGAGGCAAGAAAACCATCACGAAGTGGAGAAGAAGAGGAGGCAAAGCTCTCTCTCTCGAAGCTTGAAGGCAAAGCTCCTCTCTCGAAGCTCGAAGGCAATCTCTCTCTCTCTCTCTCTCTCTCTCTCTCATGTTGTTTAAGCAAGGGGAACACAATATCCCACTCTCTCGTACTTGAAGGAGGAAATAAAGACACAAAAGCTCTCTCTCTTGGCAAAGGGATTCGAAGGGAAGGCAATTAAGAAGAGAGATAACAAGGGTAAGGAAAGCAAGAAGAGGAAGGAGCTTAAAGCTTTTTTCGAAGCAACCAAAGCGAGAAACCTGTCGAAGCAAGCAAGAGAGCTTGGGAGAGAGAGCGAAGGCAAGAAGCTTAAAGCAAGTAAACAAGGAAGGCTCATGTTTTCTCTCTCGTGCATAAGCAAGTGACTCACCCAAATAAGCAAGAGATCAAGAGCAGGAGAACGGCAGTTAAGTGAGTGTAAAGAAAATAGAGTAAGAAGTTGCACAATATTTGACAATAATCAAAGCTTGATGATTGAGGCATAGTGAAGTGAATTGAAGCTTGCAGAATCCGCGAGGTATTCGAAGCAGATAAAGCCGCAGATAAAAATTTCTGTCACCGTCGTCCGTTAGAGATTGAATTAGCATTTTGTTAAGTCCGGTGTCATTAACTACCGATTAATCCTGTAAACAGGAGCTTAAACTCCTAGTTAGCAGCTGATCCAAGTGACGACGCTCTTAACAGCCCGCCTTGGCTAAGGACTAAATTGTACTTAAAGTAATATTCAATTAATTGATGATTGCGGTGATTGGCAAAGCTATCAGTGCCTCTTGTTCTCTCTCTTTCACGCCTCGCACAGCTAGAGGCCCGGTGCCTACCCGGCTCACGTAGCAAAAACATATCCCCCGATAGTGTCAAGTCTTGCACTTGCAACTCGCAGTGTTTTGTGAGGCTCCTATGAATGACCTCTTCTTTCAAAATAGTGTGAACACAAAGGTTACGAAAATAAACGCGCTCTCTGTTTGTAGACGTCGACAGAGAGTAGATGGAGGATGACTGGCACTTGCATTAGGATAAGGAGGAGGAATTTGGAGGTGCTATAGTGTTGATGGTTGCAGGTGCTACTGCTTATGGCCTTCTTCAACCTGCTTCTCACCAAGCCTTGCTCACCTCAAGGAGGAATCCTCTCCAATGCTCTCGACAGCTCTATAGCACCGCCCTTAAAGCTGGCGCCTCCTTTGTAAAGCTCCCATAGCACCCCATGGCCTTTGCTCTATTTCTGCAAAGCTTTTTTGAGTCGCTGGGCAGGCTCTCATAGCACATGTTGAGACCACCTATGGTGGGTGCCACCGAGAAGGGAACATGGTGAGAAGAGTTTTGCAGAATGAGAGCGAGATGGAGGAGACAGGAGAGACTCGATGTATAAACACCTTACAGTATAAATAGCAAAACTTTTCCATGCATAACTTGACTTGCAACTAAAGTTGACCTACATGCTATAGAGGGAGTTTCCCATAGGATAGACGCACAAGGGCTTGCATACCCAACAGCTTGAAATGCAGCCCAAGATGGAGGACGAGCATCTATCGGAAATGTAATCCACGACTTACATGCCTTGCCTTTAAGAGATAGACTTGTTTCCACAGTCGTCTTTATATCCGAGGTGTGTCTCAATCTATCAATATCACTCCATTTGTGTAAGAACGTATTGATCGCATCCTTGTTGCGATCACGCTCTTCCCCATGAAACTCAGGAATGGTGATATTCTTAAGTAATGCATTGCTACCTTCTGCATCTTCTATAGCACTTGTCTCTTGGACTCCTTGAGTCGTGCGAGCTTGGCTCCCTTAAACAGTGCGAGTTGTGGCTCCTTCAGTCATCTGTGAATTCATAAATTTGGCAAGTAGTTCTGTAAGATTGGTAAAATTTGCATTGAGTGCACAGAGGTTGCTTTCAAGTACATTGTGGCGATGTTCAAAAGTCTTGAACGCAACCATATCTACAAGGCCATGATCTCCTAGATCATCGTCATCATGCGTATTAGTGTGAGCCGTATCCATGGTGCCTTGATTTTGATCTACGTGCTCAAAATCAAATGTGTGTGTAGGTGGGATATCCTCACTGGCCATGGTAAACACACACTAATTGAAAGAGAGAGAAAAAAAAGACAACTTGTACCTTGTGAAATTGAAGTCTTTGTGTTTTGTATGCTCCGCGATATTTGTTGCATGCGAGTCTTGCCTTGCGAGTATTTTAGCGCTTCACTTGTCATTCGTTGTAAGAGCACCTTTACTGATTATTCACAGAAACCCATTGTTTTTGTGAAGACTTTTGTTCACTTGGAAGCTACCTCCTTGAGGAAAAAATAATTTTTGGAGGAAAACTTGCCTTCCTGTAAGAAGTGAAAAGGAAGGGTGACGCTACTTCCTTGAAGTTTGAAGCTCTCTTTCCTTCTAGTTTTCCTTTCAACACAAGTATGCTATCTTTCCTTGTTATACAAAACAAGGGTTAATAGCTTGATGGTAAAGTGTTGGCCTCTTACCCTCATGGGGTGGGTTCAACCCTCCTTCATGCAATGGGGTTAAGCGGACCTTTCTACGCGTGCAACCAACGGCGCCAACGGAAGCCTTGGGAGCCTCGGTGCCATCAAGTTTGCCTTGGTCGCCCACCTTAGACGTTCGCTGTGGATGGGGTAGATGGGCGGTATTTGTCTGCAAAGCGTGGGAGAGAAGTAGAACGTCGCACCCACATGAAACCCGCTTTTCGATTCCTCCCAAAAATATCTCAGATACCAGTGAAAGGATGGTGGTAATGCATGTACTAGTCTCCACCCAACCGTGCCATCTTATAGCCTCCCCCTAGCGTACGCACTCTGCGGCCTTGTCGATAGAGAAGCAGAACGTCGCATGCACATGAAACCCGATTTTTGCCTCCTCCCAAAAATAGCTCAGATACCAGTGAAAGGGCGATGGTAATGCGTGTGCTAGTCTCCATCCAATCGTGCTATCTTATAGCCTCCCCCTAGCGTACACACTGTCCGACCGTGCCGGTGGCCTTGCCCATAGGACCCATGTCCTTACACATACACTTGGTATGCATATTGTGAATGATGAAGCAAAGCTTCATGTACTTCCTCTTGCACTCAAAGGAGAAGCTCTTGAGTGGTTTGAAGGTTTAGAGGAAGACAAAAAGCAAACATGGGAGCAGGTGAAGCAAGAAATTTTTGAAAGGTTTGGAAAGAAGATAACTGCAACATAAGCAACGACAAAATTGAGAGGTTTGTAGCAAGATGTTCATGCTAATTTTAAAGAGTTTTTTCAACACTTCAAAGGACTTTGGGTGCAATTAGAGGTGGCATCCCAAGTACCTCCAGGGGATTTCTTTAAAGTGCGTTAGTTTATGGAATGTCTCCATCGAAGTGTAAGGGAGAAGGTCAATCAAGAGGAGCTTGCTACGTTTGAAAGAGATGTGAAAATTGATGAGGCCAAGAGCAGAAGATCAAGAGAAGGTTGGAGCAAGGCATGATACATGCTAAGGCAGTTGCGGTGCAACCAATGGTCCCTGTGGTAGTGGATAATACAGTGGAGTGAGTGGTTCATGGTCCGGATCTTGTTATGGCCCGGGTTTTGGATGATCTTGCTAGTCAGTTGCAAGAATTAAGAATTAGCACAATTAATGGAAACCAAGTATAAGAGCGGCCAACCAGGAGAGGTAGGGGATGGAGACTACAAGGCAGATGCTACAATTGTGATGAAGAGGGTCACTACGCCCCTGGTTGTCCTGAACCACTAAGAGAGAGAGGAGGGTAATACCTCTTATATGGACGTGGCCGAGGGAGAATATAAGAAATTCATCAAGAGCGGGCACTAGAAGCACCACTACCACAACAACAACCACAATTGTTGCCTGCAAATGGACAAGGTAGGGATATTAATAACATCATTACCCTTGAGTATCAAGATGCGGATGTTTTGGCCAATAAGAGATCTAGGCCTGCATGATAGGGAGAAAGAGACAAAAGAAGAGAGGGAAAAATAATCAAGTAAAGGAAAGGCTAAGGTAGAAGAAAACCAGAGAGTAGCAAGAGGAAACAAAGAAGGAAAATAGGTCCAAAGGACTACCCCCTTGGCCAAGGTGTTGAAGACTATGATAATGTCAACAACATACGAAATCAAAAGGCAAATATATTTTGGTCAGTTGGTGGCTTTGAATGCTAAATTGAGGAGGCAATGGACCAATTTTGTGAGTACGAGGCTTCCTTCCAAAAGGAAAAGAATTAAAGCATGGTGGATTCCTTGAGGGTTGGTCACCCGGTGGATATGGTGCCAATAGGTGAAGCTATGTTGGGAAAGAAGACGGAAGTGCAAGCATATGTGGATGGTGGTTCCCAGGTGTGTGTCATGACCGAGGCTATCATGAAGGAAGTAGGAGTCAAGTCGTCAATGAAAGCTTCAATCTGTATGAGGATGACCAACCACAAAAATGCAAGGTGTCTTGGGATAGCTAAAGATGTGAAGATAAAAGTCTTGGGGATTGAGTGCTTGGTTGATTGCTATTTTATGCAAGCGGGTGAGAATGATTATCCGATCATTTTAGGGAGGCCATGGCTTATAACCCTTGGTGCTAAGAATGGTTGGGGCACGTGCTTGATCACCATCCCCGACTAAGAGAAAGGAAGGACCATTGTCTACAACATAAAGAAACACGAGAGCTGTACACAGTCCCTATTGGAGATGCAGCATACAAATTCGACAAAAATTACGTCATATGATAGTGATACTTAGTCTACATCATCAGAAGAAAGTGCAGAGGAAGGCTTGATGCAATTATGTCCTGATATTTTTGGGATAAGTGGCAAAAAGGAAGCATCGATGCATGAGGAGAAGGTCAAGGATGAGAAGAATAATACAAAGTGAATGCAAGGAGCATGCTAGGAGAGGACTTGATATAGAAAGAAAAGGAGTATGAAGAGATGTTCACGAAGTTTCCAAAGCTATTTTCCACTGAATATACATACTTGCAAGGAGCTAAAGGGGTCAAGCATAGAATCAATCTAAAAGAAGGTGCCAAGCCAAAGGTTCAAAAGCTTAGGAGGTTGGGGGTCATTCATGAGAGGGCACTTCGTGAAGAGGTGACGAAGCTTTTGGAAGTAGATTTCATCTTTCAAGTGGAGGAGTCTAAATGGTCTCTCTAGTTGTTATTGTGCCCAAGAAGAACGCAAGATTTAGCATATGTGTTAATCTCAAACCTTTAAATGCCACCACAAAAAAGAATCATTATCCACTACCCTTCCTATATGAAATCCTCAATCAGGCTGCAGGTAATGAACGTTACTCAATCATGGATGGATTTTCTAGCTACTTTCAAATCTTGATAGCAATTGAAGATCAATTGAAGACGACCTTCATTAGTCCTTGGGGTTGTTTTGCCTACAAAAGAATTCCTTTTGGGCTAGTTAATGCATATGGTACCTTCCAAGGATGGATGAATAGAGTGTTTTGTCCCTATTTGGGTAAGTTCATTCGAGTTTTCATGGATGAGATTGGATGTTATAGCTCTAGGGTCACACATTTGGAGAAGCTGAGGTTGAGTTTTGAAAGGCTTCAACAAGAGGGTGGGAAACTCAACCCAAAGAATTGTAAGTTTGTTCATGTTTAGAGTCCATTTGCTAGGACATGTGGTTTTTGAAAATAGAATAGAAGACGATCCAAAGAAAGTTAAGGCTTTGTTGCTTATGGATCCTGTTGAGATGTCGAGCTCTACACCTTGAGCTGGCATCCACTACGGGTCTTGGCCGCTTACGGCATTTACTCACTGGCGCGTTAGGTGACCGACACGAAGGATCTCTGCCAGTGATTCTACAGCTGGACTACACTTATAGTGCCAGCCTAGTACGCTTCTAGCGAGTTCACACTTAGTGACCGCATGTACATATGTGCTATTTTTCAGCTTTAGCACTTAGTCATTTTGTACTCTCTTTTCTGTGAAGAAGAAGAAGCTTTCCATCTCTGTGTGCTTTGTGCTTGTCTTGTGTAGCTCTCTTGCATCCTCATTCTTTACATGGTATCAGAGCCTGGTGCAGGCAAAAGAGGCTAAGAGAGCAAGAGCATCACAATCCCTTCGTTCGCAATCCACGACCAGATGCCGAGTTTCTGAACAAGTTTCTGAACAAGTTTCTGAACAGGTTTTTCGCACAAGTTTCTGAACAGGGCTCCAAAGTGCAGTATATAGAGATTTACTGTACAAGTACAGTGGTTGTATGTACGCTTGATTGTGGACACTCGTTGAGTGTAGAAAGTGTTACAGGAACCACGATAGCAGGTTCAGCAGATTTGCAGGTTTTTGCAAATTGCAGCTATTTTGTCTTAGTGCTTCAAGATGTCTGACGGTTTCAGTCAGATTGTTACTGAGAAGCTTGAGAAAAATAACTACCCTGCATGGAAGTTCAGAATAACAAATTTCCTAAAAGGAAAAGGTTATTGGGACTATGTAGAAGGAGACAATGAAAAGGAACCAGAGATTCCTGAGGCAAATGCTACAGCAGAACAAAGGAAAGCTTTGAGGGACTGGCAACAAGGCCAGAGCAAAGTGATGTATTGGCTTTCTATGAGCATCACAGATGGCATGATGGGCTATCTACAGGATGCTGAAACCCCCGCCATTGCATGGAAAAACTTAGGCAGAGTGTTCGAGGTGAACACCAAGGCCAGGAAGCTTCAACTAAAGTCGGAGCTAAATCAGGTTAAGAGGAACAACCTCTCCATCAATGATTATGCTTTGAAGATCAAGAGCATCATTGAGGCTCTTGGATCTATTAAAGTCTCAGTGGAAGACGATGACATTGTCCGTGCATTCTTGGATGGTCTAGGAGATGAGTATGTACATTTTAGGTCTTCCATGAATACAAGAGACGACATCCCCGTGTTCAAAGATTTGATTTCTATGCTTACTCTTGAGGAGAAGAACCTTGACACATCTTCTTCTCATGGCAGAAATAATTCTGAACAGGCCTTCTATTCTAACTCCAACAGAGGTAGAGGTAGAGGTCGTGGTCGAGGCCCAAGGGGTTGCAGGGGCCAATTTCTGGAAGGTCAATCAAATCAAAACAATACAGGTGGCAGGGGAAACCAGTCTCAAGGCAGGGGGAGTGAAAGAGGTCGTGGTGCAGGATCAAGCAGGCAGCAACATACTCCAGATACTAGAGAATGTTGGACTTGTGGTGAAAGAGGTCACATGTCACGTGAGTGTCCAAAGGGAAAAGCAAGTAGAAAGAGAGAACATGGCAACTATGCATCTACTAGCAGAGATGCAGATGACAGCAAAAACGAGCGCATGTTTGTTATGCAACATGTAATGAATACAATGACTGCAGAGAATTCCACCCAAGATGATGTTTGGTATGTGGATTCAGGTGCCTCTAATCACATGACGTCTCGTGGAGAGTGGTTTAGAGATATGCGCAAACCAAATGTGTCAGGCTATGTGCAGACAAGAGATGACACAGCTCACCCCATTGCTCATGTAGGGGACATACCTCTAAATACGAAGAGTGGGAAATCAAAGTACTTAGCAGATGTACTTCATGTCCCAAACATTACAAAGAATCTTGTTTCTGTTGGACAAATGGTTGAGCAGGGTTTGCAGGTTCGCTTCAATCCAAATGGATGTTATGTAGAAGATTTCCAGAATGGCTGTAAGCTGATCACAGAGGGCAAATGTGTGGGCAGAATTTTTACACTAAATGTAGACATGCCTGAGGTAAAAGCTGCATTATTTGCACAGGGCACAGGTGTTGTGGCTGATGTTGACATTTGGCACAAACGCATTGGCCATGTCAATGAGCAGAGATTGCGCAGCATGCAATCAAAACAGATTGTAAAAGGTTTGCCCAAATTCAAGGTGGATGGTATGCATAAAGTGTGTGCAGCATGCCAGTTTGGAAAACAGTCAAAGGGCTCATTTCCACATGAGCGCAATGTATGTAAAAAGCCACTTGAGGTGGTGCACACAGATGTTTGGGGTCCAACCGATACTGCAAGTATACATGGTTGCAGGTATTATGTCTCTTTCATTGATGACCATACAAGGAAAGTATGGGTCTACTTCATGCGTAACAAAAGTGAAGTGTTTGGTCACTTTCAAGACTTCAAAGTCATGATTGAGAAGGAGACAGATATGCAAATCAAGACATTGAGGTCAGATGGAGAGGGAGAGTACTTCTCCAATGATTTTTCAGATTTTCTGCGAATGCATGGTATACACAGGCAGTTTACATGCAGATATACTCCACAGCAGAATGGGGTCGCAGAAAGGAAAAACATGCACATTGCAGAGGTTGCACGTGCATTGATGAATGAGAAGAACATGCCTCATCATTTCTGGGCTGAAGCTGTAAATACAGCTGTGTACATTATGAACAGGACACCTACAGCTGCGTTGCATGATGTAACACCTGAGGAAAAGTTTACAGGTACAAAGCCTGATTTGGCACACTTGAAAGTGTTTGGTTGCATAGCTTACGTGCATGTACCAGATGAGTTGCGTAGGAAATTGGATCCTAAAGCAGAGAAATGTATTCTTGTGGGATATTCCCTTGAAAAAAAGGGGTACAGGTGCTACAATCCTACTACACGAGAATTACGAGTGAGCAGAGATGTAGTCTTTGATGAGATGAGCAGCTGGTACAGTAATGCACATGGCACTATTGGGGCTGATGTAAAAGATGATGTGGTTGTACAAAATGTGAGGCCACAGTCACAGGTTTTGAGTGGACCACAAGAGTCCTCTTCTCGTGGCTCTGTTGAGAAACCATGGAATGGTAGACTACGTACGCAGGTTACTCCACCAACAGGTACAGGGAATGTATCACGAAAAGGAAAGGAAAAGGTTGATGAACCTCCCTTTATGGTTGATGCATCATCAGGTTTTTCACATGTAGACATGGATTCAGATGGTTCTAAACAAAGTCTTGATGAGGAATTTGGAATTCCGGCTGTCAGGACATCTGGTGTAAGGAAAGTACAAGAAGATGCTAGAGGGCAAAGGAGTGACCCAGGACCGCGCAGATCTAATAGAGTCAGAAATCCAGTTCAGAAATTGACTTATGATGGGTATCTAGCGCATCATTGAGCCTACATGGCTAAGGTGATACAGGATGTGGAGCCCACATGTTTTGAGGATGCAGTTGGAAATGTGCATTGGGATGATGCAATGAATGAAGAGATGGCTGCATTGGAAGCAAATGACACATGGGATTTGGTGCCATTGCCAAGTGGCAAGAAAGCTATTGGCTGTAAATGGGTGTATAAAACCAAGCATAAGGCTGATGGTAACATTGAGCGTCACAAGGCAAGGCTGGTCGCAAAGGGTTATGCACAGACGTATGGCATAGACTATGAGGAGACCTTTGCTCCAGTGGCAAAGATGACGACAGTGAGAGCTGTCATAGCAGTGGCTGCATCTAGAGGATGGATTATGCATCAAATGGATGTAAAGAATGCCTTCTTGAATGGTGAGTTGCAAGAGGAAGTGTATATGGATCAGCCACCTGGTTATGTCGATCCAGGTTACCCAGATTATGTATGCAGACTTCTCAAAGCTTTGTATGGTTTGAAGCAGGGCTCTAGAGCATGGTATGACAGGATTGCCAAGTATCTTGTCAGTATTGGTTTTAGGAGAGCTCATGCTGATCATTCACTCTATGTACGTGAGAGTGATGTGGGGATTGTGGTCATTACCATATATGTAGATGACCTTATTATTGTTGGTGACAATGCTATGGAGATTGACCATGTGAAGGGTCTTCTCAAACAGGAGTTTGAAATGAAAGATTTAGGCGAGTTGCGCTACTTTCTTGGCATTGAGGTGATCAGGACTCCAGAGGGTGTATGGCTATCACAGAGACAGTATGCTTTGGACATGTTGTCAAAGTATGGTATGGCTGATTGTAAGCCAATTTCTATTCCCTTGGATGTGAATGCAAAGCTGAGTGCAGAGAAGGGTGATGTTGTTGAGGATGTCAACATGTACAGGAAGATTGTGGGTAGTCTAATCTACTTGACTATCACGAGGCCAGACTTGAGCTACACAGTAGGCTTGGAAAGTCAGTTCATGCAACTTCCGAGGAAGCCACATTTGGATGGAGTACGACGCACACTTAGGTATGTGCAAGGTACTCTTGACTACGCATTGTTCTATGCAGCAGATGCACCATTAGCATTGTATGGGTATACAGATGCAGATTGGGCAGGTAGCATTGTTGATAGGAGATCTACGAGTGGCTTCATGTTCTCTTTTGGGAGTGCTGCTGTTACTTGGAGCAGCAAAAAGCAGCCTACAGTTGCTTTATCGAGCACAGAGGCCGAGTACAGAGGTGCAGCAGTTGCGGCGTGCGAGGTAGTTTGGCTACGCACATTACTTGAGGACTTGGGAGTGCAGGTGGACCAGTAGATTTTCATCCATTGTGACAACCTCAGCAGCATGCAGTTGGCTAGGAACCCAGTGTTCCATGCCAGGACCAAACACATAGAGGTCCATTACCACTACGTTCGAGAGCGAGTGTTGGTGGGCGACATCGACTTGGTCTACGTCAGCACAGAGGAGCAGATAGCGGATATCTTTACCAAGGCCCTCGGAGCTGAGAAGCTTCGACGTTTCCGGACTATGCTTGGACTCTGCAACATGCAGAGCTCGAGGGGGAGTGTTGAGATGTCGAGCTCTACACCTTGAGCTGGCATCCACTACGGGTCTTGGCCGCGTACGGCATTTACTCACTAGCGCGTTAGGTGACCGACACAGAGGATCTCTACCAGTGATTCTACAGCTGGACTACACTTATAGTGCCAGCCTAGTACGCTTCTAGCGAGTTCACACTTAGTGACCGCATGTACATATGTGCTATTTTTGATCAGCTTTAGCACTTAGTCATTTTGTACTCTCTTTTATGTGAAGAAGAAGAAGCTTTCCATCTCTGTGTGCTTTGTGCTTGTCTTGTGTAGCTCTCTTGCATCCTCATTCTTTATAGATCCGCCCAGCAACACAAAGGATTTGGCATCATTTGTGTATAAGCTCAGGTACTTGTCACATTCTTGTTGGATGCTATAGCTCTACCAACAGTGAGTCCTCTTGACTTGCAATCGATTTTCTATATATCTAATAGTGTGGGGTCAGTAGCTTTTGGGTCGGTTCTATTACAAAAGTAGCAAAGGAACTTCAAGCTTGTCTATTTTGAGAGCAAGAGAAGAATGTAAGTGAGTTCTCCCTACATAGAAATGGAACAGTGGGTATTTGCCTTGGTTCTTGCTTATCGCAAGTTCAAAACCTATATGTTTCCCCAAAAGCTCTATGTGCTCACCACATCAAAACTTTTGTTGGATGTAGTATAATATTTGAAGCCTAGCAAGAACATCTTAAAGTGGACTTTGGATATTCAAGAGTATGAGTTTGAGTTTGAAGTAGATCATTCTGTTAAAGCTCACCTGGCAGACGTAGTGGTACACTAGGGAAGGGAGCTTCCATCTTACCCAAGGGTTGACAAGGATGATCATGAAAAGGAAGTAGATATTACGGATGCATACACAATGATGTTTGATGGTGCATACAAGAAAGTTCTTCAAAAGGCAAGTGGTGAGGTAGTCATTAAGAACCCAAAAAGGGATGTAATATTTTCTAGAGCTTACGATCTTGATGAAATTGAAAGTAACAATGAGTCCAAGTATCTCACGCTTTTCATTGGGTTGAAGCAGTGTGTTGAGTGTGGATTGAAGAGGGTCATTGCAAAAGGGGATGCACTGCTAGTGATGAATCATTTGCTTCGTTTGTGGAATGTTAAGAAAGACAATTTGAAGAAGTGGTTCTATGGTATCAAGAAGCTTTTGCATGAGTTTGAGAAGATACCGTTTAAGCATGTTCCTCATGAGAGCAGAATAAAGAAGATGATGAGTTGGCTAGGTACAAGTTGGATGCCTTGGTAGCTCCTTTAAAGGTCAAGGAAGCCTTGTATGTAGGAAGGGAATTATTCCAAGATGTAGAAGTAGTTCCTTGTAAAGGGCAATGTTCAGAGGGCATGTGAAAGGTTCAACGTAAAAGAATAGTTCCAAAATCAAGAAACTAAACATTGGTAGGCGAGGATCTCATGCTTTATAGCAAGGATAGCATTTTGAGAAAAGTGCCATACAAAGAAGAGATAGGCTTGATTTTGGAGCACTGCCATGAAGAAACAGGCCATCAAGGCAAGGATCAGGTTGTCTTTTGTATTTTGAGAGTAGCCTATTGTTGGCCCTCTATGATGAGAGATGCTTATTTTTGGTGCAAGTCATGTCATGAATGCCAAGTGTTTGAAAATTGAAAGCTTTTGGATGATCCTCAAAAAGCTATAATGTATTTTGACACATTTGCAAAATGCGGTGTGGATGTTGTAGGTCCAATGCCAAGGACAAACAATGGCAAAAGGTATATCTTTGTGGTTGTGAACTGCTTGACAAAATGGGTGGAGGTAAGAGCGGTAAAAGATGTAACAGCAGGAAGAGTGGCCTCTTTTTTGCATGAACAAGTGTGGTGCATGTTTGGAGCTCCTATGGTTATCATTTTTGATCGTGGACCAGGGTTTAGGGGAAAACTTGTTGCTGCTCTCATAGAGAAATTGAAAATTCAGTATAGGCATTCTTCTCCTTACTACTCACAATGCAATGGGTTTCTTTGAAAATTGCAATGGTCAAATTGTGAATGCGCTATCAAAGTATGCTAGAGAGCATTCTAAAGAGTGGGACTTGGACTTGGAAAAGTGTTTGTGGGATTATAGAACTGTGTATTGTGTGTTGACATAGTTGATGGCGGAAAAAAGAGCAGTTCAATCGGGTGGCCTCTGTACTCGTGCACACTCCACAAACCACGCCTCATGCAAACAAGCAAAGAACAAAACAAAGGGGGCACCACCCTAAATTAAGAGGTTTAGGGACCTCACACCAAGTGCACATAGGCAAGTGAGACTTCTGGCATTATGATGGCATCAAAACATATGGCAAAACACATAGAAACGAAGCTTAGGGACCTTATATAGCATATATATACACAAGACATCAGCTTAACGATACAACGGCATCTGATCATACATAACAAGGATATAGAGAAGCAAGCCAAGGATGGCATAATCCCTTGTCAAAAACAATCAACCCAGCAAGTAGGTATGGTCTTACTAGCAACACATCAATACCTTAGAGAATGATGGCGAGGATGGTGGCCATGGAGCATGAGAGAAGACTCCTTATTTAGGTTTTAGGGCTAGTAATGTAGCATACTAGAGGGAGAGAGAGAGAGGGAGAGAGAGTAGAGCTCCATCCATAGCTCCTCGTTGTGAGCAATGTCGTCATAGCTTCATTGCTTGGTGAAGTGGGTGAAGTGTTGGTTTTGAGTGAGAGAAGGCCTCCTTATATAGGTTTCTGAGAGGGTTTAGGATTAGGGATAAACATGCTTAAATCCGCTGATTGGGGTTACTTTTTGCTTAGGGTGGTCAACAGATTGAGGTCACCTGATATGTCACCATCAAGATACTCTCTAGAGTGATGTGAGAGGGGAGGGTAAATGCTGATTTTTCTGATTATGACACATGGGGATAAGGCCTTGACCAACATTTAAGAGCAGGTAAGGTGGCTGTTGAAACTGGAGGTTCTGCACATGTCAGGGGGGGACCTGCAGGGGGGAGGTGGCAGCTGGGTCCTCCTGAATATCAAATTCTCAAAAAATCCTCAACCATGGCTTCTTTTGACATGTGTTCTTTGAAAAAATCAGCATGTCTCTTTTCAACTCAAAAGTCTTTATCCCTGTTGACTCACCTTTACCATAAGATTTTTCCCTTTTCTCCTCCTGTAACTGTATTGTTGATGCCCAATCACTGCTTCTAGTAACAGTGAGCTGTTACCTACCAAATACTTATGGTGCAGTAAAAAATATTTACCATGGGTAAAAAAAGTTACGGTAGGTAAAAAGTAATTTGTATTTACCATGTAGGTGAAAAATATTTACTGTGGTAAAAAATATTTACTGTCGGTAAAAAAGTGAAAACGGAGTATGCTGTGCTGTGAGTCCACACGAACATCCTCGTGTAAATGTCACTAGAAATTCACACCTAGAATGGGCTATTCTGTAAGATATAGGTTGTAGGCATGCATAAGAGCTCGTTCCCACGTATCTTCTGTCCATGGCACTTTTTACTCTTTGGTGCTTGTGAAGTAGATTTTTCTTCTCTTTCGAGATCCCTTGGACTAGAGTATCCTCATCTCCCCAACAACTGACTGTGCCTTTATTGCATCTTCAGAAGGGGTCCTAAAAACCATGCATCATATAGCCCTCCCCCTTAAGTTAGAGGTATTTGATGCCTCTAGCTGTAGGTTGTGCTACAATAGGGTTCTCTTGAATACTTACCCACCTGGTACCAGTTGATTTTGCCATGTTACTGCTTTCTTGGCTGATGCACCTGTTTAGTCCTTTCTGATGAATAATTGTATCCATCCATGACTAACAACTGGTCTCCTAGACCCTTGAAAGCCATACCCCATCCATTGTCAATATCCGCTTTCACTGGTAGCATTCTCTTTTTTTCTTTTTTTCTTCTCTTTTTTTCCCTTTTTTTTTTTTTGAAACGACTATGTACATGATTGTTACCTTAGTTGGAGCTCGAATATGATGAGCTCTCCTCTGAACCATCCTTAGCATTGATTTCACCAGCATATGGGTGTGAAAGATGTTTTTGGTAGGCCTTCAATCGCCAACCATTTACCGGGGTCTGATGTACCTTACCATCTAGGTCAACTAGTTGGTAAATACCATTTGAGAACCTCTGTATCACTACAAAAGGTCCTTCCCATTTAAGCAAGAACTTACCATCCTTCCTGCGATCAAAGCGATTGTCGTATCTGAGCACTAAAGAACCTTCCTTGATACCTTTCTTGACAAGGTTGCGGTTGAACTTCTTTCGTTTCTTCTCTGCCTGGGCTGCATAGTACTTCACTGCTGACTCTCGATCTAGCCCTAACCTCTCCAAATCGATGATTCTTCCTTCCACCTGCTTCGCTTGACTATCCTCTTGATGTGCTTTTAGAACTCGAAGGCTCGCTAGCTCCACTTCTATAGGCAATAGTGCCTCTTGCCCGTAAACCAAGTGAAAAGGTGTATACCCCAAGGATGTTTTAAAGGATGTTCTGTAGGCCCAAAGTGCTGCATCTAGGTGTTTGTCCCATGCCTTAGGATGTAAATGCACTTGCTTAGTGATGATTTTACATATAAGGCCATTTACCTTTTCCACAAGACCATTGCACCGAGGGTAGTATGGTGTAGAGTGTCTGCGCTTGATTTTTAACTTGCTCATCAATTGCCCGACTAAATCAGCGCGGAATCCCGGTCCCCTATCCGAGAGAATCTCCAAAGGTGTGCCAAAACGGCAACAAAGGCATTCAAAAATGAAATCACTCACGTCCTTGGCTGTGATGCGCTTTGTGGGACGAGCTTCTGCCCATCTGGTCATGTACTCCACCCCCATAATGATGTATTCCTTCCCTGATTGAGTGCAAGGTAGTGGCCCTATTGCATCTATCCCCCATTTTTCAAATGGCCCATAGGTTTTGATTGGATGCTGTTTTTCATGGGTAAGACGCCTTGGTCCAGCTTTTTGGCAAACCTAACATGTGTGGCACCAATGTTGTACATCTCGATGGAGGCTTGGCCACGTGAACCCTACTTGTAAAATCTTTATGCTAGTAATCTCTTGTGCAAAGTGGCCACCACACACACCTTCATGACAACTAAACAAAATATCATTTATCTCCTGGGATGCAGGAACTCTCCTTAAGACAGCATCTTTCCCTCTACAATACAAGTCCTCATTCACTAAGCTATAGTTGGTAGCCTTTTTTGCCAACCACCTACGTTCACTTTTACTCATACCAGAGGGTGCTTCACAATGCTCAAGAAAGTAAAGTAAATCATGCAGCTCCTCCTTTCCCTGGTATAAAGGACTTTTCACAAGGATAGCACCTACTATGAGAGTTTGTAGTTCTTCACCTGCTAAGGCATCTGCTTCTCGATTTTGATCTCTAGGTACAAAGTGCACTCGAACTTCTTTAAAACCCTTCAACAAGGCCTTTGATTCCCTCATCTTAACAGACAATTTGTCATTTTTACAGGCCCATACACCAACCATTTGCTTAACAATCAACATGGAGTCACCAAAAACATTCAGCTTTGTGATGCCCTGAGAAAGACAACATTGCAACCCTAAAACAAGGGCATGGTACTCTGCTTCATTGTGAGAATGAACCTCTTTTAGATGAAACCCTTTTGCAAAGATCTTCGCCTTCTCTGGACCTAATATTACTATGCCTGCTGATGCCTCGTCTTTGGTCCTCTTGTAAGCCCCATCAAAATACAGACTGTGTGCTCCTAGTAGAACTTCAGGCTCCGGGATAGGCGGTACCTTACTAGGTGCCTCTTTCTTGGCCTTCTCATAACACCTTTGTGTGAGGACATCTGCCAAACAAGCACGGGTGGAATCCTCTACTTGTAGTGTGTAGTCAAACTCTTGAAGCTGCACCACCCACTTTGCTATTCTTTGAGACAATTCCATGTGTTGTAGGGCATATGGAAAAACCTCCTCAGTTGTGATCACCACAAATTTTCTCGGAAGTAAGTAAGCCCAAAACTTCTCCACTGCAAACTTAAGAGCTAGTACCAATTGCTCAGTTGCGCTGAAACCCTTTTCAGCAGCTGTCATCACTCTACTAGAGAAGTAGACTGGTCTCATGAGAGATGTCTTTGGGTCTTTTTGCATCAAGACAGCTCCTAGAGCTTCTGGACCTACACTAGGATTTACATAGAATAATTCACCCCATGTGGGTTGTAGGACGACAGGCAATGAGCTCAAAATGGTTTTACCTTCTTGAAAGCACCTTTCACCCTCCTCACTCCATGTCAATGTAGTGTGTTTAGTGAGCTGCTGTAAAGGATAGATTGCCTGAGAAATGAGATGTATGAATCGTCCCATGTAGCGAACCTTTTGAATGAAGGAGACTAGTTGCTTCACGTTTGAAGGAGTAGGTAAAGCTTACAATGTCTTTACCTTTTTAGGGTCAGCCTCAATACCATCTTGAGACACAACATGGCCTAGTAGAGTGACCTTGCTCTGACCTATGTGGCACTTGTCTTTATTCAATTGCCCACCCAATTGGGCCAGACGGGTGAAACCTTCATCAACCTTGGACAAATGTACTTCCCTAGAGCTGTAAATGCAAAAATCATCAATGAAGACTCATATGGACTTACCAAAGTAAGGTTGAAACACCAAGTTCATAAACCTCTGGAAAGTAGCTGGGGCATTAGTTAAACCAAAAGGCATAACTCTATAAGCAAAACACCGCCAAGGTGTTATGAAGGTAGTCTTTCTTTGGTCTTCATCTACAATTCTGATTTGGAAGTAGCCTGAGTACCCATCACACACTGTGTACCTTTCATGACCAGCCACTTCATTTAGTATTTAATCTTGAAAAGGCAAAGGAAAATGGTCCCTTTTTGTGGCTGCGTTTAGAGGCTTGTAATCCACACATACCCTCCACTTCCCATTTTTCTTTGGTGCTACCACAACTGGAGACACCCACTCAGAATCTTCCACTGGGTAGATAAATCATGCCTTGAGTAATCTTTTTACTTCTTTTAAGAGTGCATCTTGTTGCACTAGCCCTAATCTCCTTAGCCTTTGCACCACTGGTTTGACACCTTCCTTTAATTGGATATGGTGTTGGGTTACCGTCACTCCTTTAATGTGCTCGTAATCAGTTATAAAGAGGCCATCATGATTCTTTAGTACCTGCAAATAGGGTTCTCTCTCTTCTTCTACTAGGTCCTTAGCTAGCATCTCCTCTAAGCCTGTGGCTTCTTCCTTGTTTAGAGAGTCTTGACCACCTTCTCCTTCTGGGTTTCGCAGTATTATACCCATGACTTCCAAAGAGCTAGCATCCTCCTCAGATGACTCATCCTCAGATGAAGAATAGCTGCTTGTACTCCATTCATCCATAGAAGTCTCCATCTCTAGGTCTTGTTGTCTACCCTGCTTCATGTCATACACAATTTTTGGTTGCTTGCCACCTACCTTATGATTTGGTCGCAACTCAAGGGAACCTGTCTCCCAATCTTGCCTAGCTTTCATAGCCATAAGCCAAGGTCTTCCAAGGATTAGCGGATAGCCCTCCCCCTTAGTTGGGATCACATAAGCATCAATTGAGATTGCCACACCAAAAGCTGAAACCTTCACTCCATTAACCTTTCCCACACAAGCCACCCTTACATTATTTGCCATCTTAGCTTGTAAGGAAGTTTGCTCGTTTACTTCCAAACCCAACCTGTGCATTAATTTCTCTGTCATAACACAAATCTCGGCTCCACCATCTACGTATACATTGGTGACTCGTTGACTCTTAATCTCTGCATCAATGACTGGCACGATATCCTTCATGCCTCTTGCACTAATAGAACCAACTGACTTTGCCTTAGCCCTCCTTGTGCTGACCATCTTAGAACAGGTTCTATGCATCTTTGGGGAAAGGTGGAGGAGTTGCTGCCATGAAATCTTTGGTCCTTGCTTACTCACATCTGCTACCAGTTCGTAAGGTATGGATCCTACCCCAAGTGGAAAGTCTTCTACTCCTATGTGCCTCCTTGACCTACTCTTCCTTTTCTTGTCTCCTATCACTTGGGAGGAACCCTCATTCGCTTTATCCGGCTCTGAAGATTCCATTTCATCAGTTCTTTGTCTCCTAACTCTCTTTATTGGCATGGCAACAACTTCCTCCATTTTTTCTTTCCCTTTATCCTTACCATTGTCAAGACTTATGACAGAGACAGCCCTGTCCTCCCCTCCCGATGGTAGTGGAGGGATCTCTTCTGGTGCTTGTGGTGGTGGAGGAGGGGGTCTCAATATTTGGATTGGTGGAGCCACGTGTGCATTTTGTCCATTTAGTGGCCTAGCTCGAGGAGGAGTTACTTGCTGGCGAGGAGGCCGTCTTTGATTACCATTTCCTTGATAGCGTCGTGCATGGGGGCAATAATACATGCCGTGACCTACCTCTCCACATTTGTAGCAAATGTACTCACGTTCTTGCCTTTGTCCTTCTTGTCTATTTCGTTCATTTCCTGGCTGGGGAGCCCTTACACCTTGAACCAGATTGATGGACAAGCTCTCTAGTTGATTAGTGATTTGTTGAAGTAATTCTTGTTGAGAGGACTCTTGGTCTGTTGCTCCTGTCCCTGCTACTACCCTTGCCGTAAGTTGAGCTAGCGGTGGAGGCTCCATTCCCCCTTGTAGTTGAGCTTGGAATTTTAACTTCCTATCCTTCTCCCTTGCATAAGTCATAGCTTTATCAAAGGTATCTGGGAATTTACCTTTTACCTTTTCTCGAAGGATGGGGTAAAGCCCTGCCAGGAAACAGTCCTTCTTTAGGCATTCTGGCGCCCTTTCTCCTTCACCTAGTGATGCACACCATTTCTCCCACAGGTTGGAAAACTTTCCTTCATAGCTTCTATAGTCATTGGGTGATATTTGGTGTAGCTCTAAGAGCTGTCTCCATATCTCCTCTGGAGGCTCATGGCGGCGAAATCCTTCGATGAAGGCCATCTTTAAGGACTCCCAGTCTCTTCTTTCTTTAGGTGCCAAAGTTTGATACCATAATTTTGCACCTTCCCTCAAGACCAAAGGAAAGGCCCTTAACTTAGTAGCTTCATCATCCCTTCCCGATACCAGAAAGGTCATTTCCAAATTATCCAAAAAGTTTGGAGCAACCTCCCCAGGCTTACCATAAAAATTAGGGAAGGCCATAAGTGAGAGAGTAAACAATTACACAAACAACTCCAATTTATTTTAAAATAGAGTATGGTAATTACAATTTGGAGCTTTAGCACAACTTAGCTCAAAATAGGATGAAGATCGACACATCAAAGGAATGGTAATAGTTTAGTAAGGGTAGAATGACAGGATGAGGAGAGCGCAAGATTTCCCCAAGTCTCTTGGCTCTAAACAATAGGGCTATTCTTTGCTGATAAAAGATTTTTCTATCAATACAAATATTCACACGGATATGACGCACAAAATGGAAAGGAAACATGCGGGGATCATCATTCTCATTATTGGCATCCATACTTACACACAAGAGCCTAGCTTAGTTGCACCACCTTGGGCCCAATGAGCCTGATCAGCCACAGAAGTTCAGCACCTCGGATCACTTCGACTCTTCCTGATGCATCTCTGAAGACGTAAGGCGTGATGGCAAAACTTTGTACAATGTTGAGACTTTTAGCAAGCAACAATTGGATGCTATTACCATAATCAGCATGACGAATGAAAGTGACACCATTAATGTGCAACACATCATCAACTAAGATAGTTTCCTTAGATTGAGATAACTTCTTGAAAATTAGCAGCAAAGGTAGGGCAGGGAGGCTTTTCACCCGGTCTCCAAAGCACTTTGGACAATATCCAAAGTGATCTTCATACGGAAAGGAGGTTGGCTTGGGATTGGTGGTGTCTGGATTCACAAAGTGCACTGGGAGCACTCGCAGACGGGCGGCAATCTTGTAGGCAAGCCTTCGCCTCTTTGCTTCAGGAGGATTTAGGGGTGAGAGTCGTGGTTGCAAGTTGGAGGTTGAAGTTGGTTGCTCACTACCTTTTTCTTGTCTGTAGTGGTCATGTAATCCTTATTAATGAGATTAAGCCAAATGTTACCTTACACTTGAGCACGCTCTGCGGCCTTGGGCCACATAGGTGTAGAGGTGATCTTCCTCCTCTTAGTCGGCTCCTCAGGAAAGAGAGGTCTGGTGATGCTTTCTCTTCCCTTAATGTGTGTCACAGTACCTTCGTGTATGTTGATGTAGAATATTTCAAGCTCGTGTGCGTTGGAGGTTTCTGGAGCACTCATAGGTTGAGAGGAGAGGTATATCAAGCTCTTCTTCTCACTCTCCTTCGTTGGCAACGATCACGAACAAGGCATGTAGAAGAACTTACTTCTTGAATTTCAATGACACTGCAACCTGGTAACAAGACCTTGATGAAAGCTTTTAAGGCCTCTAAAGCCTCCTCCTCTTATGTTCTCCAATTTGCAAACTCCTCACGCCATTCGTCCATGTTGTAGATTCCACATCTTCATCGCTTGTGGACTGAAGGTCTGTGTAGCCCTCCTCCGTGGGGGCACCAAAATGATGGCAGGAAAAAGAGTAGTGCAATCGGGTGGCCTCTGTACTCGTGCACACTCCACACACGACGCCTCATGCAAACAAGCAAAGAACCAAACAAAGGGGGCACCACCCTAAATAAAGAGGTTTAGGGACCTCACACATAGTGCACATAGGCAAGTGAGACTTCTGGCATTATGATGGCATCAAAACATATGGAAAAACACATAGAAACAAATCTTAGGGACTTTATATAGCACATATATACACAAGACATCAGCTTAACGATACAACGGCATCTGATCATACATAACAAGGATATAGAGAAGTAAGCCAAGGATGGCATAATCCCTTGTCAAAAAAAATCAACCCAGCAAGTAGGTATGGTCTTACTAGCAACACATCAATACCTTAGAGAATGATGGGGAGGATGGTGGCCATGGAGCATGAGAGAAGACTCCTTATTTAGGTTTTAGGGCTAGTAATGTAGCATACTAGAGGGAGAGAGAGTAGAGCTCCATCCATAGCTCCTCGTTGTGAGCAATGTTGTCATAGCTTCATTGCTTGGTGAAGTGGGTGAAGTGTTGATTTTGAGTGAGAGAAGGCCTCCTTATATAGGTTTCTGAGAGGGTTTAGGATTAGGGATAAACATGCTTACATCCGCTGATTGGGGTTACTTTTTGCTTAGGGTGGTCAACAGATTAAGGTCACCTGATATGTCACCATCAAGATATTCTCTAGAGTGATGTGAGAGGGGAGGGTAAATGCTGATTTTTCTGATTGTGACACATGGGGATAAGGCCTTGACCAGCATTTAAGAGCAAGTAAGGTGGCTGTTGAAACTGGAGGTTCACCACATGTCAAGGGGGACCTGTAGGGGGGAGGTGGCAGCTGGGTCCTCCTGAATATCAAATTCTCAAAAAATCCTCAACCATGGCTTCTTTTGACATGTGTTCTTTGAAAAAATCAGCATGTCTCTTTTCAACTCAAAAGTCTTTATCCCTGTTGACTCACCTTTACCATAAGATTTTCCCCTTTTCTCCTCCTGTAACTGTATTGTTGATGCCCAATCACTGCTTCTAGTAACAGTGAACTGTTACCTACCAAATACTTATGGTGCAGTAAAAAATATTTACCATGGGTAAAAAAAGTTACTGTAGGTAAAAAGTAATTTGTATTTACCATGTAGGTGAAAAATATTTACTGTAGGTAAAAATATTTACTGTGGTAAAAAATATTTACTGTCGGTAAAAAAGTGAAAACGGAGTATGCTGTGCTGTGAGTCCACACGAACATACTCGTGTAAATGTCACTAGAAATTCACACCTAGAATGGGCTATTCTGTAAGATATAGGTTGTAGGCATTCATAAGAGCTCGTTCCCACGTATCTTCTGTCCGTGGCACTTTTTACTCTTTGGTGCTTGTGAAGTAGATTTTTCTTCTCTTTCGAGATCCCTTGGGCTAGAGTATCCTCATCTCCCCAACAACTGACTGTTCCTTTATTGCATCTTCAGAAGGGGTCCTAAAAACCATGCATCAATAGTTTACACCATCCAAGCTTGTTTATGGAAAGGAAGCTCTTATGCCCATACAAGTACAATTGGATGCCTTGAAGTTGCTGTGCAGAATGAAAAATTTGCATAATGACAAGCTGCAGGAAAGAATTCTTTCTCTAGAGTTTTTGTTGCGAATGAGTAGAGATAAAGCCAACGATTATTATCTTCAACAAGGAGCGATAAGGATGGAGAAAATGAATAAGAGACTGCCAGAGAAAAAGATTTAAGAGAGAGATATGGTGATGAAGTATGATTCTCGCTTGGATTTTACTTTTCAAAAGAAGTTGAGGGACAAATGGTTGGGTCCATAAAGTGAAGCATGTATTTCCTAATTGCTCATATGAGTTGGAAATTTTTTTAGGGGAATGTTTGGGCTATAGAATAAATAGTTATAGATTAAAGAAATATTTTGCGCGGGATGTGGTTCTAGATGTAAATAGTCTCTTGGTTGAGCATAAATTCTCTACCTAGAGGGTGGGCAATGATGATAGACCGCTTTTGGCGTGTACAAAGAAGAGTGTATATGAATGGTCATATGTACAAAAATATGTAAATACATGCATTTGGGAGATTTGCAAAGTGATATCAAGTTTTTAAAAAGATGCAATGTGTACACATTGTGAATAGTCAGGTTCGCATGCCAGCAGAGTCGGGCACATGTACATGCCTGGATAGGGTATCGGGACCTTGGATATAGTTCTCGATGGATTCTTTTAGCTCTAGGGAATATTTATGAGATTTATAGAATTTAGATAATGCAAGCGGGAAGTGTGGGCACTCTCATCCTGCCCGAAAAGTTTGACACATGTAGTAATTGTCTATTTATGGTGTCTGATCTGTGGTCATGTCTGCACCGCACTAGAAGTGGTCAAAAATGGAATCTGGGGATGTGGAAAAGGGCTTGGTATCAAGGATCAAGCGTACAAAATTTGAGGAATTTTGGAGTTCGTTTGGGGTTTTTCCCACAAACAATGTCCGCCAGGGATCAAAATTGGGCCAAAAAAGTGTGAACAGGCTTCAAATTTCCACATCAGTCACGGTGGTATGAGTGCTCAATCTTCAATAACTTTGAAAGCCATTACTCACCACTTTCACTATCTGTGTGGGAGGAAGCAGGGTTCCTACAGATGGTCTAGTGCAGTCCCATCGCGGAGGAGTGAATGAGAGATTTTTTTCTTCAATTTTACACTTGCAAGAGTCTATGTACGTTTTAAGGGTTCCATGGATGTGTGTGTGTGCAAGGAATTGAGGGAAGAAGGCGCGGCTTTTGCCAAGACTATGTGATGCTATATCGGTGCCATTAGGGTTGGCGCTACTCCAAAGAGTCCGGTAGAGTGGAGTTAGGTGAAGGCTTTGAAATGGTTTGAGAGAGGAATTTCTTGTGTATTTTGTTCACCATCAAGTGTGATTTCAAGTGTTGATCAACGCGACTCACCTTGTAGTATCTGCAGGCAGGCAAGGGCTTCTAGGTCGAGGTGTTTGGAGTTTAATAAATTCCTTATGTGGTGTTGAGTTGTCTGGGTGTGTGAGTGTGCGCAGGGCGTCTTTTGCTCCATCAACACCTTATGGCTGATTTGTGTTGGACAAGACATTCCCAACACTATCTACAGTAACACTCAGATTGCATTGGCAATTGCGAGGAACCCAGCTTTTCATGCTTGTACAAAGAACATTGAGGTGCATTACCACTATGTTATGGAGAGCCTCTTAGCAGGAGAGATGAGCTTGGCTTATGTGCCAACACAAGGCAACCTTGCTTATCTTTTCGCAAAGGCATTTTCTCGTGAAAAGTTCAAATCATTCCGCAAATCTTTGGGCTTACTCCCCTTTGCGGATTGAGCATGTTCTCAAGGCATGGCACTCTAGTATACTCTATATGATAGCTCTCATTCACCGCATCACTTTCATGGGAGATTTGTAACCATACACATGTGGTAGTGATGTGTGTGAACACACATAGGACCATTGGGGCATTTTTCCCTCACTAGGAGGTTTTTTTCATCGAGCATTCTATATATATTGTTGGGGGAATTTATGTTCGGGAGTTGAGCCGTGTCAGCACCGGGCAGCTCACTCTAGGAAACGATGGGAGAAGAATGCACATCTCAAGAGATTATAACAGAAAACAACACCTTGTATACCTTGAATTAAATTAGTTAGATAAACTAGAATCTAAATACAAAAAAAATAACTTGATGCGGTTGCCACCGCCTCGGCCTCGTTTTCTCAATCCTTGCCTTCAATATAGATGAAGAAACTTCGGCCTCCTGCTCATGCGTGCTTATCACACGCCTGCTCGAAAAGCTTGTTCCATGGCACTGTATACAATTGACGTTGCGATTTTTTTTAAATATTTTTGCCTCCTCGATATTACTATCAAGACTTCCTTACATTATTGATAGCTCCATACCGTAAGCAGCCATTTACACAGAGCCCCAAACTTACCCTCATGGACTTGCCCTTTACAGCATTGCTTTCATCTCGTGGTCACCGCCCTCTTCATGATGCTGCTCGGCGCCCTTCAACTCCACATACCTCGCTCTCTGCCTTCACTTGCTGACATTATGTTGGCTTATACCACAATCAATGCGTTTTGATAAATAAGCCATTGCAAAAGGTACTTTACTTGGCTTACAAATCAACCGAAATCATTGTCAGTCACATTCTACTCTCCAAACACTTTGTGGTGAAAGAAATAACTCATCCCATGGCTCTCTCTTGGAATACCTTTTGACCAAAAAGTACTTTAAACATCGATCTGCTTCTCAAAGCGCACCACCTTTGATATACATTTTGTCTACTGCTATACCAAGCATATCTTCAAAATCATGATGAATCCGCTTGAGTAATGATAATATCTAAAAATCATGTCCTGATCGAGCTTCACATTGTGCAGGCGAAGCATCACAACATCCACCCCCTATGAACCTGTACATCCTCCGGCATGTGCCGACTGTCTTTAGGTTATTAATATTTGTAACCAAAAGTATTGCCAGAAGCATATTCTAGCAAATACATCTCATCATCTTCTTGGCAGTCTTCTCGATAACAACTCGAGAGATGAAAGGTATCTCAATTGCTCAAAAAACTTGAACGAAATTTAGCCATGAAACTGTGCGGACCACAAACCCACAAACTCCAAAAAACTTCTCCGCATAGCCAAACCCAATAATAAAAAACCTGATCCAAACAAACAACTGCATACTCTTAACACATCAATCTGCACTTTGTATATCTTCCCCTTGGATCAAAGGGAACTGCACTACAATATCCTCCAGGATTGAAAGGAAAAGTCAAAAACTTTCAAATCATTCAAACACACCCATCCAAAGAAACATAATGTGTCATATATGTTGGAGCTATATATGGCTCACTCTACTGTACTTGGTCTCACCTATATATTTGTATCTTGTCCTCAATATGAATCAGTCTTTGGGAGCGTATATGGTGTGTCTCTTGTCTCGTTTCTCTCTCTTTCTCTCTACATCTCAACATGGTATCAGAGCGGTAACGATCACGCGCCGATTCAATTCATGGTGACACAACAGTATGTGTATGCGATTTGCATGTCAGATTCAAAATTGCTACAAAATTTATTTTTTGAGCGTTGATTCTTGTTAATTGTGGTTGTTTTGTATTAAGAAGAATATGATTAGTGTTTTATGTGGTGTTTATTTCTAATCAATCTAATCGTTGATTACGTTTTCTTGTTGATGACACCCTAAACTTCATCTCAATTTTTCTTGTTGTTCTGCTCAAAATTTGGAGAAATGGGAAAAGCTTTCTTCGTCCTACTTCTTCGTGAAGCGTCTGCGATCGTTTTTCTTATTTTGGCGTTAACTTTTTCGAGAAGATTTAGATTTTTGCTATTCATATTGTGTCCGTCAATCTTGCGTCTCACGCCACTCTATTTTGAGGACTCGTTTATTATTAACGTCTCCTTTACCCTGCCTTTTTTGGGTGACGTCTCTCACATCTTTGGACGTTCCTTGAGCATCCTTCTTACGTTTATCGTTGATAGAACGCAGTACTCATATCTCTCTCATTCTCAATTGCGGCCTTCACCATATATGGTGTGCAGATTCTGCGATCTTATCTTATACGTCTTCTCGCAACAAGATATGGCTATGAATATTCTCGTCAACGGCTTTCCTTCTGGCCAGCGTTCTGTTCCTCCTTTCCAAGGTCAAGGATTTCCAGGCTGGAAAGCAAAGATGTTGTTAATTCTTGAAGGCAATGAACTCTCCGATGTTGTTCTTGGAAATCGTGTTTGTCCGCCTTAGCCTGTTGATACGGATAATGATAACATGCTTATCACTGAAGGACCTATATTTGAAGATTGGAATGTTGCCTATACGGATTGGCAATGACGTGATAAAGCAGCTCGTCGGTATATTCTTTCTGCTCTTACTGATTCCCTTTTGCTTGATATGTATGAACTGCCTTCTTCCCACGACGTATGGAAGTACCTTATTGAAAACTTTCTGAAGAAATCTGTTACAGAAATACTTTATTTGAGAGGGTTGCTTAACAAGTTACAATATGAAGTTGGTACTGCCATGACGGGACATATTGAATCTTTCAAATCTATTATTAATCAACTTGTTGTTGCCGGTGATCCTGTTCCAGAAAAGCAACTGATTACACTTCACCTTGATACGGTGAAGGACTCTTCTTATGATAACATTGTTACTATTCTCTCTAATAAAGATGGTCTTGATTTCGACCAAGCTTGCATGTCTTTAATTGAATACTCTCAACGTCAAGAACGTCGGAATGCTGGTCATGATACAACTATGATTTCACAAGAGGAGACTGAGTCACAACAGATGGAACGTGCTTTTTATGCTCGAAGGCGTCCATTTCAACAAGGAAACCGCAGAGGTGGCCGTCGCGGTAATATTTTCTCTCGTCTCAAATTTCCTAATAAGTAATGTTCTTACTACAATAGAAATGGCCATACTGAAGATGATTGTTGGGTACGTCAATATGATGAAGAACACAATATTACCACAAAACAACCACGTTTATCTAGAGACTCTTCTTCTTCTTCTTGTGAATATTGTGGACGATCTGATCATCCCACTCATATGTGCTATAAGCGTCGATTCAACACAGATTGGAATAGAGCATATGCTATTGAACATCGAAACAACATTGTACCAGAAACAAGCTGCGTCCTATGTTCAGTTGCTCCAGACAGAATACTCCATGTACGTGATGGATCACTTTTTATTGTCGATTCTGGTGCTACAGGAAATATGACATATCAGTCTAAGTGGCTCCATAACTATCATCCACTGCCAGTTCAACGTGTTTTTTATCTTGCTAATGATACTACTTGTCAAGTAAAGGGTATTGGAGACTTATATCTTGGTACCTTATCTTCTTCCACTCGAATTTTTCGAGGAGTATTACATGTACCAAATCTTTAACGTAATCTTCTTTCAGTTGCTAGACTTGTTGATCTTGGTCTGTTTGTTGGATTTGATCATACCAAATGCCGAATTGAGAAAGATGGACAGACTATAGCCACTGCTCCTCGAAATGGTAATTTGTTTGAACTCTCTTAACGATGCTGTAGCAAATATTGTCACTGATCCAGGTGATCATGATTGCAAAGTATGGCATCACCGTTTTGTTCATGCTGATTTCTCAAAACTCCTTGATCTTCAACGTCGTGATCTTGTCCATGGCATGGATCTTAAAGCCCATCCCCATATGGGAATTTGTGAATTTTGTGCTCTTGGGAAACACAATCGTAAACCCTTTCCTCTTTCAAATACAACTCATTCTCATGATATGTTGGATCTTTTTCATACTGATATATGTGGACCTCTACCTTCTTCGAGATCACAATATCGCTACTTCATTACTTTCATTGATGATTTCTCAAAGTATACGACTGTATTTCTACTTAGACAAAAATATGAAGCCTTATCTGTTTTCAAACAATTCCACGAGGCTGCAGAACTTCAAACTGGTCGTCACCTTAAGAAGCTTCGTAGTGACAATGGAGGCGAATATGTTTCTCGAGAGTTTGTGAGTTACTGTGCTGACAGTGGAATTCATCATGAACACACTATTCCATATTCGCCTCAACAGAACAGTGTTGTTGAACGAAAGAATCACACTATTCTCAATGCTGTAAGATGTATGCTGATTCATTCTGGCTTATCTCGTGTTTTCTGGGCTGAAGCTACTTTGACAGCAGCATTTATTCAGAATCATCTTCCTACTACTGCACCCTCTGGTAAGATACCCATCACAGCATGGACAGGTGACATTCCTTCTGTATCTCATTTTCGAACCTTTGGATGTATTGCTTATATTCATGTTCCCAAAGAAACACAAACAAAGCTTGATGCTCCTGGTCTTAAAGTTATTTTTATTGGATATTCTGACACTTCCAAAGGCTACAAATTCTATGACCCTTCCTCCAAGAAAGTAATTGTGAATCGTGATGCTACTTTTAATGAACAGCTTATGGGAGGCTCATGGTCCATGGATGATTCTGATGATACTAAATCATTACTTCAGGCTTTTCCATTTCTTTCAAAAGATGAAACTCTTCCTAAAGAGCAACTTTCCTCTTCACAACCATCCATTCCGAATGTTTCCAATGATGATATTGATATTTTTGTTGATCTGCCTATTGATTTTGAACATGGCTCATGTCATGTTTATGATGACGATATTGCTGATAATGCTTTTTCTACTTCTGAAGATCCCGTCACTTATGATGAAGCTATCTCTTCACCACAAAAGGATCAATGGCAAGAGGCTATGGAAGCAGAGTACGATTCTCTTATCTCTAAAGGTACATGGATACTATCTGAATTACCTCCTGGTCATACAGCTATTAAATGTAAGTGGGTGTATAAGACAAAAGTAAAAGCAGATGGATCTTTTGACAAGTTCAAGGCGCATTTAGTTGCAAAAGGTTACTCCCAAGTAGCTGGTGTTGATTATCAAGAGACTTTTTCACCAGTTGTTCGCATTACAAGTGTTCGAGTTTTATTGGCATTTGCTGTTCAATTTGATTTAGAAGCTCATCAAATGGATGTGCGAACTGCTTTTCTTAATGGTGACTTGGAAGAGGAAATTTATATGGAACAACCAGAAGGGTTTGTTGTTCTAGGTAAAGAAGACCTTGTTGCTCAACTCCATAAGGCACTATATGGTCTCAAACAAGCTTCGCGAGCATGGTATACAAAATTTGATCTTTTTCTCACCTCTAAAGGATTCATCTCTTGCTCGTCAGACCCCAACTTATACATAAAACGCCAAGGTAGCAGTTTTGTGATTCTTGCTCTTTATGTGGATGATACGATCCTTGTTTCCAATGATTTGGGATTTCTTCAGCAAGTGAAAAAGTTATTGTCTTCTGCATTTGATATGGTGGATCTTGGAGAGATTCACTCTTGTCTTGGGATTCAAATCCAACGGAACCATACAAAAGGTATTTTATTCCTTTGACAGTCAAAGTTTATTGTAGATACTATTCAAAAATTTGGTATGGAATCTGCACATTCATCCAACACACCTTGTCTTACGAGCTCTACGAAGAACACTTCTGACAATGGCGGTCAACTTGTCACAAATCAACCTTATGCTAACTTGATTGGATGTCTTCAGTTTGTTGGCATGAACACTCGTCCTGATATTCTGTTTGCTGCTAATTATCTTGGACAACATCTTGCATGTCCTTCTCTTAAGCATTGGTCTGTTGCAAAGCGTGTATTGAAATACTTGAAAGGCACTACAGATTTTGGTTTAGTCTATCGACGACAACTCACATTGGATTCTATGCAATCTCTTTCTCTTTTGGGTTACACAGATGCAGACAGGGCAAGCTCACATTTATCTATGCGATCTACTAGTGGAAATTGCTTCTTTATAAATGGTTGTCTTGTTTCTTGGACCAGCAAGAAACAACGTTGTGTTGCAGTTTCTACGACCGAGTCAGAATATGTTGCGGCATCACTTGTAGCTCGTGAGTTTATTTGGCTTTGACAAATGCTGGTTGATATTTGTCACTCTCCTCTTTCTAGCACACCCTTGCGGTGTGACAACCAAAGTGCTATTAGTCTTGCAAAAGACTATGTTCAACATAATAAGTCAAAGCACATTGCTATCCATGATCATTATGTCAGGTATGAAGTACGCAAAGGAACCATTATGGTTGAACACTGTCCAAGTGACCACATGATTGCAGACAGTTTGACCAAAGGCCTCAATGAGTCACGTTTCATCCTCTTGCGCTTGGAGCTTGGAGTTGCTTCGGCCTCACTCTTTCTAGATTAGCTTCTTTGCTATTGTAATAGCTTTGTACATATGACATTGTAATCTTTTAGGTATCATGCACTATGCACACTCCACATTTGCACATTGTGATATCTAAGTCACTTTAATATTTTTACATAGATGCACAATTCACTTTCACATCATCACCGCGCTGGTTCATATTTTCACATTGTATAGGGGCTTGGGTTTTTCCCTTGAACTCCCCAAGGGTTTTTTCATCCAAAGCTAGAGACCTTTGTTTGAGTGGGGGTGTTGGAGCTATATATGGCTCACTCTACTAAACTTGGTCTCACCTATATATTTGTATCTTGTACTCAATATGAATCAGTCTTTGGGAGCGTATAGGGTGTGTCTCTTGTCTCGTCTCTCTCTCTTTCTCTATACATCTCAACAATATAATCTAATATCTGGAAAACCCAAATGATTTTCTCATATTAAACTGATCAATTAATGTGTAAGAATAAACGGGAACAAGGGTTAAGATATAGATGTGCTTATAGATCTATTTCAGCACGGGCCCAATGGTAAAGCGGCCCAAATGAGAAAATATATATCAAAGATCGAGGTTAACTAATGGAGCAAAACACGTTAGGTTTTTCTTCATTAAAGCCTCCAAAGGCAAGTGTTAAAAGCCTTAAGGCATAGTCTTTAATTTTTACTCTTTAGTCACTAAGGTCTCAGCAGAAAAGGAGGTAGCTTGCTTAAGCTAGGGTTGTGCTTAAGCAGGGGGCGTGCCTGCTTACCAAGATAAAATATCTTGCTACAAAGAGGGGGGTGAGCCCTACAAAGGAGGTATGTGTGTAGTAAGCATGCACCTCACCAAGGACCCATACTCTAATGAAAGGAAAGGGGCCACATGTCAAGTGTAGAGGTACATTGCTCAAGCAGGCAAGGGGGAAACTTGCTTCAGCAAGGGGGGGCTAGCTTAACCTCACAAGAGGGAAAGAAGGACACTTGTCAAGAGACTACACATCTTGACCCAAAGGGAGCATTGGATAGAGGGCTACATGGCCCAATAAGCTTCAGGGAAACCCTAGGGAAGGGGTCGACCTAGATCTCTCTCTCTCTCTCTCTCTCTCTCTCTCTCTCTCTCTCTCTCTCTCTCATTTGAGCATCCCACGAGCTCTCTCACTCTCATTATTCCCTTCACACACTCTTTTGAAGCAAGAACTCCATCTTCTTCTCTAAGCTTGAGAAGTTGAGTGCCTACAACCACAAGCTCTTGGATATGGATGCAAATTCACACAAGAGAATGCTTATACTTGCTTATCAATCTCTCTAATCTCCCTTATCTCTATGATAAGCTATGCTCAAGGGGTTAT